>NW_020925758.1:2199404-2252801 GCF_003984885.1 Neopelma chrysocephalum
CTCCGCCAGGTCCAGGAAAGCCTGGCGCAGCAGGCCCGCCCCGTCCCCCCCCAGCGAGCATCCCAGGGCTCCGGGGGGCTGCGGCGGCGGCTGCAGGTAGGTGGGGACCGGCAGCCCGCCCGGCGTGCGGGGCGGCCAGAACATGCAGAAGGGCGGGTAGAAGGCGGCATCCTTCCTGCCCGGCCAGAAGAGCCCCGAGAGCCCGCCGCCCGCCGCCGCCCCGCCGGCCTTGTGCGCGGCCGCCCCGCCGAGGGCATCGCCGCCGCCGCCCTCCTCCTTCTTATGGCAGAGCCCGAAGGCGGCGGCGGGGAAGCCGTAGGGGTGCGGGAAGAGCCCCCCGCAGCCCGGGAACTTCTGGAGCATGCCGCCGAAGGAGCCCTTGCTGGGCACCGGGATGACGGGGTAGCTCCGCGGGCTCTTGCCACCGTGCGCCGCCGCCACCGCCTCCTGCAGCTCCTCGTCTTCCTCGAAGCGGGGCCGCTTCTGGTGCAGGTCGGGGGGGGGCGGCCAGGAGGTGCGGGCTCAGCAGCCCGCCGCCCACCACCGCCGCCGCCTTCACCGAGCCCAGCGGGTGGCAGGCGGCGGGGGCGGCGGCGGCGGGGGCCGGCGGGGCGGGCGGCAGGGCGCGCTTGCGGCTGCCGCCGTTGAACATGGCCTTGACGTCCTCCCAGGCGAAGACCAGCTCGTCCTGGGGGTTCTTGTCGGTCAGCTTCAGGTGGCGGCGCCAGGAGTTGAAGTTGGCGGCGTCGGGCTGGGTGTACTTGGCGTCGGGGGTGCGGTGGGAGTGGAAGATGAACTTGTTGGGGGAGAAGTACATGCTGCAGTAGCTGCATTTGATGCACTTGGCCCGGGAGCTGTTGTAGCGGGCGGGGATGAAGCTCCCGCGGCAGCCCCAGGCGCACTCGTGGGACACGTCGAAGGCGAAGTTATCCGGCAGTTTGGGGGGCCGGTTCTCGCCCAAGAAGGACTTGCAGAGCCGCTCCGCCTCCCGCTTGGTGATCATGCCGCAGCGGCGGGAGGAGATGGGCATGGCCCCGGCCCGCCGCAGGATCTCCAGCTGCACCGGCGTGCACTGCACGCAGGTGATGCCCAGGGCCACCCGCCGGTTGTGGATCTCGTTGTAGCTGAAGTTTTTGAGGAGGGTGTTGGAGATCTGCGCCAGGCACAACCGCTCCTGCCCGTCGATCACCAGCGAGACGATGGGGATGCCGTAGAGGATCACCTGCCCCACCTGGTTGGGCTTCATGGCGGCGTGGCCGGCCCTCGGCTGGTTCATGGGGTCCGGCGGGTACGCGCTGGATGGCGACGGCAGCAAGATATCGGTGGGGCCGGGCAGCGGGCTGGTCGCCATCGTCTCAGCGCCGGGGGGGCTGCTCTGCTCCAGCTGCGGGAGGGGAGGGGGAGAGAGACACAGCGCCGTCAGCCGGGGACTCACGGGGGTGGGGGTCTCCGCTGCACGCACGGCATCCTTCCCCGTCCCCGCTCCGAGTCTGCCGGCATGGGGAGGCGCTACCCGAGGGGACGATTGCTCAGCGATCCCGACCCCCCCAAACCTCCTCTGGCCTCGCCGGGGGTGTCGGCAGAGCCGTCCGCCCCCGCGCACCCCGGTTCTCCGACGTGCGCATCCCACCGCGGCTGCGGAGATGACGGAACACGAGCGAACCGTCCCCGCTTGAATAATCCCCGACCCGCGGGCGGCACATCCCGAAACACGCGGCGGAGGCGCGTCTGCATCTCCCCGTCCTGGGAACCCGGCGCTACCTCCGCGGGCAGCCGCCGTGCACCGCGGCCGCAGGACGGGCCAAGCGCGGGAAGAGGAATGGAAAAAAAAACCCCAAACCACAAAGTTTCGGTGCTCCCCGCGGCTGCTGGGGCGTCCTCCCCGCCCGGAGCCCGTTACCTCCGCGGCCGCGCTCCAGCCGTGCCGCGCCGGTCCCTCCTCCTCCTCCTCCTCCTCCTCCTCTTCCTCCTCCTCCTGCAGCGGCCGCCGGGAGGGAGGGAAGCGCATCCCCGCGCCCACCGCCGCGGAGCCGCGCGGCCGGACAGAGCCCCCCGCCCCCGGCGCGGCCCCCCGTGGGCTCGGTGACGTCACGGCCCGGGGGGGCGGGCGGGGCCGGACCCACCGTACGAGCCCCCCCCCCCAGACGGTGGGTGGTGAGCGGGGCTGGGGGCGGCTCCCCCATCCCCTCCCTTCCTCCCTCCCCCCGCACCGCGAGGGGTTGCGGGCGCCCCGTCGGGGCCCGGCCTCCCGCCACCGCCCCCCGAGCGCTCCCCGGCTCCGCGCACGGTTTCCCGGCGAGCGGCCGGAACGGTTGAGGAGGGTGGAATGGGCTTTTGCCTTTTTATTTTTGTTTGTTTTTTAAATGTTTGCCTTTTTTCACCTTCTCCTCTCCCCGTCTGTCCCCCTCCCCCCACTGTCTGAGCCCAAGCGCTTCCAAGAAAATGAATATTCTCGTTATAAATCCCGCGTCTTTTCGGAAACGGTACTTTTTAACGAATCTGGAGAAATTACAGGGCAAGGGTGGAGGGAGAGAGAAAGTTGATTTCTTTCCACAGGCATGTCCTCACGGGCAGGAACACCTGCTGGGTCCGCACGGCCATTCCCAAATACACCGGAGTCATTCACCGAAACTACTTTCAGAACCACCCGGACCCAGTTTCTCTCTCCCACAAAGACCAACACGGCGCAAATATTTTACTTTGTGGGAGTTTTGGGGGGTTTTGTTGTTTGGGGTTTTTTTGTCTGTTTTTGTTTTTGGTTTGGTTTGTGGGGTTTTTTTCCCCCTCATTATTTTATGCCCCTGATTAAGGAAAAAACCAGCCCAAAGCAACAAACAGGCTGCAGCACGGGAGCGGTATCTGCCTTTTATATTTATATATATTTTATATATATATATACATATATACACACACACACATGTTTAATAAAATGAAACCAGTGCACGAAAAATGTAGATTTTTCCACAATCTACCTCCGGAAGGTTGTGGGTCCTAACCGCCTCTCTGTGCAGCGCAGGGTGAGGACGGAGTGACCCCCGCCGCAACCCCACCGCCCCAATGCAGGAAGCTAATACCGCTCAACTCCGGTGCTTTCCAGTGAGGAAAACTACGGAACCGGCTATACCCGGGAAAATTAAAAACTCATTTCTAGCTAAAACGGGGAGACATATGGACCTTCTGATTTATTTTCTTAAAAAAAAAAATTGAATCTTTGCATCTCTCTTTTTCTCTCCCTGCACATGACCGCTACTTCATATTTCTGCACATTTAGCTATGAGAACTTGGTGCTTGGTGGTTTGGGGTTTTTGGGTTTTGTTTGGCTGTTTTTTTGGGGGGGTTTTGTTTTTTTTTTTTGTTTTTGGGTTTTTTTTCCCCGGGCATCACAGATCCAGGCAAAAATCTCTGCACTGACTTTTCCCAGGACATCCACACTAAAGCTCTTCCACTCTTTCCTCTATCCGGGTATTGCTCGGGTCCTCGCTAACTTTAATAATAATAATAATAATAGTAATAGTAATAATAATAATATCACACTTCTCCTTATTACTTCCGTCACTTCTTATTAAACCTTGCTCGCCCCTGTGTCGCCACTGTCACACGGAGACTCCCCCCTTTCCCCTCCCTCCTACTTTTCCCCGATCCTCTCCTGTACGGAGCCTGCTGCTTTCGTGTGAGCAATGGCTATAAGCCTCACATTGGTGACATTTTAATCAATGCTTCCTAGCCAGGCTGACATGAATTTTACACTTCAAAACTCTCCTCCGTCAGCTAATTGATTCAAATTGTTTTATTGGTTAAACCCGTGTCACACACTGTATGATCTATTACCACGCCACGGAGAAAATCTCCCTTCCTGTCTTCGCTCCCAGGTCGGCACCTGGAGGGACGGGGGTTTTTAGGGAGAAGCCGGCTGATCCTGCGGATGCTCAGTGCCTGCATCCCCGCAGCGGCCGCTGGGCAGACCGTTCCCCTCTCCCTCGGCCACCCGGTGGCTTTTCCCCGGTAGTTCCCAGGAGAACCTGGGGATGGACAACCTCGCCCCAGGCTCTCAGCCCGGCGCTGGAAGAAGAGGAAAAGCGGTTGCAGAAGGCGAAAGGGATGAGAGGGTTTTGCAAAGCGCCTTCAACGAAGCGACCCACAGAACTCCGTTCTCGCAGCCCGGGAGAAGCGGAAAACTCAGGCTCGGGACGGGGGCGTCAGTAGCCAGCGTCCGCGTTTTATTTTGTGATGACTAAACGAAAAGCAAAAATAAATTGGTTTTTTTTCACCTGCTCGGTGCTATGGACCCCCATAAATTCCACTGTATAAACTGAGTGGCTTTTTCCTTTCCCTTTAAAGGGAAAACTGAAACCCTTGGGTCAGGGTGTCCTAGTACCCACGGTGGCAGGAGAGGGTGAAAGACCCTGCGTGCCGCACGGGCACCGCCTGCAGCCGCATCAAGGGCCCTCGACTCGGTGGAGCTCACCGAATTTGGGGCAGACACTGACCCGCACCAGCACCGTAGAGAAGCGGGACAAGAATACACCGTTCTCTCCTTTTCCCTGCTTAAGCCTGTTGGGATCGCTCGTGGGGTAGCACGACCCCAGTAAGGGCATGGCGAGGGTGAGTTTGGTTTTATGGAGAAAGGTCGGTCCACCCAGGGGCCAGGCGGATCCCGCAGGTGTTCCCCAGGCCGGGGAGGCCCGGCGGGGCTGCTCCGGCCGCCGCCGACCCCATCGGTGCCTCCGCGGGCCGGCTGGAGCCCATCCTGGAGCCCGACGGGAGGCGGGAGGGACTCCCGATTTGAGGTGGGGTGTCCACACTCCCTACCAAGGGCAGGTGCAGACCTGGGCTCCTGTCCTGTTGTCGACTCCAATTTCTTCCGTTCATTTGGTTATTTGGCTTGGAGTCACCTCGTAAGAGAGGAGCGGGGGAGGCGGACAAACTTCTCACAGAAGCCTGGAAGAGCTAAACACGAGTCCTGGCTCCTTTTCCCTCTTCTCTACCGCGATTCAGCCTTGGAGCGGCCGAGCGGGAGCAGCCCATCGTCTCGCTGCGGGTCGCTCCGTGTAGAAACGAGCAGCTGGGAAAAGCGGCCAAGTTCAAACCACCCCAACCCACCCTCACGGCCTTTATTTACTTCCACAGCGCTTAAATATTGTAGCAGAGAGGCCACGGGGAGCAAGATAACCGTGGCGCGTTTGAAAAACCACAAAACAAAAAACCAACCCCAAAGCGGATCCATCCCCTCCTCCCACTCTTACACATCCCATTGAAAGTTGCAGCCGTGTAAGTAGCAGACACACAAGGTATCGTTGTAAAATCTCTTCTCCTAACAAAATTTAGGCAGCAAAAGTGTTTGGTTTTTCTTTCCTTTTTTTTTTTTTTTTCAATACTTATCGTGTAGATTTTGCTTGCACTGCTTGGTCTAGAGCGAAGCTCTTTGCTAAGTAGTATTTTTTTTTTAATCGTAGTTTATTATGTTAAGCAGAAAGGGCATTTGGAACAGAGGTGGTCCCATCTGGAAAAGCCCGGAGCTCATTTAGATCACATCACTTCGGGCTTTTGTCTCTGCTCTTGAATAACCCAGCTAGACACAACAAAAGGGCAGAGATCTCTACGTGGAGTTTTTCAGTGGCAGGAGGACGCCTCGGAAAGATACTTCTATAATCGTAATAACGAGAGGGGAACCAATTCAACGCGATCTTCTTCTGACTCTTTAAAGATACCGGGGAGAGTTCAGGGATGGGGCATTTCTAGGTAGTTTGTTATCCCTCCGGTAGCTGAAAACCAGCACGGCGGCTGAAGGGAAGGAACCGGAACGGCATCTTTTGTCTGATGGAGCTCTCTTAAACTCTCAATTTAATATGCTCCGAGCGATCCAAACCCGGGGTGGTCCTCGCCGAAGGTACGTGCAGACCTTAGCCAGGAGATGCGGATACCCCCGCAGGGGGAAGGCTGCCCGCCAACCCCCCCGGCGTCACCCACCCGAATAGAAACAGCACCCAAAAAGATGCGATTTGTGATTTTATTTCATCCTACGGGAAGCGACTGGCAACTCGGGAGGAGATGGGTGCTCCGTAATCCGCCCGGCAGCGCTTAAAAACGCGAGAGTGGTTATTTCTGTCCTGCCTGGGAATGGGGTGGCAGGGAGGAAAAGAGATTAAAGTTTAGGTGTGCGTGAATTAACGCCCGGGGGGGGGGGGGGGGGGGAACTAGGAGGAGAAGAAAAATAACCCAAACGAAAAAACCACCTTAGTTATGGATTTTTTTTTTAAACGCATAAATTAAAGCGCCCTGAACATGAGAAACGTGCCTGCTCCGAAGCATTTAAATGAGCAACAAGGAGAAGCGGGGCCCCAATCAGGCTGTGATGGGGAGCAGCGATCCCAAACTTCCGAGAGAAACGTGACGAAGAGTCATCACGTCAGTAAATAATTCAATTTTGCGTCTTTCAGAACCCAGTAACCTTGGGTGTCTTAGAAAGCAGATTGTACAAACAGGCAATTAAGATGAGCACAGAGACTTTCAGAGGAGATATAATGAACCAGCTTTAATTACTATCTTGAAATTAAAAATGTAATATACAGATTTAAATTTATTTTCACCTAAATTGTGTATAAAATTATATGGCGCTTCCCCCCCCCCTTTTCCCAGGCTAAGAAACGAATTGCCACCAAGCTTGCCACTAAAAAGTCTGAAGTACTTTCCAAACCCTGTTCCCCAACACGCAGTAATAATGATACATTTATCATTACTGATGACCGCCCACTGGTTTATTATTGCTTTGTTGCAACTATTACAATCAAGAGATTTCTTTATTTACTGTTAACATTCACTTAAAGCTGAATGTTAATGACTCTTCTGAATTCACCAAAGACTTTTCCGTTATATTTCAGGAGTAGTTACGGTTTGGGTTTCAAAAACGGCAGAAAAGGAGGAGAGATGCTAGGTGGTGGTTTGCTACTGTTTTTTTTTAAATTTTTTTTTCCTTCTTAAGAGGCTGTTTAAGAGGATTTATCTAAGTCGGATTTTCAACAAAGAGTTGCAAAAGCCTTGGCATAATGTACGTACTTGACTGTAGCTAATTATGAGTGTATTTTATTACAGGAGATTCATTCATTATTGATAAATGTTTGCAGTAACTTCCTGCTATGTAGAGTTGTATTTTATGAGGAATAAACAACCTATGGGGATTGGGATTGTTCGGCTTTTACGCTTCTGCACTCTTTGACAGTTCCCATTACCCACTTCGGAATCTGGCTTGTCACCTTCTCCCTCCGTACACCCAAATGCAACTTTTTTCCTCTTCCCTCACCACCACATTCCCCTCGTTCCCCTGTCCCTCACCACGATTTCAGGATTATGATAAAAAAAGAAGTGATTTGAATAGCAGAGCGTTCTACTATGGGCACGTTTCCCTAAAGCCAGGTCCATATAGGCGCCTCCGAAGGGTTGTATAGACCGTGATGAGCTCCCGCTCCGGGGCAGCCGATGGGCAGCAGCTGTGCAACAAGCAGGCAACACACCGAGGAAGGGCTCGGAGGGCGGGGATAAGGGCTTTCCCGAGGGCTCCCCGCTTCTGCTCCCGCTCTCGGACCCCCAAATCCTTGGGGGTGTAGCCGGTAAAAAAAAATAATAATGAATAATAATTTAAAATGCCTATCGATTTCCTCCGGCTTTTAAACATCGGAGCCACTGATTAATCGGAGCAGACGCCTCTCACAGGCTGGTGGTCGCCTCTTATCCCACTTTTCCTCAAAATTAGCCCCTTCCCAGGCACGGAGGGTCGTTCCAGGGGAGAGAAGCCGAGCTGTCCGGGGGAGAGGCGCAGCGCTGCACACACACACCCATCCCATCCCATCGCCGGCAGGACGCGGGATGCTGCGCGGGTGCGGAGAGCTCCGCGCATCCCCCTCCCCACGGGGCCAGGAGGTCCCCGCTTTGGACATAGGGACAAGTTAGCCCTGCTCGTCCCTTCCGATCCCCAAACCCGGCCCAAAGTTGACGATTTGGCAGGAAAATAAAACCCAATATATGTATGCACGTATTCGAGACACGGGAACGAGGAGCCGCGCCGCTCCAAGCGCGGATCCAAACCATCGCCCCTTCCCTCCGCCGCAGCCCAAACTTGCGGGGGGCTCCTCTCCCCAGCCGGGGCTCTCCCAGCCAGACCCCACCAGGCACCGGACAGCCGCCTTCCACTCGCTCCCGTCCCCGCGACGGGCAGCACGACCCCGCGACCTATCGCGACAGCAAAACGACATCGCTATTTATTCCGGGCAGGGATGAATGCACCCCGATCGAGAGGTCCCCACGTACCCCATCCCGCCCCAGCCCCACGCTCACCTGGACGCCCGGGCTCCATGGGCTCCCCGGGGCCGCGGCCGGCGCGGGGCCGCTCTCGCTCCGCGGCGCGTTAAGTTTGGCTCCCGCCTCTGCCGCGGCGGCTGTGCCGCGGGTGGGTCGGGTCTCGGACGCCTTCTAGCAGCCAGGCAGCGCCTTGCAAGCGGTGCGGGGAAGCCGCCCCCTTCCCCGGCCCCCTCCCCTCGCCGCGGGGGGAACGGGCGGCCGCCCCCGCCCCGCCGCTGCCCCGGGGCAGGTCCGCCCCGACGGCCGCGGAGGATGGGAGGAGGGTACCCCCCGCACCCTCTCGCCTAGAGGGGGGGCAAGAGGGACCCTGTTGCAGGGGAGGGCTCTGCTCCCCCAAACTCCCCCCCCCGCCCCAAATTTCTCCTCTTCGCCCCCCAGTTTTTCCTTTCCTCCTTTTCCCTGCTTTCCCCGCTAAAAGGAACGCGGGCGAGCACCCCCAAGCCGTGAGCGCTTTGCGGGACGGCGGGAGGGGTGTCCCCCCCGCAGCACAAGTCCCTGAGGAGGGTAAAGGGATGGGGGGCACTGCCGCCTCCCCCAGACCCCACACCCCTGCAGAGCCCCCGTCCCCAGCAAAACGCTTCCCGCGGATCACTCGACGTGCGGAACAAGGCGGCTGCTTAAAAACACAAAGCCGAAGCCCTAATGAGTTCAATTACAATGTGGTAAACACATTGCCTCTACGCTTTAATTAAGCCGGCTGTCCAATTTTAACTCATTAGTAATTCATTAAGAGAACAGCCTTTAGCTGGCTGCAAGGAGAGGAGTTCCGAAGCCTGTGCGGTTACGCGCCGCGTATATCCCAAGGTATTTGAGGATGGGAGAGCGATGTGTGTCCGTCCTCCCACAGCTAAAGGGGCTCCTGGACCCCAAACGGGGATCACCTGTTGTCCTGGTTGCTGTAGGACCCCCCTCGTAGGGGAAAAGAACCCGAAGATGTTGGGCTGGGTAGGAGAAGCGGAGTACTGGGGTTACCAGGGACCCCTGACCCCCTTCCCTAAGGAGAACCCGGACAAACTTACGGACAGGGGGAGCGACCGCGGAGTCCCCCCGCCCCGTCTTAAAATAAGAAAAAAAAATTAGCAGAGAAAGTATTTGAAACGTATCTGGGCCAAGAAACAGGTCAAATTTGCCCGAGAAGCAAATTTGGTTTGATGAGTGAACCCAGAGGTCGGCAGGGCCGAGTCCTGCCTCTGCGCCCCGCGGAGCCTGAGGGGAGCCTGAGGGCCGGGGCGATGTGAGATGCTGGGTGCGGGGGTGGGAGGTGCCCCCCAAAACACCCGTGCGGGAGCTCTCCCTGCCCGACTGGGCGCACCCCGGCACCTCCCGCATCTCCCCGCGCATCTCCGCCGCGGTTTGGCGGCTGCTGCGGGGTCACCGCGACAAAACGGTTTGGGGTGGTCCGCGTTTCCTGCCACTTTTTTCCCAAGGAGCGATGAGCCGCAGTGTCCCGCGTGTTCCCGCACTGTCCCCGAGCCCCGGGGTGACAGTGGCGGAGCAGGGATTTAGGGTTTCTCGCTGCAGCTGCTGCCCCGTTAAGGATTAAGGTATTTTTCCTTCAAATGCCTATGGGGCGGCTCTGAGAGGGTCCGGGCTGGACAGCCCCCGACTCTTCTCCAAATCCCATCCGGCTGGAATCGCTGCTGTTCTAGTGTTTACATTACGAGCGTAGTTACCGTTATAGCACAGCTCCCATAGGCAGGAGGTTGCACTTATTTTTCCAAACCGGTTGAAAGCTTCTTTTCTTTCGTTCTTTATTTATAGCTATCTTTGACATTTAAAATCTGAATGTGCAAAGGGATTTAGCAGACAGGAGCCCGTTCAGTCTCATCCCCCTTTACTGGTGCCAGGTGCTTCAGAGAGAGCCACTCGACATTACAGAAAACCTTTCAGAAATAAGTTTGCGTGGGTTTTTTATTGTTTGGAGTTTTTATTTGTTTATTTGTTTGCTTGACCGCAGCCATTTGTCTGATCCCAGTCAGATTCGAAAGCCCTGATTTTTTATTTTATTTTTTTTTTTTCCTCCTTCTTTGTCTGGGCTCCTTTCGGTGTCCCCAAGTGCCGGGGGGCACTTGTCACCTCTGCCGCCCCCCCAGCCAGGCTTAGGTCCAGCTCAGTGGAAGGAGACAGGGGCAGCACCTCTGGGCTACCATGCAGTGAAAGAGGGGCTTCAAACTCCGGGTCTGAGTTGTAAACGACTAAATCCCTTCTGGAGAAGCCTTTAGGCAGACATCTCAAGAAGAAACCCTTAATAAGAGTCGTCTCCTTTGGGGAGTAGATTGGGAGCAGTTATCTCTTTAAAGCAGTTTTTCTTTTTTCACATCGCAGGCCCTCTCTGCCGTAGTCTTGATTTTCATTTGGCTCCAGGCTTGCAAAATCGGATTGCCTGGAATTAGGAGATTTGGATATTGTTCCTCTTGATGTCAAAGAATTTTTCTTTTTCCCCCCCAAGAAAGGATATCATAGATGCAGGATCAGGCCCCAGAGGAAGGCAAATCTGTGGGGACCTTACTCAGGGCTCAAAAGCAGTGATATTTAACCTGTTGCTGTGTTGCCATTGCCACCTTCTTTTTATTACCAGATCTTTAAAGAAATTGCCCCAAAAGTGAAAAGAATATGGCTTATCTATGCCCAGAAACATCCTCCACTCCTTCATCTCGACTTGCAAAGCACTGGCTTCTGGACACACAGGAGACAATATTTCTCCAGAGCCTCCTGGTATAAATCTAAAAATCATCTTGAAGCCAGTGGGCTACAATTCATTTTATTACCCCAGTGTTAATCTAGAATAGGTACATAAAAACTGTTAGGACAATTAATCTGAATTAATTTCCAAAGTGAATTAAATTAAATTGAATGAAGACCACCTGAATTCTGAATAAGAACAACCTTCACAGGGGTTTCACGCAGTTTAATTAATCCCCTTTTAAATTCTCACCTTCAGCTAATTTGGGTTATTTTCCTGAGTGTCCCCACGTAGGCAAAAATCTTAGAGGTAAAAGTGGCTCAGGGGAATTCCTCTGGATTTACTCAGATGTAATTTAGAACAGAAATGTATCCTCTAATACTCTTTGACCATGGCACAGAAATGATGCAAAAATAAAGGATATATAAATTGTGCTGCTGCACAAAGCTCAACTTTACGAAGGAAACCTTTCCCAAAAATTTA
The DNA here is from genome assembly GCF_003984885.1 of Neopelma chrysocephalum. Classification (NCBI taxonomy): domain Eukaryota; kingdom Metazoa; phylum Chordata; class Aves; order Passeriformes; family Pipridae; genus Neopelma; species Neopelma chrysocephalum. The sequence goes on from NW_020925758.1 coordinate 2,210,923, forward strand.
TTTTTTTATTGTTTTTCCGTTGCCCCTCTCCTTGTACCTCAGTGTGTATAAATGCATGTACATGTGTATTTATGGGTGTATACTCTATTTGACTTTGCTCTACTTGTTCAATCCATTAAAGGTTCTCCTCTGTGCACGTGAGACTCCCATTGAAGTTAAACTGGGAGCTAAAGAAACAGCAGGATCAGCTGGCTGGGGGACAGTTTAGCACTGCACCTTCAAAGCTGAAATAGGACGACAAATCCGAAATCCATGGCCACTCAGGGCCCAGCAATCTAGGACAAATTTGCAAAAGCAAGGCTGTCTTTCAAAGAGCAAAACCCCTTCTACTGGCTGGGGGGGTTTCATCAGTTTTATGAAGGTTGTAGGTACGTTTTCCAAGCGATGTCACAATATTATCACGATATTGCAGTATTGTCCTTTGCTTTTAATGGTCCTTGGTGAATTAAAGAAAGCAACTGGAGCAGGCACGGGAAGGTTTCAGTCGTGTCCTCCCCAAAAGCCATTTCAAGCAGCTGAATTGCTATTTCAGCAATATAAGGTGACTGCACCGGGTACCTGCTCTTTTTAGACAGTTATTTTAAACATAAAGGAAATATTCTTCCTTCCGAAATCGGTGGTTGTAGGACTCACGGGTTAAAGCTCCCTTCATCACTTTCCGTAGCCAATGCCATAGAATCACACAATGGTTTGGGTTGGAAAGGACCTGAAAGATCGCCTGTTTCTAAACCCTCTGACACAGGGACGTAATGAGTCACTTTTTGGTACCTCTGAGGTCAGACTCGCTGGGTCAGCGCAGTCTGCTTCGAGCAGGTGCTTGAGCTAAACAACCCGGGTTGTCACAATAACAGCATCAGTGAAATAACTTTTCAAATAACCACATTAGTGGGGTAAGGCATAGTGGAATGATCATGCCAGAGCCCATGCAGAAACCTGGACTTTCACTCCTTTGTACAATGAATTACTGCGTGACCTTGCAGAGAGCCATTTATAGACCAGCGTTTTAAAGATAAGCTCTCAAATAAGAGTGCCCTGTGAGTAATCTGGTGTGCTGCCCATCTGTCCAGACGGGGCATTTCTGAAAATCAATCTCCTTTGGATTGGGATTTCTCAGTTGACATACCTAAGTTGGAAAAATATGACCTCTTCTTCGAGCCTCAATTTATGCACCTGGAAAGGATGTGTGTGTGTGTGAATGTGTGGGAATGTGTTTAGGGAGCATCATTCATATACCAGCATCTCAGAGAGATTTTATAAAAGGTAGTTGAGTTAAAAACTCACTCATACCTCAGCTTTCACTCTCACTTCTTTATAGTGCAGTTGAAAATAAATAAATATATACCATAGCTAAAAGCATAATTGAAAAGCTACATAAAAATTAAAGATTCCCAAGCATATAGCAACTATGTAGTAACTCCATAATTTGACTCAGGTATTTCCAGACTCATTAGGACAGTGGATTGGTGCCAGTCTCTTCTTGCCATCCAAATTTTGATTTCATGCACCATAAGGATGCTGTGAAAGAGGTGCTAGTTATTAGCCCACAGATAGCTCTGGACTGGCTCTCATGGTCCTGTAGTCCCTGTGGTCTGCAAGAGTCAACTGGAAGCCACTGTCTCAGTACAGAACCTGGTCCAACAGTCACTGAAATGAATGGGACATTTTCATAATTTTGGAAGCATTTTGGGAAAAATTCGAGGCCAGGTTGGATAAAGCTTTGAGAAACCTGGGGTAGTGGAAGGTGTCCCTGCCCATGGCACAGGGTTGGAACAAGATGGTGTTTAATGTCCCTTCCAACTCAAACCATTTGATGGTTCTATAACTTAAAGGAAAATGGTCTTACCAATTTGTTTGCCAAATTTAAACTCATGGCAACAACCCAATGGAATCAGTCTTTACCATGGGCACGGGGGATTTTCAAAATATGCAGCAGCAAATTTCATGGTACCCACATCTGTTGTAAAAGGTGAGGAAATGGTCTCAAGTTGTGCAAGGGGAGGTTTAGATTCGATGTTAGGGAACAATTTATTTATGGAAAGGGTTGTCCAGCCCTGGCACAGCTGCCCAGGGCAATGGTGGAGTCCCCATCCCTGGAGGGATTTAAAAACTTTGTGGATGTGGCATTTTCCGGCACAGGTTAGTGATGCCCTTGGCAGTGCTGGGGGAACACTTGGACTCGGTGATCTTAGAGGGCTTTTCCAACCTAAATGATTCTGTGTTTCTGTGGTTCTTCTGCCTGATGCTCCAACCACCTCCCACCTGGAGTTAGGACCACTCATTTTGGCAGGCTGATGGCTTCTGCCTTGCCATCAGCTCACCTGAGCACCTCTACTTCTGCCTTGCCAGTTTTGTTGTTGTCATCCCAATAATTATAATTTAGGTATTTCCAGAGCCCAGGACTTCAGTCATGTAATAGCAATTTCAAGGGGTGGTGAGTTTTCACCAGTGGCAGAACCTGTTTAGTTCCCATCTTCCCTTTCCTCACACGCTGCCAACATTTCCAGTTTCTCCACAATGGTTTAGCTTCCCTTTATCTGTGATAACACATCTGTCTGCAGGGTCACCTTTCAGCCTCAAATAGCGAAATGCTCCAGGGCAAAAAAAAATTTCCTGCCTCCACAAGAGGAGTGTTCCTCATCACAACAGAGAAATACAGAGAAGAGGCTTAAAAATATCTTCAACCTATTTTGACATCAGGAAGAAATATGACAAGGATTTGTCCCTAACATTCTTGTGAGCAAGTCCCTGTATTAGGTACCTTAAATAAAGTCTTTTATTTCACAGCATTGCTGTGAAACACACTTTAGTGAAATGATGTTTAGAAATCAAGCAAGCATAGAACTAATTTCAAAGAAGCACCATTACAGACTAGTTTGACACAGAAATTAAAGTCCTTCTCATCTGCTTTTGTTCATGATTGTTAATTAATTGGTAGGTAATAAACACGGACACAAGTTTTGACAGCTCTGCAGCAGCAGAAATGCAAGGATATTATGGATTGGCTTTTCTGTTGTTATGCTATTAAGTCACAGTCCAATTCCCAGGGAAAAGCCCCTGTAGAGAAGATGTGAGAGGTGTTTTTGAAGTGGTGCCTACAAGCCCTCTGCAGTCCAGCTGCTTTTTGTGCAGCAGAGTGCCCTCCTTTGAGCCTGACCTTGTTGGTTTGTCTCTTTCACAGTTCCAGCCCCAAACTGGGGTGCATGGTTGAAGTCCTTGGTCAGGGTTGGAGTACACACCAGACCTGCAAGGCAGTCCCAGTCAACTCCTTGCTCTGGTACCAGCTGTTACTTGTGGTCATGTGCAAGCCATGAAAGTGGTTTTATCCCTCTTTGTATGAATTCACAGAATCATAGAATGGTTTGGTTTGGAAGGGGACCTTAAAGCTCATCTTATTGCAACTCCCTGCCATGGGCAGGGACACCTTCCACTATCCCAGGTTGCTCCAAGCCCTGTCCAACCTGGTCTTGGACACTTCCAGGGATGGGGCAGCCACAGCTTCTCTGGGCAACTGTGCCAAGGCCTCACCACCCTCACAGGGAAGAATTCTTTCCCAATATCCCATCTAAACCTACTTTCTGTCAGTTTAAAGTGATTCTCCCTTGTCCTGCCAAGTTCTTCACAGAACAAACCTAAGTGCCCATCACTGTAGGGATTGAGGAGGCCTCTCTGGTGCCTGGTTTGCTGCTGGATTATGCAACAAGACCTTTGCATGACTAAATTTGGGGGGTATGGATTAACTCATAGGACAAAACCTCGAGAGAACCTTTAGAAATAGCGTAACAATTTTGGGGGATCAGTGCCATAGCTCCACTGTATTCCAGTCACACCAAGTGCACTGACAAGTGGGCAACTGATTAATGGTGACGATAAATAAGGAGAAAAGTGCAATAAAGATTACTGGGGCACTGGGATGAAGTGAGGATACAGATGCCTGGACCACGCATTGTGCTTTTACCTCACGAATTCCTGTCCTAGGAAATAAACCCATAACACTACATGGTGAGACACCCCTCCACAACCCACTCTCCCCAAGCTCTCCGGTCCCCACTCCACCAAGTGCCACTTCTCCTGCAGATAAGGCAGATACGTGTTCCCCTTGGGGAGCCAGGAAAGGCAGTTTCCAGTCCCCCAGGGACAAATTCAGAGAAGACCTCCTGGACATTCAGTCAGCCTCTTCTCTCTTGGAAGGGTATCGGTTTCCCAAACCTCAGTAACAGAAGAAACATTATAAATGTGTCCCTTTGGCTGAGTCTGAGGAAGGGAGGAGTTAGAGCATTTACTTTGCCTATTTATATTTGCTGCTGCCAAAGGAACAGAAAGGCCATTAGCAGCTCAACTGGTCTTTTACCATTGGAGCTAAACACCTTTAACCCCGGAGGGCTTCACAGCAGTAGGAAAACCCCCATGCTTGCAAGGTCTCCAGCCCTTTATTACTTTTTTCCATCATGATTACTTTGGCTCCAGAAAGTTTTAATACCGTTCAAAATTCAATCCAGTTTTATTGACATCTCTAGTTTTGCCAAACAGTTAAACTGAAGCAGACAGCATGAATTTCAGTCAATCAATATTCATTTAAAACTGGACACCCATATGTAAGCACACTCTCTCCTTGGCAATGAGTAAGGAGGCTGAACAATCAATCCACACTTGTATTTAAACTCGGCGACTGTATTTTCAAAAACCCCCACATAAGGCAAAATTGAATGGTTGAATAAGGCAACATGTGATTTCTGTTATGTTATTATTAATAATTAATAATTCACTTAATAACACAGCAGGAGCCTAATCCAAAACCCACTGATGTCAATAGATTTCTTTCCAGTGCTCTCAGTAGCACCGAAACAGACACAAAAGCTCAGGTTTTTCACAGTTTTTAAGCACCCACATCCCGTGCTGAACTCAGACACCTTCTGCTTCATGGCCTCCTGGCTCAGAACAAGGCAGTAAAGTGTTTGTGATACGGTGTGGTGGATAATGGTGTATGGTGAATGTATGGTGAGTAGTGGAGAGTGTACCAAGAGCAGTCTATCTGCATGTGAGAGGGCTAGATGTAAATTTTGGCCTTGCTGCACTGATTAAATATGTCCACCTCTTCTATTATGCATATACACTCTTATATAGATGTGTGCATATATGTATATATATATACACACACACATATATATGTAAAACTTGTGTTTATTCTGTCATACTTCAATATCACAAGCAGATTGCATGAATTATTGACAGGCTGAGAGAGCTGGGGGTGTTCAGCCTGGAGACGAGAAGGCTCCAGGGAGATCTTAGAGGCCCTTCCAGTGCCTAAAGGGGCTCCAGAAGAGCTGGAGAGGGACTTTGGACAAGGGATGGAGGGACAGGACACAGGGAATGGCTTCCCACTGCCAGAGGGCAGGGTTAGATGGGATATTGGGAAAAAATTCTTGTCTGGGAGGGTGGTGAGACCCTGGCACAGGTTGCCCAGAAAGTTCATGCCTGCCTTAGCCCTGGAAGTGTCCAAGGCCAGGCTGGACAGGGCTTGGAGCAACCTGTTCTAGTGGAAGGTGTCCCTGCCCACGGCAGAGGGATGGAATGAGATGCTCTTAAAGGTCCCTTATAACCTGAAGTATTCTGTGATTCTGTGATTAATAGCTATCATACCTTTTCTGCATCCCCATTTTAGGCTCTGGCTCTGTGCAGTCAGAGTCTGATGTGTAAAAGATAAGAAGATCCAGGAAACAGCAAGCTGTTAAGTTTACTTAAAACTTTCCCTGGCCTTTTCCTGGCTGCCATCAACATCTTTAAGGGCAGCTTCTGAGAAGTCCTGTGGCAGCAGACACCCGGGCCCTGGACAGCTGGACCTTAAAGCAAATATTATGGTTGTTATTATTACCATTTTGCCTCCCTAATTAACTGGTTGGGCACTTGCCAGCTCTTTCTATCTGTATTGCAAGGGTTGTTTCCATTGGGTTTAGGCAGACAGTCTTACTTTAAGATCCCTATTGATCAGCTGCCATTCTCCCATGGTTAAAGCACTCCTCTTGGGGAACTCTCTCGTGTTTTAAGTGCACACAGTTACTCTCATGACTGGCTTGTAAACAGGTTTTAATGGGGCTATTAGTGTAAAAGGACAGGAAACTTTCAAAAACAGCCTTTTAAATATTCATGAAGATGTTTAATCTGGTGCTTAATCACCACTGTTTGCATATCACAGAAGTGGGGGGCAGCAGTGCTTCGCTGTTGACTCCAACAGGACATTGATAAACGCTTTCAGACCCACAATTAAAGCCCAAATGGCAGCCAAAACCTTAGCAAAGCAGGCTCCACCTTCTGCAGAAGAACTCTCCAAAACTGGTGTCCAAGGAGAGCATCAGCTCCCAGGAGAGGAGGTTCAGGGCTGGACTCTGCTCTCACCCGTGTTGAGCATGGCATGATCTGCACCTTCTGCACTGGTTGCATCCCCCTGGGTCATGGGGGCATCAGAGTGGACATCTCTCCTGTGTGGATGTCCAGAGCTCCAGGGGACCTCCCAAAAGCAGCCATGCCCAAGGGGGATGTGTTGTGTCCTGTGGCTGTCCCTCCCTGGGGCTGGATGGACCCTCCAGGAGATGCCAGTGTCTCCCCACTCCTAATATGGGGTTCCTTCACTCATGTTTTCTTTCCAGAAAAGCATCTGGCTCAGAATTCTAGCTGGCTGAATTGGTGTAGGGGCATGAAAGACCCCATATTTAACTAGTTTAACCAGTGATTTTATCCCAGTGTCCCATTCTCTAACCCCTCCTGTCAGTTTCCTGGTCATGCTTGTGGTCATACCCATTCACTCTCTGCTCTGATCTGCCCCAGCAGCCTCAGGACTTGGGTAATGGAAGAGTGAGCCAAACACAGAATTTCAGCCTACCTTCTGTGTCGCTTTGGGGGTGGGTTTTAGCCATTTCTTTGGTAATTTTTGTAATACATGTTTTATTTTCGTTTAAAAAAGTAAAAGGCGGAAAGGATAGCATTTCCCCAGTGGGAGAGACTTCATGCAATTTTAAAAACGTGCATTATTTAATCCAATAGGCATTAAGATGCCTTGAGCTGTTAACACCTGTTGTGGAAATCCATAATACACAGGCTTAAAAAACCAACAACCCTGAGAGACCCATAAAGGTTCCTGCAGAGCTGTCGTCGCCTCTTGTGTCAATGAGTACTTAAGGACCCTGAAATCTGTGGCTGAGCTCACTTACTGAGCACGTGTTTTCTCTTCAGTTCCAAAAAAAAAAAAAAAAAATTCCTTAGGATAATTTCATTGAAAAAAAAGTATGAATATGAAACACCAGTGAACTGCATTTCTTACACAAACCTCTCATGAATTTTTCATACATTTCCCCACCCAGGCGCCTAAATGCACCAGCTTATAGTCTGTGTTACTACCTTGTAAAACTCCACGTAAAACTCCAGCCAACATATTTTTTTAATGCTTTGACACGCTGTCATTTTAACATATGTCAAACCCAGGCAGCCTGCCCTCAGCTGGGGAGGTCAACTTTGTCTTCCACGAAAGCAGATCAAAAAAAATTATATTCCCAATTGGAAATGCAAGGGGAAAGCAAAATCCCCCCCGGAAAGTGTAGAAGAAATTCTTAACGTGATTTCGCATTAGCAAGACCTGTGCTCACTTTATCTTCACAAGCAATAGAAACTAGCTATGCTGTGAAGTCCTGGCTGGGCTGAAACCAGTGGAAGTTTAGTCAGCAATTTAATGTTGGTACCACCTAAAATTTAGTTGTTTGGCTTCAACAAGGAGCTAAGTCTGGTGCCATTTGAGCCCCTCCAGGGTGTGCTGCTTGGCCTGTCAGCTGCCTTGCTGGCCCCTGTCAGATTCTTGACCCCACCTGGATGCTTCTCCCATCCTGGAGTGTCTGGGAAGTCCCAGGTGGGTGGAAAAAGGAAAACATGCCCATCTTTGAAAAGGGAAGAAAGGACGACCCTGGGAACTACCGACTTGTCAGCCTCACCTCTGTGCCTGGGAAGATCATGGAACAGAGGCTGTGATAAGGCACATGGAGGACACAGGGATGATTTGAGACAGCCAGCACGGCTTCACCAAGGGAAAATCCTGTCTGACCAACCTGGTGGCTTTCTGTGATGGAGTGATTACATCAGTAGATAAGGAAGATCTACAGGTGCCATTTATCTGGACTTCTGTGAAGCCTTTGACATGGTCTCCCACAACATCCCTCTCTCTAAATTGGAGAGTGATGGATTCGATGGGTGGACTGTTGGTTGGATTAGGAATTGGTTGGACAGTCACAACCAGAGGGTCGTGGTCAGTGGCTCAGAGCCCTGATGGACATCAGTGACCAGTGGTGTCCCTCAGGGGTCCACACTGGGACCAGTGTGATTTAATATCTTTATTAACGACACAGAGGAATGAAGTGCACCCTCAGCAAACTGGCAGGTGACACCAAGCTGAGGGTGCAGGTGACACACCTGACGGACGGGGCCATCCAGAGGGGCCTGGACAAACTCGAGAAGTGGCCCATGGGAATCTCACAGAGTTTAACAAGACCAAGTGCTGGTGCTGCACTCCAGCTCTGGGGCTCCCAAACACAGGTACCTGTTGGAGTGGGTCCAGAGGAGGCACCAAGTTTCATCAGGGATGGAGCAGCTCTGCTGTGAGGAAAGGCTGAGGGGACTGGGATTGTTTGGTCTGGAAAAGAGGAATCTTCAGGGTCATCTAATTGTGGCCTTGCAGTACCTGAAGGGAACCTACAGAAAAGATGGAGAGAGACTATTTACAAGAGCCTGGAGTGACAGGACAAGGGGGATTGGGTTCAGATTGAAAGAGATAGGTTCAGATTAGGTATTAAGAAGAAATTCTTCACTCTGAGGGTGGTGAGGCCCAGGCCCAGAGAAGCTGTGGCTGCCCCATCCCTGGAAATGTTCAAGGCCAGGCTGGACAGGGCCTGGAGCAACCTGGTCTAGTGGAAGGTGTCCCTGCCCATGGTGGGGGGATTGGACTAGATGGTCCCCTTCCAACCCAACTCATTCCATGTTTCTATCTAGCACCACTCCTGCCTTTCAGATAGCTGGATCAAGCCTGAGCAATCTGGGCTACATCTGTATTGAGGAACATTTTTGAGGTGATATATCTAAGGCAGGAAATGGGATCTGTGGTTGAGGGATGTGTGTCATCAGTGCCTATATTTGGTGTCTGGATGGGGCACAGGGGTGTCCTGGTGGCTGGGGGCACACAGGTATCTGCAAGTGCACTGGTGTCCCAGCTCCCAGCAGAGCCTGGAGGTTGGAGTGGATCGTGCTGTCGATCTGGATGATAAGACATAAATGTCTATTGCCATGTGAGATGTCCAGGGCTATCTGCAGTACCACCCACGAGAGGACTGTGAGGGCACACAGTCCTTCTGGAGCAAGAGTTAAGGCCCGGTGAGATGACCAGGCTGAGATGTGGCTGGACACTTTCACGGTGTGATTCAAGGGGTGTCCTGTGCAGGACCAAGAGCTGGACTCGGGTGATCCTTGTGGGTCGCTTCCAGCTCACGACATTCTGTGATTCTGTGACTCTGTGACTTGTGTTAAAGGCGGCTGGATCGAGTCCCGTGTGTTTGCATGTGCAGCCAAAATCCCACCCACCAGGCTGATCCTGCACAGCCCCAGCTACAGGGGACGGGTCCCACCTTGCTGCAGGGTAAGACAAATCCTGCAGCTGCAGGAGAGTTTCATGGCGGGGATAATTAGAAACTTTCCTACCTGCCTTTATTAACTAAATAATTTTATAATTAGTTCTGCAGCACTCGAGCCATTTCACCAGCCGCCGTAGAAATCCACGGGGAAGGCAGGGAATACCAAGATTGTTTGTTCATGGATCCTAGGAAATTTTTCGCTGTGACTGTCTCCTGTGGTGGACTCCTTGGGGAGAAGCGAGAATTTCAGCAATTTTATGAAACTTAGTTAACAGTCTGCTGATGTTCAGATGAGGAGCACAGTAGGCAGGAGGGCAGGTGACACCATCTGAAGGAAGTCAAAGGCAAAGCTGTCAGGGATGTGAGGAAAGCCGTGGTCAGGCTCAGACTGGGAACTCGTGCTGGCCATGATTATATGCCTGGTACAGGATCTGGGGAGATTACTTTAGCTCCAATTAAAGTTTCCCTCTCTTTCTCTGTTGAAATCACAGGATTTTTTTACGTCATCACACAAATTAGATGTTTTTTTGACCTTATTCTTGATTTCTAAACATCTCTGTCTCAGCAAGGCACAGATTAAGTCCCACTTTTTTGCTTGAGTTTTACTCTTGGCACTTAGGTGATGATGCCTTTCTTGAAAAGATCTCACAGTATTTGCAGAATAAGGCTTTTGGATTCACAACACAATTAGACAGGACCTTGTCTCCAAGTAAAGCTGCTCAAAATTATTCAGGCAGAACATCTGAGGCTGAAAATGTACCTGTTAATTCTGTTTTGTAAACCATACATAGCATATTTTTAAATCAACATTAATTGAATAATTTTTTTTTTCTTAAAATACTTCTCTCTCCCTCATTTTGATAAATTTCAATGAATTGTTTTGGGAAATATTTCAGTAACAAATGTAGGAATGCCTTGAATTAGAAGGGTCCTTAGAGATCATCCCGTTCCAATGCCCCCACCCCTTCCACTAGACCGAGTTGCTCCAAGCCCCTTCCAACGTGGCCCTGGCTATCACTCCTCAGAGATTTTCTTTGCAGTTAGGTGCTTCAGTCCAGCATCATTTCTTTGGCTTCTCTGGTCATTTCTGACTGATAACGGTGGGGTTGAGACTGAACCTTTGTTGACCAACCTTGTTTTCTCCCTCCCACATGCTCTGGGGTAAATCCATGACTCACTGTCCCAACTCTTCCTCATGAAATGAGACCAGCAGCTCATCAAAAAGTCAGCACAAGGAATGACAACCCTTGGTATTTTTTGGGAGGAAACAAAATAACTCAAATGACAGGACAACCTCATGGTAATCCTTGCACACACAGTGGCAAAGGGCACCACTGGATGAAATGAACCCTTAAAGAATAGACCACTTCTGGAGACATCCCTAAATAGATGTTTATTTTTAACCCTCACACCCAAGCCTGGAAGATCCTGATCTTTCTGCAGGAGTCCTGTATTAGTGCTCCAGCTGAGGAACATGCATTAACAACTCTTAGTCTCTTGTACTGAGCATTATGTCTCATCTTTGAAGTCAGATTAATGGAGATTAGTGGTACCACTTAAGAGTTTAAACATCATTCTGACCCAAATTGGTTGTGCAGGCCCAATGTATAACATTGCACATGCAAGGCTCTTAATGTCCAGAAAGTGATTTCACTAATTGTTTCAGAGAAGAAAGCTTGTGTTACTTTCTGCTCTAATCCTGAGGTACTGCCCCCCATGCTTTTCACATCCACTGTCAAACACATCTGGTTATCCATCTACGTAAGTATCCATTTAATAATCAAAGATCATTTTGTTATAGCTCCAGTTGGCCTGTCTGCTTGCCTTCTGTGAGTGATTTCATTCATGTCTCTGATCTGTGGGATGTCTGCTCCAGTTCCCACTAGGAGTGACACTGGACTTGAGGAAAACAGACGAAAAATAAACAGGCGCAGCACTGCAGAAACTGTTGCTCTGTATTAAAACAAATGGTTTTAATTATTTAAAATTAGATGCCTTGGCATAAGCCATGCAGAAACTAAAAACAGAGGAAGCAAAAATATTGTTGTTTAAGACTACAGAAATGGAATTGATCCTAATAAGTCAAGTTTATTTTTGTGAAATAATTAGAGAAAACCTCTTGCGTTTCTCTGGCTGTGTGACCAAAACCAATTTGGAAACATGCTGAACTTTTCAAAAAATCACTCACTTAGTTGGATTTGGTCCTGGTGCTATAAAAAATACAAAAAAAAAAAGAAAAAAAAAAGAAAAAACACTTTCCCAGTGTTGCTTTTAGCATTTCCCATGGGACTGTCTACTGATGTCAGCTGCTTTTTGGACGGAGCGCTAAGAAGAAACTCTCATTTCCCTGTTCATGGGCCTGGCAGCCCTTGGCTGGCTCACAGTCTTTGTTCTACCTCGAGGGTCTGCAGAAACATCTGGGGCCAAGACCCAATTTATGCCTGTGTTTCAGTGCAGTGGTTGTCCTGATGTATGGGACCAGATTCTCCACCCAGCCGGTGGAAGGACATAGATGTCTGTGCACGAGATTGAGCACCCAGGTTAGGCCGACGTTTTCTGCCTTGGTCGGCTTTCAAGAGCACCTCCACTTGGCAGAAGAGGAATTTATGTGCCTATTTTAAGGAGACTCCCCCTTCCCTAAATAATGAAGATGGAGGTATCTGAGTTAGGCAGGCTAAATCACCGCAGTGACACGTCTCCTGGCTCTGCTGAGGAGCAGCAAGTGTCAGCGTGCCGTGGTTTACTGTCTCCTCCCGGTGACTGGCCAGATGTGTGCTCTACTCGAAATTAAATTAACCCAAGTCCAGGAGACAAATTCCCACCTCTCTCAAGAACTGCTCAGGCAGCACTTGCAATAACTTACGTCCACCTCTCCCATAACATGCTAAAGACACTGCACTTCCAACACAAGGAGCAAGGAGAGCGCTACCTATTAACCACCACCCCTTCCTGCAGCACCCGGGTTTCTCCCTTGGGGTTTCTCATCGAAACACTGACCCACCCTGACCCTGTTTAGCTGTTGAGATCTGACAAGATCACAGCCTGAGGTTGTATGGCTGAATTTACATGTGCTTAACAAATTGCCTGTTCACTCAATTACATTTTATTTAATCATCTGTAATCATATAAATTATGCCTGATGGTAGTAAATGTTCGTGTCAGTTCCTAATTACAGATTGATTAATTGACTGTGGTGATTTGTATTACTTATATAAGAATATATGAAGATGATGATAAATTATGATTAGTATGCAACATTTCATATGAAACATAGCCAGAACTAGGGGAAACTTTCCTGTCTTTGACACTTACATTTCAGTGTATCAAAGACGTTTTCCATTATCCCATGCCCCAAAAAGGGACGCTTGCACTGCATTAAAAAAAAAAGAACAAAGGAAGGAGAAATATGGTGTGTGTTGCCTGGGACCTCAGGTGAGGCTTCAAGCAAGTAAAAAGCTCTTGAAGATTCCACCCACCAAGAATTTGCCTGTTGCTTTCTACTCATTTCAGTGTTGATGAATAGAGTCAAGAATGCACTGAGGTTTTACTTCTCAGTCATTCCCAGAAGACACCTGGAATTTTTAACTTGTCTGCCACCTCTCCCACTCTGTGTCTGTTAATCCAGTTCTCAAGGTCACCTGGCTCCTCCCTCACAGCATGTCAGTCCTCCACAAATTGATGTCTTTCACGTTTTCAGAAAACATCAGTAGAAAATGTCTACTTTTTGTGCCAAGGTCACTCACAGACGTCTTAAATATGACTACCGAAAAAAAAGCAATCCCTGAGGAGCTCCACTAACAAACTATCCCCCACCCAGCACTTCTTCTGTCACTAGAGACTCTTATTTCCCCTACAGGTAAACACCTCACAGTTTTCTTTTTAAGACCCTATTTCTCCAGCTTCACTAATCCAGCTAATCCCTCTCTGAAGCAAGGATAAGTGACACCTTTTTCATTCCCTTTTCTAAAAGTTAGGTCTGTTATCAAAGGAATATGCTAAACACAAGTGACACTTTCTGTCTTTGGAAACCCCCAGTTATATTTAAGATCACAGTTCTACATCTGTGGCCATTCTTCCCTCCAAATTTTGTTCAGGTTTTGTCACCTTATTGAGGTAAAATCACTTATTAAACTGCAAAATTAAAGGTCTAATTTATGTTCTACCACTTACATCTGCAATGGAGATTCTCCAGTGCCTTCACCTAGACTGCATTAAGATCTCCATAATTTTCTTACATCTCAGAAGTGGTAATTTCCAGGTTTTTCTGCCTTCTTCCTCAGCATCCAGCCTGCCTGTGCTGTCCTGCTCAGCTGCATCCCCTCCCTGAACCCTGCACCAAGGTGTATGGTTGGATGGGGAGAAGTAAAACCAGTGTGTGTCTGAGAGTCTTCTGATAAGAAGCTTTTCTTTAAAAATGTCTCCACTCCCCTGTACCCTCCAGAAACCCATGGACACCGACTTGCAATAGTCTTTCCCTGTGTTTTGTCAAAGTGGGTGTCTATCCTTAGATCCACAGGATGAGTGACCACATTTTGGCCATTGCCCATTCAAGGAATCATTCTCTAAGCTGTTACTGCAATGATTTGTTGTTCTTGGGAGCAACATCCAGATAATTGTCCTTCTACAGTCCCTTCCAAGAGGAAATTCTGAACTACCCACAAAGGATAAGAATTGGAACCCATCTCAACCCCCTAATTCCTGAGAGCCAAATAACTTCAACATCTTCTTGTTCTCCTTATATTTTACAAATCTAGAAATTTTGATTAATATTAGCATGCATGATGAAAGGAACCTGTTTCTTACACCAGAATTTTGTCCTGTAAAATGAACATGTTATTGGTTCAAAGAGGATGGGTAATATAAATCAGTTACCCAGAGAGTAAGGCTTTTAGGTGGATCTATCTGCTTGTCTTCCAGTCTGTCTGTCTGTCAGTGCAGTCAGGTGTGGGAGATCATACTTTTTACCTGGGGTATGTCTCAGCATCCCTCTGTTTTGACAGAAGACCTTTCTGAAAGGATGGGTGCTCCTGCAGCATGGGCTTTCTCTTCCCCGAATCCATGAGTAGTGAAGATGTCACTATTGTGATTTCTCTCCCAAAAGCAGAAATTATCTTGTGGGTTTTTTTGCTATTTGTTTCCCTTTCCCCGTTAACAACACCGTGGCTTTTTTCTCGGGTGCTTTTGTAGCCCCCCCTGCAGAATTTTGTCCTGGTGGACGCCTGAATCTCACTGGGACCTCTCACTACAAGAGGAACGCTCATTCTGCTGCCCACGAGGATGTGATCTTGGATAAATTACTTACCCATCACTGCCTCGGCTTCCCTACCAGAAAAATCGGTACAAAACCGATTACGCAGTGAGGTCTATTTAGCTAATGCTGATAAAGAGCCGAGGGACTGGGCATGGAGCACGCAATAGAAATATCTACCCATGCTGCTGTTAACATGGTCACTTACATTCCTGTGTGTAAATAAATCTTGAAGGGGGAAAGCCTTTGGGATGACCAGGAAACACACAAATGCTGGAAATGTCTCATCCATTTACGGTGATCTGAGTTTCTAAGCCGGAGAGTGAGTGGAGTTGTTCTGTTTTATTTTCGCTCAGGACTTTAGGTTTTATATTCAGGCTTGACCGTGTCCCTTCTGGGGGCAGAGAGCATCTTTTTGCTCTGTGCTCCTGCCCTGCAGCCCATCCCAAATGTTGATGCTAGAAGCAGTTGTGCCTGAGAGGGACTGGGAGACTCCTCCACCTCCATCCACCTCCCCATCCTTTCACCTGTTGGTTGATATGTCCACTCACGTGCAACAAACTGATCGTAAAAAAGCTCAAAAAAGCCCCCCAAATATACATTTCCCACCGTCTTTGAGTCTCCTGAGCTCAGGACCTGCCAATACACTTGCCATAATTAACAGGATCCCATTCTTCTTTTTTTTTGACAACCCTCTAATGCTTTCCATGAACAGGGCGGAAAATGCTACCCGGCAGCTCAATAGACATTTCCATAACCAGCTGTTTAAATCATGATAATTGTTTTTACAAAACTAATCTGTGTGGCCTAAGAAGCAGAACTACGCTGGTGCTTTTTAAAAATGCAGCAGGTCTGTAGCTGATGCGTTAGTATCAGTTAATTCTCATGAAAGGTCATTAATGGTGCGTACAGCGAAGTGGAGGACTGGGCAGGCTGGGTCGGAGAGAGATGGTATCTGCATGACTGATGTGCAATGCTCAGGGGTCAGAGCATTACAAAATTATTCTCTTCAATTATTTACGTCCCTCCATCTATTGTGTGGTGGGTTTGGTCCTCTGCAAGGAGTTTCTGCTGTGCTCTGCAGGGTTTTTCCTTTTCCTCAGGAACGGCATTAGTTTAAATAAAAATTATCTGGTGCAGTACTGTCCTGTTTCCTGTGACTGGTAAAAATTCACGGAGGAGAGTGGGTGGTACTGCTGTAGTCATTCAGGGCTGGGGAACCCCGTGCTCCCTGGCACCTGCGTGTAAATCCTGCGAGTCCACCCTGTATGAGCCCTTGGAGAGGAGATCCCATGGCGAGGTATAAAAATGAGGCTGGGGAGAAAGATTAAGGCTGCCAGTTTCATAACAGATGATCTATCCTGGTTATCATCATCAGCAGCAACAAACAAGAAGTTTGAATGCTTGTCTCTCCCTCTCTTGCTCCCCCCAAACATTCCACGAAAGAAACACAACTTGATTTTTTTTCTTTTTACTTTTTTTTTTTTTTTTGCTGATGGCAACAGCATCAGGCAAGCTATATATCAGCCATGATATATGGCCTTACGAGCTGACTGTTGACAACTTATGGCTCTTTTGTCTGGGTTTGCCTACTTGGCTGTTTAATTACGTGAAGTGCCTGTTTTCCCTGTGACGTTCACACGGCGGCTGCTGGAATTCATGGATGATGCTGCGCTTACATCAGCCATCAAGCCGATACTCAAACGCATTAGCATGACCACAGTGTAAAATACATGGTAGGTGGAGCTGCTATTGCAGCCCTTTGGTTCATCTGCGTGAGCTAAATTAGCCAGAAGAATATTTCTTAGAATAAAATGATAGAACTCTTGTGATTCTGGGAAAACGTGTCTCTTCAAACTTTCAATACTTCCTTGCATACCTTTTTTTTTTTCCTTGATGTTAATGGAATTTAAATTATTGACCATATCAATTTCACTTTTGATGAAAACAGCAATTAATAGAGAAGACATTAAGAGAAGAATCCTGAGACTTTATGAGTATAGATTACTGTAAGGCTACGTAATAAAATGATTACAGCATGCATAAAAGGTCATTATTGCTGTAATAATGCTGTCCCAAAGTCCATTTTTCATTCTGCAGGACTGAAACTTGTTACCAAACTTAAACAAAAAGCAAGAAGTTATGTCTCAGACCTCTGTTATTGTGAAATTTTAAAAATTAACCCAGAAGTCTGGCAACCATTTTTGTTAGTATTGTCCAGGAAACTATTTTCCCATCCCTTTATCTCCTGAAAGATGAAAATTTAAGCATGGAAAGGGGCAGAATTTTTAAAGGAGGAAATCTGGAATGTGAGATACAAGTGTCAGTGATGTTTTTAACAAACTTTATACAATTACTGCCCTTACTGGGATTTGTATTTTCTACCATCTAAAGTAATAAAAAAAACCTGGGCCAGAGGATCTATTCCATGTTTCTGTTCTCTTTAATCTACAGATGATGCCTGTGAAATAATACTAGCTGAGTGAACATCTTGTCTGCTGAAGAGCTGATTAAGTGTTGTCTTATGTTTACTCAAATGAGCATGTTTTCTATTTTTCCCATATTTGAACCAAAATAAAATTTCTACTTTGGCTTTCTTTGCATACATACTCTTCTGAAATGAAAGGGAAGCAGCTGAAATGAAAACTGAGAGAAAATAATCCAAAGCCTGCTAACTCCACCTGAAAAATGAAATGTTTTCTTCCTTAAAATTTGGGACTGGGTCTTTCTTGTATCTGAAGCAGTCACTCAAATTCACCGTGAGCGTTCTACAAGTCTTGGTTGCCTTCCAGTGGTGCTATTTTGGTATTAGATCTTTAAAGAAACTCTTTCTGCTCCATCTAGGATGCAAATCTCTCTCATTCTACTTCCCTTTAATATTTCTGTTCCATCCTCCTTGTGTCCCTCTAGCTCAAACCTCTCAGTGGCTGAAGGTGATGGCCTTTCATCAACCATCCTCATGGTGGCACTTCTGGCAAGGCCAAAAGTTTGTTCCCCGCTTTGGGACATCCATTTGCCACACTCAAGTGGATTTAGAAACACAACTCCTATTAGCCTGTAATAGGATTTAGGCCCTTAAATATCTTTACCCTAAAAAAACTTAGGAGAAACTCCACTGAACATTGCAAAACTTAAGAAATTTTCCTTTTGTGAGACACATAGGTGCTATGGATTTGTTTTACAGAAAAGGAATGTGATGTAAATCCCAACAGCCTTATTCATCTTCAGGGGCTTGGTTCAGGCCTTGTAATTCTAAACAAAGTGATGGCCAAAGACTATCAGAAAAATCCCACCTTGTATTCTCATCTATGTAGCTACAAATGCTCATTTCCCATTTTAATCTCTGTCCAGAGGATGAGCAGGCATAAGGCATATAATTTCAATTAATCTGAGATCTGACAGTATAAGAAGCTATAAAAGAGCTTATTATTACTTATTTCTCCAGGCATTTTATTCTTCTGCCATTAGAGATCTATACTTAAATATACCTCCTATGTCAATGATGGTACTCTATGAAATGGCAAACATTAAAAACCCGTAGGAGGGATTATTGTGTTAACATTGGATGGAGGTTTCAGTAAAATGTTTGGGTGATGTTTCATCTGGATGCCAGATAGCTCTGTACAGGCACACAGCTATAGAGACCTTCATCTTCCCCTGTGCTGGCACTGCTGAGGCACCTCCAGTGCTGGGGCAGTTCTGGGCCCTCAGACAAGAGAGACATTGAGGGGCTGGAGCGTGTGCAGGGAAGGGAACGGAGCTGGGGAAGGGTCTGGAGCAGCAGGAGCGGCTGAGGGAGCTGGGGGGGCTCATCCTGGAGAAAAGGAGGCTCAGGGGGGATCTTCTGGCTCTGCAACTCCCTGACAGAAGGGGGGAGCCAGGGTGGATCGGGCTCTGCTTCCAGGGAACTAGGGACAGGATGAGAGAGAACAGCCTCAAATTGCCTTAGGGTTGGCTTAGGTTGAACAAAAGGGAAAATTTCTTCAGCAAAAGAGTTGTCCATCCCTGGCACAGCTGCCCAGGGCAGTGATGGAGTCCCCATTCCTGGAGGGATTTAAAAGCCCTGTGGCTGTGGCACTTGGTGATATGAGTTAGTTGTGGCCTTGACAGTGCTGGGGGAATGGTTGGACTTGATGATCTGAGAGGGCATTTCCAACCTAAGCAATTCTACTGTTCCACCCATAACATGGGGCGTGGTTGGGTTTTTAAGATGAGCAACAACCCTGTGCATTGATGTATTCAGTACCTAAAGTGCTATCACCTCTTAGATCTGGTGTGACTTGAAGATGCTCTACCTGTCTGTTGGTGGAGGTGGAAAAATATTAGAAGTGTTGCCTTTTTCTTTAACCTTTGTCACACTGTACTTGGTTAATTGGAGCTGTTGTTTGTGTCTGCAAAGGCCCCGAAGACTGTGTAGAAAATTAGGGAAGTGAAAGAGGAGGGAAAGGCAAACAGATGGCTGCAGCTTTCCTCCTGCCACTGTAGATCACAGAACTGGTGACACTTAGCAGGATAATTCTCCTTGCTCTTCCCTGGGTTTGCTGCCCATCATTGTGTGCCACAGGTACCCAACACAGCACTTTTGGCACTTACCTAAGTTTCCCTACATTATTACCTATAGATGTACAAAATACACAAACTGTATTATCCCCATGCTTGGGCTTGTGTGCATTGAACAGAGGCTTGCTGGGTTAAAGATCTGAGGTAGGAAAGGCCTCATCCTTGTTTGAGTTGGAAGTGTATGTTATAAATGGTATAAGGTTACACATTACACACCCTGCTAACTGTTTGATGCCATCCCATGGTTCCCCACACTTGCATGTTTTGTTTCTTCAGGTATTTATGTTCACTTCCTTGTCTTCTATGTGTGAGAAGCCAATTGTTGCTTAATGGGCTGGTGCTAAATCTCCACCAGCCTATTATGCAACATCTCCCTATGGAGTGCTGCAAAGGGGGACTGAAAAATGATGGAACTTCCATGGTGTGCTACACAGGACAGAGGAATTACGTCTGGCACATCCTGGTGCTCAGGAAACAACTGGGGAGTAGGAGAGCCATTGGTGGAGGTGTGCATGCCTCTCTCTTGGCATGTTTTTATGGCCATAGTTTGTGACAGGACTCTGGGCAAGGCCTTTGGTCCAGCCCAGTAAAGCCTGTTCTCATGTTCTTACCTCTGCACCAGGTTAGGGCTCAAGACTTCAGAAGGTCAGAATGACCATCAGCAGGTCCCCAACATTGCTGGGATTGCTGTGACTGTGATGCCAGAGCCACGTGGAAGTCCCATGGATCATCAGTGCTGCAGCATTAGGGTTCCCAGGCTGCCTAACCAACATCAGCTGGGTAGGGAGAGGTGATGCTGCTCCTGAAGAGCTGAGTCGTGGGGGAGATCACAGGACCACAGGATGGTTTGGACTGGAAGGCACTTTTGAAGGACATCTAGTCCAACCACATTGCAATGAGCAGGAACACCTCCTGCCGGATCAGGTTGCTCAGAGTCCCATTCGACCTGGCCTTGAATCTTTCCAGGAAAAGGGCAACCACCAGCACCCTGGGCAACCTCTCCCAGTGCTTTACCACCCTCAGTGCAAAACATTTCTTCTTGTATCTAGCCTGAATCTTTCCTCTCTTACTTTAAAACCCTTCCCCCTTGTCCTTTTGCTACAGGCCCTTGTTAGAAGTCCCTCTCTGCTCTCCTGGAGCCCCTTTAGGCACTGGAAGGGGCTCTAAGGTTTCCCTGGAGCCTTCTCTTCTCCAGACTGAACACCCTCAGCTCTCCCAGCCTGACTCCAGAGCAGAGGGGGTCCAACTGAAAGAGCTGCTGAGCCCTAAGCGGGTTGTCCAGAGACCTGGGAGGGGCCCCTAAACATGGGGCACTGGATGAGGGAGGGATCCTCTAAGTACAGGGAAGCTGGGGAGCTCCTTGGGGAGTGGGAGGGAGGCACATGGCCATCAGCAGCACCTTGTATTGTACCAGAGCAACAGCTTCGTTCCTGGAGACTCACTTGGATGTTACAGTAGCTGCTGCCACTCTTCATCATATTTTCCTGCCCCTGCCCCCCTCCCTTCTGTTTTTAATGATTAAATGACTGCATTTGGTAAAGGCACAATAGGAAAAAAAAAAAATTAATAGAGGCTCCTTCCTCTCCTCCTGAGGGGGGGCAGTGGCACAGAGGCATCTGTGTGCGTGTTTAATGGGTTCAATTTCCTTTCCCTGGCATGGTTTGGTGGCTGACAAGGGAATGCAGCAAGATGGTGGTTACTGCTGCTATATTGAACGGGACTCCACGAACACTCACTTGGGTATAACGTGAGCCGTGCCCAGGCTTCTCTCTCCTCAGCATCTGTGCATGTGGCCAAGGGCAAGCGTTTCTTTGAGAAGGATCATCCCCCTTTCCTCTCCTCTCCCCTTCCAAAGTAGCCAAACTGACACAAAGAATGCTGGCGAGCTGGATGTGCTGGAAAAGCAGAGCTCCTGGAACGTTCCTTGGAGGGCCATAAACGTGTGTCGAAGGAAATTAATTGAATGCTGTGTATCAAAGGAAATAACAATAACAATAATCATGCACATCCCTAGCAACTAGAGAGGGAAAAGATCCATGTGGTTCTTTCATCTCTTCTCTGCCAAGGAATGATTGTTCTCCTCCCCAGTTAATCCCACAGCTATCAGGCAGATATTTTGAAGAGGGGGGTGTTTTTTTGAAGGGCAGGTAGGTGCTAACATCAGGAGAAGGGTCATGATCCTTTTGCAGGTTTTACAGGAGAAGCTGGAGGTCTCACTGTGGTGCCCATTGTTAGAGCCAGCAGACCCTGATGCACAGTGGCCATGAGGACCAGGGAGGAGGACATGGAGCTCCACCACCATGTGTGGGCAGCACAGCAGACAGAATCCCAGAATGATTTGGGTTGGATTTACAAGTCATCTAGTCCAAGACCCTGCCATGGGTCTTGGGGGCACCTTCCACCAGACCAGGTGGCTCCAACTGCAAGGTTGGAGTGGCTCTGCTGGCAAGGACTGAGGTCATGTGCTGACTCTCTACTTGGGGTGGCATTGAGAGAAACACGATCATTTTTCATAGAGCAACTTCAGATCCCACATATATGCAGATTTTTGCCCATTGGTTGAGCTGCTGTCCTCAAATTTGTCTTCTCTGATACAGCCCCCCAGTTTATCCTGGGCTGTGAGAAACTAAGATATTTCCCCAGTATCTAGGCAGGGATTGGCAGCCACACATGGTTCTCCTCTCCTTCCCTTGCAAGACACCTTCTTCACACAGGACCCCAGACAAGCCCTGAGCTGATAAATATCTCTGCCACGTTCAGGAGCTGATGAGTGGTCCTTCCACCCCTGGGGAAGGAGGACTGGGGAAAAATGATGTCCACTGTCATAACAGGAAACTGTGGAACATGCTTGGAAGAGCTGTGCAGATTGGGGATGGGATCTGATCTACAGGATCATCTTCAAGGAGCAGGAGGTGTCTGGCTGAACAAGTGCCTGTGAGTTGGATGGACTAAATCCAGCTCTTCCCCTGAAACCCCGACAGCTGCTTTGCCTCGCTGCACCTTCGTTCCCCATTTATAAAGAGCTGATGAGAATATGCTTCTGCCTTCTCTCACACTGAGGCTTCATTCATTAATACTTACAAAAGGTTCTGAGATCCTCAGATGGCCAGTGCAAGAGAAGTAATTATTTATTAACAGCCTCCGTGAAGGTGTGGGCAGCCATATTACCTCTCTCCTGGGTATTTAATTTAGGTGCTGAGCATTTATTGTGAGTCTGAGAAAGTAATTGCTGATCTGGGCTGCTGGAGGTGATTTTTTTTTTTTTTTTGTACCTGAAAGAAACGCCTATAAATGCAGATCATATTTCTTGCAACGGAGATAAAGAGTTGACATACCTCGGGACCAAGAGTCCTTGAGACTTTAACGGAGGCTGAGATGTGTCTTTGTTCAATTCCCTTTTGGAGGGCACTTAGGGATGGTTGGGGCGATGGAGGCAGGGGTGCAGTGCTGCTCCCCCCATTGGGCATCCTTCAGGTGTGGGGGATGATTTGCTTTGAGCCGAGGCAGGAATGGCCGAGCACAACCAAGTATCTCCTCACAAATTTCTCCCGGGCTGGCGTTCGCCTTCCCCTGCTCTCCCTCCTGGGGCAAACACCCCCCTGCCCAAAGCTCCCTGTCCCCTCCTCAGGTGTGAGGGGATGCAGCTCACCTCTCCCCCTTCTCACAGGGGAGAGGCGGCACAACACGGGCCTTTTGCCATTAAGCATCTTCCGTCTCCTTTTCTTTTGTTAAAGCCAAATGGAACAATGTAATTAGCTTGTTACAATTAAAGTGACTCGACTGGATAAATTGTAATCACCCAGACTGAAGTTAGGCATCCCTGCAGGTCCCGGCCAGAGCAGCTGAGCTGCCTCATTTGCATAATTAAAATATACAAATGATAATGGATTTTGTACTCAATTTCCAGCGGCTGTAAATTCGAGAAACTATGAAATTAGAATAACTGAGATGGAACCCGCCTTGAGGTAATGAGGATGACAAGTTTTGACAGTAGGGGTGTTTATAACACTAGTTTCTCGCTGCAAAATAAATAAGTACAAAAAAGATTAGACAGTGATATTAGTTAATAGTTCCACGGACAGTGGGGAAAGGAGATAGACTGGTGATTACCTCTGCAAATTTACTCTGCCTTTTTGACAAGCTCACTCCTAACCTTAGGGGACACCTTTCTCCTGATTATGAGAAATTGAGAATGAATTAAATGCATAAAAAGGGTTGTCACAGATAGACAAACTAAAGGAAAAGAAATGAAATTAGTCTTGCCATTTTAGCTTGCCGCAGGAGGAGGGGGGAGAGGGAAGGGGGAAAGGCTGGGAGAGAGGTTTCAATGCTTCTGCAAGGAGGAAATGAAGAGACCAAGTGGTCCAGGATCAAGGTTGATTTCACAGAAAATGGAAAGTCCTTGGAATCTTAGGTGAAAAAAGCAGAGGAAAAGAAAAAGAACGGGGTAGATAATGCCTTGGCCAGAGTAGCATCAGGTTCTTTCTGGCAATAAATTGTGTTTTTCCATGAATGGCTTCTTTTTTTTTATTTTTTAATTTCTCAGCAAATATTTTCTGCCTCCATTTTTAAGCATCTAGATCTCCTGAGAACCCCTCAGAGATGCAAATCTGGGCTGAGCCAGGGGTGGGCAGGTTGCCTGCCGTCTCTGACTTTTCTTTACAGGCACATCCAAAATCCCTGTGGTTTTAGGAATATACTCACAAACATAAGGTTGTTCACAATTATTCTGCAAAACCAATAAAAAAATGACTGTTTCTGTTCTCCTCAACTTCTCCCCTTTGTCCTAAAGAATTAATTAACAATTGAATGTTGTTACTAATGTTTTTTTGCAACTTTTATCTCTTTCTCAGTAGGACATTGAAGAGCATAAGGAGACCTGTACCTGGTAAGCCCAAGTGTTGAGCAGCAGATGACCCTGGAAGGGTAATGAAAATAGGGAGCAGAGGGTTGGACCTTCTGGTGGGCAGGATTTCCCTGCTTCCAACTCCTGTAAACCAGCCCTGGGATATGTTGTTTTTGCATTTTTCTGCCTTTTTTTGCTCTGATGGGAACTGCAGTGGTCAGTTCAGGTGGAAATCCCAATCTGGTAGGTTCTCCTAGGGATAAAAAACTCGGCATTTCCTTGGTCTGGAATGAGGAAATCAATGAAGAGCTGGTTGAAGGAAAGCTGGCACAGTGCTGGTGCTGTTTTCCCAGTCCCCACATGGAGGTGGGGATGGGACCATGGATGGGCAGGAGCACTGAGGAGCAAACCTGCCTTGCAGATGGGTTTGGAAAGGGGTGATGATAGCTCCACTAACCATCCTCCTTCTCCAGGATCCCTAGGAGCTGAGGACATGGATCCCACGCTCAGAAGCATTTAAATCCTCTATATTGCAAGGAAATTCTAATGATTGCATTGACAGCCTGTAAAGAAGGTGGAAAAAGATGGAGAAAGTCAAGAGAGAGGGAAAGGGGGTATAAACAGGGAAGAGAGGAAGCAGAAGAGTAAAGAGAAGAGGTAAGAAGGGAAGATCTATAAAGCAGAGGGTGCAGAGGTGCTGAGAGAGACGGGCTGGGGCTGGAGGGCTGCAGGGATCCAGAGGGTCCCATCCCCACCCACACGTAGCAGCAGGAGCTCTTTCTCACCCTGCCTGGGAATATTTTTGCAGCAACTGCATGTTCCCCTCTACTTGCCCATAGCCATGGGTCAAAACAGTCCAGTGCTCTGTATTTATCCTTTTAAATGTTACCTGAATGAATCCTGCACTCCTCCAAAGGGTGCTGCTTGTTTTCAGGCACACTGGGTACAGCTTCCTCTCCTCTCTCCCCCCTTTTCCTAGCCTCCAGTGTGTTTTCAGCTCAGGTACAGCCGTCATTTACGTTTTATAGTTTGCTTTACAGCATCTTGTTATGGCGTTATCTGTTAAAGAATGTATTTTTAATGTGTTTTATAGCATGCTTTATAAATAAGTTATTAAAGAATGTACCTGCAGCTAGTGATCACTTAATAAATATTAATAAAGCAATTCCAGATGAGGCCATCATTAAGAGTGTTGCAGAACTCCCGCTCTAGTTACCTAGAAAGTGTTTCTGTGCTGGTTACCAAAAAGTTCATGAGGGCTGTGATGGGGAGGGCTGGGAAGCAGAGGGGGGAAAGGACAGGTTGCCCAGAGAATCTGTGGATGCCCAGTCCCTGGAAGTGTTCAAGGCCAGGCTGGACAGGGCTTGGAGCAACCTGGTCTAGTGGAAGGTGGGTTGGAATGAGATGATGTTTAAAGTCCCTTCCAACCAAAACTATTCTGTGATTCCAGGTTTCTATGAGAGACAGAGTTTTGCAAAGTCTTTTTGCCCTTGAACTCCAGTCTGAGGTGGATTTTTTTGGGTTTTGTTGTTTTGTTTTGTTTTTTCTAATGAAATACCAATAGCAGGTGGGGAAGGTAAAAAAAGGGAGAGGGGACTCCGAAGATATACTTAGTTTTGTGTCAATTCTAAGTGAGGACATCAAAGGTGGCTTCACAGGAAGGTGGGGTTTATCTCACTTCACTGGCTTTTCCTCTCCTACCTAAAATGTTATCTTAGCCCTGAGAAATGTGGAAATTTAGTCAATCCTATTTCTGTTTCCATATGAATAAATCTGTACTTTTTGATATTTCCATTTTGGGTCTGGAGCAGCCAAACCACCTGCAGCCCCACAGTAAATACAGTCATTTTTTTCCATTTTGTAAATATATATTTTGGTTCTAGCTACAGAAGGCTTAAAAGCATCCGTGGATGGGAGATTTAATGACAGGCATTGGCCTTTTCTGTGGAAAAAAATACCCAAATACAGTCAATTAATGTATTTATTTAATGTACAATAATGATTTTTTTGTGGTCAGCAGCTGAATTAGTCACACCACCAGGAGGACACCCAGGGGAGATTCAGTTTGTATATTAGGGAAAATATCTTCACCAATAGGGTTGTCCAGTCTTGGCACAGGCTTCCCAGGGCAGTGGTGGAGTCCCCATACTTGAAGGGGTTTAAAAGCCACATGGATGTGGCACCTGGGGACATGGGTTAGGAATGGCCTTGGCTGTGCTGGGGAATGGTTGGACTTTGAGGTCTTTTCCAACCTAAATGATTCCATGGTTCTATGAATCCTGGGACCTTTGGAACACTCTTCAGAACTCCCCATCCATGCTCCTGGAGCAGCAAACCTCTGACAAACATCTCTGCCAGACATTAATATCTGCCATGTCTTTTTTACATGTGGTGCCAGAGTTAATTATGACCACTGTGGGTACATTTGTGCCTCCATCAACATCCATCTCCTTTTCAAATCATGTGTGAGGTTCCTCCCACCCACCTTTCCCTGTCCTACTCCATGACTCTTACTCAGAGCAATGTTTCCAGCACATCACACGTGCTCTGAAAGGGGAGAAAGTGCTTCATAAAGGAAAAGGCAGCAAAGACGACTTCCTCCTTCCACCTCCCCATCTTTGCTCTCATGATGGGCCAGGTATTCCTCTCCCACAGCCCAGAAAGCAAAGGATGGGTTTGAAAGTTCCCTTTTCTCCCTGCAGCTCCCATAATTGCCTTTGACACTGTTTATCATCTGTGATAATACAGCTGTGCCCTGTTACCTCCAGCTGCCCTAATTCGTGTTATCAGTCTGGCACCAGGGAGAGGGAGGTGAGAGGAACAGAGGAGAGGTGAAGCCATTACAGAGCTGACAGGGCAGTGAGAATGGAGCGTGGTGATGGACTAGCCATCACTTGACCTGAATGCAAACATACATCCTATTGGATTGACCTTTCCCTGAGAGTAATGGATCTCCTTGTGCATCATTTTTGCTACATTGCTGGCCATTCCAAGGAGATAGTTTCTGGTAATTAAGATAGATCCCTCATATAATCCACCCACAGCGACAATCAATAGGCGCCTCCAGAGGGATATTTCCAGATTATTGCTATGTCAGCGCAACTTTTGGAAGCTTTGTAGATCTAATCATGAGAAGCAGAGTCAGGAAAGCAGAGCAGGGGTTACTTCTGGGGAGGCAAGGTGCCTGGAGGAGCCACGCAGGTGTTTGCAGGTAAATATGTGTGACTGTGCCCTCTCTTGTTTGGGATGAGAAGTGTGCAAGAGTTGTAAACCCTGTAATGAAATGTCATTGAAGAAACTCTGCATGATCACAAGCTTATTACAGCAACAAAACAGGCTCTTATATTTAGGATAGAATGATTGCAGCAGGTGTGCCCAGGGGGGCAGGAGGCCAGTGGCCCCTGGGCTGTCCCAGCCCTGGTGTGGCAGCAGGGCCAGGGCAGTGCCCTCCCTGTGCTGGCCCTGCTGAGGCACCTCCAGTGCTGGGGCAGTTCTGGGCCCTCAGACAGGAGAGACATTGAGGGGCTGGAGCGTGTGCAGGGAAGGGAACGGAGCTGGGGAAGGGTCTGGAGCAGCAGGAGCGTCTGAGGGAGCTGGGGGGGCTCATCCTGGAGAAAAGGAGGCTCAGGGGGGACCTTCTGGCTCTGCAACTCCCTGACAGGAGGGGGGAGGTGGGGGTGTCAGGCTCTGCTGCCAGGGATCAAGGGACAGGATGAGAGGAAATGGCCTCAAGTTGCGGCAGGGGAGGGTCAGGTTGGACATGAGGAGGAATTTCTTACTGGAAAAGGTGGTCAGGCATTGGAAGGGGCTGCCCAGGGAGGTTTGGAATCCCCATCCCTGAAGGTGTCCAAGGAACAACTGGACACGGCACTCAGTGCTCAGGGCTGGGCAACAAGGTGGGGACCAGGCACAAGTTGGACTGGATGACCTGGAGGTCTTTTCCAACCTAAATGATTCCATGATTCTATAAATCAAACTCGTTGTCTTACTCTGTGCAGAAGGTACTTTCTTACTCATGGTTGCTCCTTCTTATGTGGTTTTTGAGGAGCTATAAAGCAGCAAACAAAGGTCTCCACCACTATATACAGATACAAGGTACAGACATTGCAAAGGTGGAACTAAGAGAAAAGTTTTCTTCATTTGCCAACTGAGCATGTTTGATGAAGATGGCCTTCCAGGAGCAGACATGCAGAGGACACAAGGGCCTCTTACTGCTCTTGATTCAGCTGCTTTTCTAGTTGTCAGCCAAAGCTAATACCACGGTGTCTTCAAAATCCAAATATGGATCTAGGAATGAAACTCCTGCATGGTACAGCTGTGCAAAGCAAGTTATCCAGTTTGTGCTGCCCCCTTTAGTGGAACAAAATCTGTCAGTGGACTGAGGAAATTCAGAATTTTAAGTGTTCTTCAATTCCCTGCCACTTGAACCAGGTAAGTGAGGATACTCCCTTTGACTGCAAGTCTATTATGATTTAAGAGAAGACTTGTGATCCAGGGAGTCTCTGCATTGGATCCTTGCATTATTCACCAATTCCTGACATTCTTAAGAATGTCCTTTTCCTTCTTTTTGACTCAGTTTGAGCAGTTCTGACTATATAATGCATATTCATACCCCACCGTGGAGTCTGGAAGAGAAATGCTAATTCTAAAGAAACACTCTGAGGTCCCAAAATAGCAGAGATGGCAATATACAGCATATTTTATGACTCTCAGTCTGTGATTCTGTAAAATCAAGAGTAAAAGACATGTTTTTGAATAGCTGGGTCTGCCCCAGCACATGTTTTAGGGTTCAGTAACCCATCTAACTGGGGAGACACATCAGCAGTATTGGTGTTTTGGAGCTCCAGAGTGAGGGTTGGCTTTGCAGCTCTTGAATTGTGTGGTAAAACTGGTCCTGATAACAAGAGGCCTTGAAATGGGTTCCCTTAGTCGTATTGATCTAAGAAATGCAGCCAAACACGAGTTGAGATATGTGCTGTAAAAATGTCAAGGGAAAATTATTTCAAGGTCTGAATATATATGAAGTTAATAACTTGGCTCTTCCCATTTCCCTTTTTAGCTTTTATTCTGGATCGGTGACCTGATTTTCCAGAAGGGGATATTTGGTGGGTCAGTGGTAGGGAGGGATGCAAATGATTCCCTGTAAGCTTCAGGCACCACTTTTTGTAACCAGAACCTGGTCTTCTTGCCCAGTCCTCTGAGGGCTTCTGGGCTGAGAGGAAACCTCCAGAGTGTGACTTTTTCTTTTCTTACTGAGCATTTTACATGTACTGATGTACGTTTTTCATCTGAGTCATCTTCTAATTTGTCTTTGTTCTGGGAACAGCATCTCTGGATGTTCTGGTGAAAGGGAAATGTAGGAGAACCCTCTTTCAAGAAAAAATCTCTTATGGAGGTCCCTGACCTTTGAATTACATTTCAAACATTGAGACACAGAGATACTGTCTCTCGTCTCCAGATTTTGTTGTTAATGTTTATATGAATTCGTGGAACATTTCTGCTCTCTGTCCCTCCTAATCTTTTAAATCAGCTTTACATACCTTCTATGCCCACTTTGATCTTCACGGCTTTTCATGTTGGTTTTTTTTTTCATTATAGCTTTCCATTTCATGTTAGCACATAAAGAAAAATGCATTTTATTGGAATAGCTATGTCACAGCAAAGATTATTTTTCTCCCTGTGGATGAAGCCAGATAGTGTTGTGCCATGTGGCTCACGTTATAACAATCTCACTCTGGCTGTATGGCCAAAACCTAATCGAAGTATTTTGAGAGGAAATTCTTATTATTTAAATGCAGTTTCACCCATGATACATTTTAGAGCCATAAAAGAACATTAACTGGTTCTTATTTTATTTGTTTCATAATACTAAAGGTTTATATGAATTGATAAAGCTCTTAAAAAGTCGATTATATTTGTACCTCTCCACACTACTGTGTGTAAAATTTGTAAACAGGAATAAAAAGAGATCTGTGCACCACTCAGTGAATGTAATGCCCTTATTAAAAGGTATAGGTGATTTTCTGATTGAACTTAAGAGAGAAAAAGCATCTGATGGATGATTTCTGTTAGCCCAAATCAGCACTGTCCCTTGGGGGGTACGGAGGCAAACACCACAGACCAAACAGGCAAGACATTAAATATAGATAAATCTTGGTCTTGCATTTGGGTGCAGTTATGTAATACCAAAACACAGCTACTTTGGAGAAAGCATGTGACTGAAGTTTTTATTGAGCAACCTGATTTTTTAAGACTTCAAAATTTCCTAATGATTTTTTTTACCTCTTCATAATTCCCTAAGAATCATAGAATCATGGAATGGCTTGGGTTGGAAGGGACCTTAAAGGTAAATCCTGTTCCAACCCCCTGTCAAGGGCAGGGACACCTCCCACTGTCCCAGGTTGCTCCAAGCCGCGTCCAACCTGGCCTTGGGCACTTCCAGGGATCCAGGGGCAGCCACAGTCTCTTTGGGCAACCCATGCCAGGACCTCATCACCCTCACAGCCAGAAATTTCTTCCTAGTATTCCATCTAACCCTGCCCTCTGGCAGTGGGAAGCCATTCCCCCTTGTCCTGGGGTGCTGGAAGGCCACAATTAGGTGACCCCAAAGCTTCCCTTCTCCAGGCTGAACAACCCCAGCTCTCTCAGCCTTTCCTCACTGCAGAGCTGCTCCATCCCCCTGATCATCTTGGTGTCCCTGTGAGAAACTGCTGCCAACTCACCTGGCTGTAGGATTAGTAGCTCCCCACTAATTCATGGTTCAATTCACGTTACAAAGTC
Organism: Neopelma chrysocephalum; assembly: GCF_003984885.1. Taxonomy (NCBI): domain Eukaryota; kingdom Metazoa; phylum Chordata; class Aves; order Passeriformes; family Pipridae; genus Neopelma; species Neopelma chrysocephalum. The sequence goes on from NW_020925758.1 coordinate 2,242,016, forward strand.
ATTGACTTGCCACCCCAGGCTATTGCCAGCAGGTACCAGCCCATCAGATCAACCACTGGCTGCACATAAGGATTGGCTTCTGAAAAAAATCCCCAAAATCTTCTGTGACTCGCCTAATCTGATCTTGAAAATAATTCCTAGTAAATAAAAGATCATGGATACCTTAAGATCCTGAGAAACAATCGTTTTGTGTGTGTGCGTTTGTGTGTGATTGTGGATTAGTATCTTTCTGAGCTCCAGTGAAAGGGGCCATTATAAAAATGAGGTTGGCTAAGATGATTAAATGTTATTTACAGAAAGGACACGGGTCTGATTAAATCACAAGGAGGGGGGTCTCTTTTATGGTGACAGGAAAAATACACATCATTCAACAGAGGTGCTTGCTTCATTTCAGTAATTAGGGACTAAAGTAACTTGGACAGTCTGTCAGCTTCGATATGGTGGAGTTAACTAGTGGATCATGTAAATAAAAGCCGTGTGATTAGATCAAAAATTAAAGACCCATAATTTTCCCTGTTATCTTGCCATGTACTGTTGAGGTCTGTTGAAATGCTCACACCAAGCACACACCTACAAGATCAATTACTTATAGGGCTACATTTTTCAAACCCACTTTAATAGCTTCCCTCTAGAACCCAGATAAGCAACAAAATTTTGGGATGCTCTGGCTAGACAGCTCCACAAAAAGACCTGACGGTAGCAGGGCTCAGCATCTGAGGTTCCTATTAACTGCTCTTTTCAAAATCAGACCCTAAAAATTTCTGCTATAAATATATTTTTTTTTTTTACCTAGTCTTGGTTCCAAGTTTATTTTATTAGTGTAGGCAAGACAGAAAGAGATTTTAGTGCTTTTCCAATAAACTCCTTGGTATGACAGAAGTATAAAACGCAGCTATCCCATCCTCTGTGTATCCTGCCCAAGGTTTGGGCAACACTTGAATCATACTGAAATGTGGAACAGGGTAAGAGGGATTGGAAACCCTTGTCAAGCACCTTAGTCAGGGCAAGTATTTGTAAATTATGGGAGCTGCAGAGAGAGGAGGAACCTTTAAATTGCTAAGCATTCACGGAATCGTGGAATACTTTGAGTTGGAAGGTACCTTTCAAAGGTCATCTATTGAACACCTGCTTCTTCCAGGGTAACTCCCACCTGGGGGAGACCTGGCTGTTTTTGGATGCCTCGGGTCTGAACCACTGTTGGGCTGTGGAGAGAAACGAGCAATCTGTTTCATCCTTGCACAGGTGCTAAGAACAGCAATTGCACCCAAAGAGGACACATTTCTCCCACTCAGCCAGCAGGTCAAGGAGCACATGGCACCCCCAGGCACATGGTCAGTGTATGGCCTGGCGAGCTGGATATTCTGCAGCAGCAGCCTTTGAAACCCGCTGGGCCTCTCCCATTGACTGCTGTGATTTTACCACCTCTCTTAGTCTTCTGCTCTGGGCAACTACAGCTTTGTCTGTGCTTGCAGCCAGCACCAGCATCATCAACCCAAGACACGCCTTTCCAGAAGTGTGATCTAGACAGAAACCAAGTTCCTGCAGTTCACACAGCCCGAGGTGTGCAGGATGCAGCTCCAGGGTCTTTCTGGCCCTTGGAAAAGATAGAAAAACCAACCTGATGGCTGGCTTCCCTTTCTCTGGGAGGTCTGTTGGGATACTGCCTCTGGCTCTTTCCAAAGGGACAAAGTAATTTCCAAAGCTTTACCAGTGGTTTTGTATTTACACTCCCCGCGTTAAAACAGTCGCCTGGTTGCACTTAGTTTTGGGCACGCTCTCAATGTCTGTTTAATCAATACCTGAAGCATTGTATTTGTCTGCATTCTGCTTCCAGAGCCAACATGGATACTGGCACTGGGGAAAGGCGAGGCAGGTGTGTGCCTGTCTATCGTCAGGGGGGTCATACCAGATATTTTTTATCTTGCTTTTTTTCCCCCTTTTGTGGCACATAAAAGAATTTTGAATAAGTTGATGAGGTTTAGTGGTCTCCTGTGACGCAATGAGGTACTTTTTCAAACCCATAAAAAACCAGAATAGGATTAAAACCAGCACTCTAGCAATGCCATTCCTGGCAATGGCACAAGTTCTTTGCTTTCCAGGACTCTTTTGTTATTTTTTATTTATTATGCATACTGTAGTTGCATCTAAAAGTGCCATTTGGAGACCACTGCACAAAATGCTGAGCATGAATACATATCAAAGTAACAATTTTTTTTTTTTTTTTGGCAAATAAACCTTAAAGACTTTTTTCCACTTAGAAATTTCATTGCTGTTTCCAGCGCGCTTTCCAGGGGGGTACGGCACTGACTCAAAAATGCCTTTTGCTGTATGCAAATTGCCACTTCCATTCCTTGTTCACGTGAAGGGACTGCTCCTGCCCTCCTGCCTCTCTGGGAGTGGGGAGTCGCAGGTGCTGCGGGGCCAGGGCAGCTCTCCCGTGCCAGAGGGGCAAAGCACACGGTGCCCTGCAGGAACTGCAGGCCTGCAGTCCTGCTGCATCCTCAGCACATCCCCCCAGAGAGGAGACAGGCCAAGATCCATCTGCCCTGCCTCCCCCAGGCTGTTGTTGACAGTGAGTAGCAGATATGAACAAATTTTTTTTTCATTTTTTTTCCTTCCAGTAAATAGATCCAAGGACCAGGCTGGGCTAGACTGATGCAGAAAGATGCCAAAAGACAGTGAGTGTTGGGACAGAAAAAAGATGACAGCCAGGGTATACCCATTCCAAATTTACTCAGTGATTGTATGCCAATTATACTTCCTCCTATATGCACAGCTATTGATTAGGACCCTGACACCTTTGCTTTATTCTACTTGACCCATCAATAGAAACCCCTATAAGAACAACAAGCATGAAAGCATAGGAAGAAGTTAAGAAAAGTTCTTCCTGTATTCATATTGATGTCAAGCCATCTGCTCGTGTTCAGAGCCCACACAACCATATGGAAAATTGTTTTCTCATACCTGTGATTATTTTTTTCCTATGAAAATGAAGGTTTAAGGGAAAATTTTATATTTTATTGAGTGAAAAACTTGCTTTGCTTACTCCTGTTTGAGTCTGACACAACCAGTGCTTCCAAAACTCTGTAGTTAATGGCTGTGGTTGCATTTATTACACTCTGTACAAGACAGTTGAGACACACACTTGGCACCTGGCTTTTGGTTTTATTTTAGGTGAGAAGGTGCTGTCCTTGGCATTATGAACTAGGGTGTGCACTTCCCTAAACTACAGAGCTCAACTACTTCCAGGATTACCAAGTCCAAACATTTCCCAGCACTCCCAAGGCCACCACTAACCCATGTGCCCAAGTGCCACATCCACATAACTTTTAAATCCCTCCAGGGATGGGGACTCCACCATTGCCCAGGCCAGCCTGTGCCGGGGCTGCACAACCCTTTCTATCATGGAATTTTTCCAATATCCAGTCTAAACCCCTGCTAATGCAACTTGAGGCTGTTTCCTCTCATCCTGTCCCTTGATCCCTGGGAGTAGAGCCCGATCCTCTTCAGCTCCCCCCTCCCGTCAGCGAGTTGTAGAGCCAGAAGGTCCCCCCTGAGCCTCCTTTTCTCCAGGATGAGCCCCCCCAGCTCCCTCAGCTGCTCCTGCTGCTCCAGACCCTTCCCCAGCTCCGTTCCCTTCCCTGCACACGCTCCAGCCCCTCAATGTCTCTCCTGTCTGAGGGCCCAGAACTGCCCCAGCACTGGAGGTGCCTCAGCAGGGCCAGCACAGGGAGGGCACTGCCCTGGCCCTGCTGCCACACCAGGGCTGGGACAGCCCCGGGGCCATTGGCCTCCTGCCCATCTGGGCACACCTGGGCTCGTGTCCAGCCGCTGCCACCAGCACCCACAGGGCCCTTCCTGCAGGGCAGTTCCCAGCAACTCAGCCCCCAGCCTGGAGCACCGTGTGGGATTGTTGTGGCCATGCAAAGTTAACTCAGATTTCTACTTCCAGGTCTGGCTCTGGCCCCCATGGGCTTGCTGTAGCTATTTACTTCACCTTAAAATTGCCACTTAATCTCTGTGCTGTTGTTTCCCCACCGGTGAGATGAGATCAGGACCAGCGATCTGTTAATGTTTCTAACGAAAGGGAGGAAAGCGCTGAGTGTAATTTTAATAAATAGCAGTGTGAAAGTTTTCTCTGCTCCACTGCTCTCTCTCGCAGATGATATAAACCACTCAAACTATCTGCTCTCCTTCTAACGCTCCCTTCACTCCAGTGGAGTTAATTTGATTTAATGCATTTACCATCCCGGCAGTTACATTTTAAGTGGCGGAGCTTTCTGTTGCAAAAGATAACCTTTTAACGACGTTTTCCCCAAAGTCCGGGTGGCTGCAGCTCCCTTGGCACCCCCCTTTCTCCTCTAGGAAAAGCGAGCCCAGACCCTGCCTCAGCTGAATTGAGCCCCGTGGCTCTAACGAGCCCTGATGACAGAAGGCTCACATCCCACCAGACCACGTTTTTCCTGCCATAGGATCTCTAGGTTTGAATCCCATGACCATATTTGCAGCCCAGGGTCTGGGAAAGGGGGTGCTGTCTGCCAGAGGATGTTTTGCTGTGTTAGCAGGCTCTGTGCTGTGCAGGTTGGGCTTTTCTCCTCCTGCTGCAGTTACAGTTGGCACCATTAAACTCTCGGTGTTCACTGCCTGGGGATGTGCAATTATTGTGGAGCCTTCTCCTAGTTACAGTAGGAGACACTGCGCTGCTGCGGTGACTACGGAGTGACAAATGAGGTTTTAATGACACCTACTCTACCTGGAATTATCTGTAAACTACAATTAAGGAAGTAGCTGCTCAAGGAATTAAAGATCAGAGAAAAATGACATGCCTTTATGGTGACTTACGGGGAGATCTGTGAATTCGTGATAGTTTTCCGTGGAACAGGTTGAAGGATGCAACAGAACACAATAACTTTAAAATGATGTTTTCTCCATCATCACTGCAATATGCCAGAGATGCTGTTAGTGCTTATCAGGCAGCTCACTGCTGGTGCAAACCTGCAGGGGCTCCGCTGGAGTCAGTGGCCTAGAGAAGACTTGACTGACCCATACTTGTGGATTCTGAAGGGCTGGTGTGAATTTTGGTGGACTGGTTAATTTGAATGGCTCTGCCACCAGGGCCTGAATTTATAGACTTGTCAGGCATTTGCAAGGGACTCTGAAATGCAACGTGGTCAGGCTAAAGGAGCAAGACCGAGTTAGCCAGTTGATCAGGAGGAGGTACAAAGTGGCTGGGGCAACCTGGAAGTTGGTTTAGCGGTCCCAAAACTGGGAGGTCCCCAATGCATCTTGCAAAATGGCCCTGAATCAGGTATTCATCCTATCCTTGTGGTGGTGGTTTCCACACTTCCCTTGCAAACATGTCCGTGTGGAGGAATGGTCCCACTGTTTTGCAAGGGAATAAAAGAGCAAATGAAGAGGAAATCAGATTAAAAATCACAGAATCATTAAGGTTGGGAAAGGCCCGTGAAATCATCAAGTCCAACCTTTAGACCATCAGGTCCAACCTCTAATATAAAATATACAAAACATATAATTTACTAAGTCTGTCTTCAGTCAAATCTTCTGCTGGAGTCACAGCTGGGACTAAACAAACTCCCTAGGATTTCACCCTACAAAAGCATCCAGCTATGGACGAGCCTTCGAAAATATTGACTGTCTCTGAGGTGATTTTATCATGGGAATCACTCTGATAGCAAATCTTCAGAAGATGACCCAGGAAAGAGTTGCCAAGTCTTAAAAATAGAATTACACTAAGCAATGCCTTTTTACTTAGTCATCTTTCCTTTTCTGTGGTATTTTATTATTGCTATTCCAATGTGCTGGTTATTGAGTATATGATTATTCTTTCAAATGAGTTTGGACAGCGTCTATAGCTTTGTAGCAATTAAGAGGCCACAGACTTTAGCAGCTGAGGAGAAATGGAGTAGGCTTTAATAGCTTTATTTATCTTTAGCTTCTGCAGAGCTGTTCGGACTTCCTCAATGGTGGGCAGTTTTCTATCAATAAAAGGATGCTGCAACTTATTTCTTGTAAATGCAAGTAGGTCATTATCAATGGCATGGGGAGCCTTGCACAGCGCTCGAGAGAGACACTTTCTGTCTTAACTCTGTCATCAATTACAAGTCTGCCAATGAATCTTGGAAAATGTGAACAAAAGCATTTTATGACCCGCCTCAGTAAAAGTCTGGCAGGCTGTGATGCTTCCTTGCTGCTGTTAATTGTCTTCCTCACAGTGCCTGCTGCCAGCTTTTAATGCCCTATGCCTACATTTACCTGAGGGCAATGGAGTGGAGTCTTGCCAGTTAAGTCAGGTAGCTGGTGCTGCTAAATTAGCTCTTCTTAGTTAGTTTTATAATCTTCTAATTAATTAAATTAGCTCTCAGGCATATGGTGTGATTCTTGGGGCTGTCGTGTGCAGGGCCAGAAGCTGGACTTTGATGGTCCTTGCTGGTTCCTTCCAGCTCAGGGTATTCTGTGATTCTTGCTTTATCTGTTGTGAATAGATATTTTACACATAACCCAAGTTACAGGTTAAGAGCCCTTCATCTGTGCTAATTACTCATGCAGGTTTGGGAAGGGATGAGGGGTGACCACTGTTCTCAGCATCCCAGTTTTTCTTTCTCTTTCAAAAGATGAGAAATCAGCCCTTTGGTGCAATTATACAGTTCATCATCATCATCATCATCATCATCCTGCTGCTGTCAGTAGATTTCATGCCTGCCTTTGTCACCTGTGTCTGGAAGGTTGGTTGCAATCCGATGGACAACCAGAAAACAAAGCCTCAGTTTATTTTGAGGAACATGTGTTATTGACTGAAGCTCAAACATTGTGATTAAGTTGTCACTTAAAGCTGAAATTGTATAGGAAGAATGGGAACTGGTCCATTAGGGGGAATATGCATCCAGCTCTATTTCATCAGCTCCTTTCCTCGTCAGATGATTAAGAATCTTATTTTCCTGGTCACCTCTGATCTGTGGTATTCTTAGCACTGCACACTTTGTGTCGTGAGTTCTTGCTCAGTGTTTATTTATGGCAGTTCCCACTGGAGCTGTCAACCAGCCTCACTCCAACAGCCCACAGAAATCAAATCCACGCTGAGCAGCGCTCGAGTTCAAACTTAAACACCATCAGAGAGTTCTGTTGCACAATTTTTATTGTACTTCAATGAGTGGGTCCAAGAAATTTCAGCATCCTCAGGTGTTTTCTGTCTCCTGACAGCATACCAAAGAGATCAGAATAGCACTGAATAATGGTGCACAACGAGGGAGCTTTTCCAGTCCTGCCAAGTGACTCAAGACCTGATTCTTGACAAGTCTGTTGAATTGCACAAAATGCAATAATTTCTTGCATGAAACAAGGCACTTCTGTCTCGTGCTTTTAATGCAAGGGAAGTTAAGAAACTTCTTCCTTAGTGGCATCCTGAGGATTATAACTCGTGCTAAAACAAAGTCCTCCAGCACTTGTGGTTCAACTGGCACTGGTAAATCTGTGCATTAATGACAGATACTTGAGTCACTACGGGTGCAAATGATGTTTAGGGATCTATTCAAAGTGTCATTTTCCTTTGCTGAGCTGTTGTTTTTCAGTTATACTTTCGCTTTTTAAAAATAATGGAGTTCTTACTGCTCTGAAATTCTTACTGTCTAAATGTCCTTTTCTTCAGTGCAAACCCAGGGGCACTTAATACACTGTATATATATCTATCTACACATATATATTAATAAATTAGTAATATAAATATGTCTATATGCATGTTTGGGAGTGTAAAATCAACATTTTGAGAAAAAAAAAATCTTTTGCTGGGCATTTTTGGTCTAGATTAAACACACTCCTGTGTTGCAAGGACAGAGATGGGGAGCTAAAGTTCAGCTTGAAGTTGTCAAGCCCGTCTGGCAAGATGCAAACCCAAATTTCTCACCTGATTGCTCCTTACTGCCTACAGGGTAAATGCTCCAAATGATGCACAGGAGGTGTGTGGACAAAACCTATTAATAAGTAATTGGTTTTGTACCCGTGCCTCCTGCACACTTTTTTTTTGAAAATTCCCTTCTCTTTCTTGCCTCCAAGAGTCATTCACGGGAGTCTATAGAAAATCAGACTGAAGAGTAAATGCAGGGTAGGAAGCAGCGCTTAAGGGAAGAGCTCTCAGCTGTATTCCCCTCCATCTGAGGTTATGAAGGCAGACAGAATATTTCCTCACACTGAAGGACATTTTTGTTGAATGCATATTCCACATCACGTAGCATTTTCCTTATCATCGCACAGTTAACAGTCCCTAGGAAGAGCAATACGGCCCTCAGGCCTCATAATATCATCCTTTATTAGAAATAAGAACAAAGAATGCAATTAAAATACAAATATTTCGCATCCCAGAGGTCTAGATACTGTTTGGCAGTTCCCAGGTGGTTCTGTCTTCGAAGAAACATCACGGATGTGGATGCTCACGAGGGGAGGCACCGCTGCAGTGGGAATGGGAATGTGGCTAAAGAGGCACGGATATGCTGGTGGGGAAAAAAAAGGAGGAAACCTTTTAAGGACATTTTCTCTAGACAGTTAGAGATCTCCTGAAGGCAGTGCCTGAAGCCCCAGGTGCTGGGGATTTTTAGGTTTTGTGTTGATCTGGGCAGACAGGGGATAGATTATCTTGAAGGTCACAGCCTTTCCCTGTCTGTCTCTGCTCTTTGTGCTGCAACCTTGCTAGAGAAGAGAGTCTGTGAAGCTCCTGGATAGCCAGACACTGTCCTCAGCTGTGATTTTACAGTACTGAATAACTCTCCTTTGATTTGAAAACCCCTTCTGGTATAGCTTAAGAATAACCATTTACTACTAGCTTTGGTTTTAAAGAAAATTCGTTCTTAGGTTCATAAGGAAAAAAAACCCCAAACCCCAGATCTTCTGAGTTGTGCTTTGCCAAAAATAAATGGACAAAGTACCAATTGAATTCTGTTTTTATTACAACTCCAAGAAATCAGTAATATCATTGTATGAAGTGTTATTGATAAATCTTGTTGCCTGGCAATGTTGCGTGTATTATTTTTTAAAAGCTCATCCATATCAGCTGACTTCTGCCCCACAGAGTATTCAAACCCAGGTGAACAGCAGTTTTTCACTCAGGTCTCTTTAAAGTGCTGGTTAAAGAGGATCCAGTGCCCAAAGAAATCAGGTGCATTTCTGGAGAATGCTATCCCAACAGATCCCCAATGTATTTGTCAATGTCAGTCCACAGGGGAGGAAGACTCACCTTGGACACATCTACTGCTGCACTCTGCAATAAGAAGATTCTGATTTTGCCTGGCATATGTGACAAACTTCACCCAAGCTTCCTGTTGGTAAAGAAAGGGAGGATTTGTGTACTTGCCCTTCGCAGAGCTTGGTGCTGTGAGTGCATCCCGGCCCAGGATCTCCCTGTGTTGTTCCTCCACCACTGCAAACCTGGGGTTGCTCCTGCCTGTGGCTTCGTGTTCCCATAAAATTCAAGATTTATCATCCCCTGACAATCGATTGGCCATTCCTGAATCAATACTTACCACTTGGGTCAATTAATCTTGATATTCACTTTAAGAGTAGTCAGTATCTACTTATTGATTTTAAGAATAATGAAAAGTAAGTACATGGGACCCAATCCCTGGGCTCCTGACTGGGGCAAAACCTCCCACCACAGTTAGGCTTGGGCAGACATTGGAGCCAACACCCTGAGGGCTACAATTCCCATTTTGCTTTTTCAGTTCTTGACTCTTTGTCCCTTCCAAAAGGTACCAGTCACTCAGAGACGTGAGGTGCCCCTGTGACATTTCCAAGGCATGCAAGGAATGGTTGAACAGTGGCAAACTGAGGCAGCACCTTTGGAGCTCTTGTGAGCTCTCTTTGACACCAGTCACAGGAGATATTCTCAGAACAAAAGATTAAAGAATGTCATTGCCAAACTAGACTTTGGTGCTTTATGGTTCAGACCTCCCAGCATTTCTGCCTGGAACAATCCAAGAGGCAGAGTGAACTCATAGGTGGTGCCTAAGTAAAAAATTAAATCAAACAGCTCATAAAAATAAATCTGTTTCAACATTTTTAAGCGGCTCTTGATCGCCTGTGAGAATTTAAGCTGAAAAAGCTCAAAGAACCACAAAATCTGGGCCTCTATTATTAATTGATGTGTTTGCAGCAGAGCATTGCATACAATTTTACGCATGAAATGTAAGAGTGTATTTCTTTGACTTGAAAACAAAACAATGATGTATCAGTAAATTCTTCCATGACTACAAATTTATATCCTGGAAAGTGTTCATGACACGTGTAGCTATTTGTATTCTCTGTAGTATTATTTCTGTATCTTTAGAATGCTCTGAGAATAACAAATGAGCTGCCAGTTTAGAGTGACAATATGTTCAATAAGATGGAAATGGGCTATCTAATATTTGCAAAAATAAAATAAAGAATTACTCCCTGGAGGTAATTTTTAATTTTTAGAGTTTTGTGTAAAATAATGCAGCAGACCAAACCATCATTGTAACCAAAATGCATCTTTCTTCAATTAGTTGTCAGAATGAGATTTTTGTTCTTATAGAGTGAAAAGCATTTTCTTTCTTTCTTTCTTTTTCTTTCTTTCTTTCTTTCCTTTTTCTTCCTTCTTTCCTTTTTCTTCCTTCTTTCCTTTTTCTTCCTTCCTTCCTTCCTTCCCTTCCTTCTTTCTCCCTTTCTCTCTCTTGCTTTTTTTCTTTTTCTCCTTTTCTCTCTTTCTTCCCCTTTTCCCCTTTTTTTTTCTCCCCCTTCCCCCTCTCCCTTTCTCTTCCCC
>NW_020925758.1:2253201-2555694 GCF_003984885.1 Neopelma chrysocephalum
CCTCCCCTCCCCTTCCCTCCCCTCCCCTCCCCTTCCCTTCCCTCCCCTCTCTCCCTTCATATTACTAAGAATACAACCATATCCACATAAAGAAATAAAAATGCCCTTCCAAATAGGGTGACAATCAATTACAAAAAAATTAGACATCAGTGCATAAAGGAGCAGAAGAGGAAGCTGAGTGCAGCCCGGCAATGGTTTGTTTAGTCTAAGGGATTAATTATTCAACAGTTGCCGTCATGATGAGAGTGTGCACACCAGACTGAGACTGGCACAGAGGTTAATTGGTATCTAAGGGCTGTCTCTAAGTCACCCGATACTCTTAAGTAGCATGGTTGCTATTTTAGTACCTTTCTGGACTTTAGAAAGAACCCACAAAAGAACCCTAAGTCACACGTGAGGAGGTGGAGGCATGATTTCCTGGCATGAGGAGTTCGGGAAATTGGTACCCAGCATCAGCTTACCCAGCAACGAGGGAGAGATCTTGTGTGCTTGCTGCAGTTGAAAAATGGATTCCCCATTCCTGCTGGTTTAAGCCTTATGGGTGCTATTTAAACTTGGCATGTTATAAATCCAGTATCTACCAGAGCGTTTGTTCTCCATCCCATTTTATTTGAGAGCAGAGAATTGCAGCGGTGCAAACAAAGATGTGTCATTCCAGCCAAAACCAAGCAAGCCCCAAACTTTGCTTCCTCAGGAGGGGCAGAGGAGGGGCAGGCACTGATCTCTCTGGTGACCAGTGACAGGACCCAAGGGAATGGCTGGAGCTGTGCCAGGGGAGGCTCAGGTTGGATCTCAGGAAAAGGTTCTTCCCCAGAGATGGTTGGGCACTGAACAGGCTCCCCAGGGCAGTGGGCACAGCACCAAGGCTGCCAGAGCTCAAAGAGTGTTTGGACAATGCTCTCAGGGATAGGGTGTGATTGTTGGGATGTCCTGGGCAGGGCTAGGACTTGGTGATCCTTGTGAATCCTTTCCAGCTCAGGATATTCTGAGATCCCATGATTTGCCAGGGGCCGCCTTCAGTTGAAATTTTGGAGGAGCTCCACAAGGCTGCCAAACCCACTCTGTCTGACAAGATATGGATTTTGTGTGCACAGGTCTCAGAGACTTCAGGGTTGACCTGATGAACCATTAGTAATTATCAGAGCAGCCGGGCAAGCCAGCACATCCTGCAGTGCTTGGAAATGACCCCGGCTTCATACTCCTGATTGTCTGCTGGGACATGCTGGAGAGATTTGGAGAATCTCTGCAAATCCCCTGGTAGAGAAGGCAGTGATGGTTCCAAGACAGAATGCAAACCACGTGCAAACATTTGGCTGTGCCACAGCCCCTGCTGCCACAACATCTGAGTGTGTGCAAATTTTTGGCAATTGACAAGTGCCCAATGGACTTGGAGACTTTGAATCCTTCCAGAGCTAGGAAGTGAAGTTATTTTTAATGTCTTATGATATAAAGACTTTTGGAAAGGGAAACTAATGCTCATCTGTGGCTTACCTGATAACAGAAAAGCAGGGGACACTGGGAGCTGTGCATCAGATGGATCAAACTGAAGGAGGGATGTAGGTAAAATCTTTGCAGGAAATAACAGGAGCCACTTGAACTTGTAATGCGAGAATGTTGTGAGATGAGCCAGGGTGTTCAGGAATTTAGAGAGATGCTGTTTGCTCTTTTTCTAAATTCCAATGATGCAGAAATGATCATGTCCTCTGTCAGGGAAATGGGGAAGTAAAGCAGTCAGTGTCAAGTAAGAAGAAGAAATTATATTTAATGAAATTGGATTCGGAGGTGTTTTTGTTCCAGCTACTTTAAAACACCACTGGCATCGTAACTGAGGAACTGCCAAGAAGATAATCTTTTCTTCTGCTGTGGTAGCTTTTCTCCCCCCCTCCCCTGGCTTTCTTCTTGGGCACGGTTTGGCAAGTGATAAATCATGTGCTGGAAAAGTGCATGTCTCTTCTATTTGTCTTTAACATTGACCTCAGCCTTAGGGAGCCTCAAACAACAAAACCTCTCTTGGCCCAGATTGTCTTCCGGGTTACATCAAAGTTTCTTCACAGTGAGGGGAGGGACTTCATCTTAGAAACCACGTAGACACCTCAAACTCAAACAGTGGGGCTGAAACACCAATGAAAATCGAAGCTCAAGTATGTTGCTGAGTCAATTCAAAGGGACAAAGATGTCCAGATAATATTTCTAGCTATTGACATCAGATATTACCACGAGCTAAAAGAAAGCAAATACTCTTTAAAATACTCTTCTTGCACAGGCCGTGAGTTACTAAAAAGCTGAATGGAATGAACAATCACAGAGAAAACAGAACACCTCTGTGTGAAAAAGGAGGTTGTTTTCAGCATCTTTGATGTCAGTAAACTCAGGGTAGCACACGCAAATCCTGAAAATCCTGTTTTGCAAAGGGAATAACCATTGCTTCCGCGTGCTCACCTCCGACCATCTGCAGAGCGTCACGCCCACCTCCCATGGTGAACGTCACATCAACGTCCCATTTCCCACATCTGTTCCGTGTGTCAGAGCAGCAGGCTGGATCCTGGGGCTGCTTGGGTGTGTGCAGCTCCCAAGACCATACAGTGATGCAGACATCAGGCCTAGGATGCAGCTCTCCTGGTGTCATGTTGTGAATCCCTCTGATGAACCCGTCGGGGATGAACCCCCTTCCCAGGTGTCACGACAAAAATCCTATTTAGCAGCACCGTCATCGGGGACGAAATTGAAAAATCTTTTGTTGAACAAAGCACCTTTCACTTAAAAAAATCCAGGCAAGATAAAATGACACGTGTGCTAATGATGTATTTTATGAACCACCATCTGTCTCGGGAAAGGTCAGAGAAAAATGGCAACCGCTGCTCAGGTGATTGGTGGTGGAGGGGGGAAAATGGCCTCATCTGAACGTGACAAGAAGCTTCAGTGACATCATATAAATGCCATAATTGGGAAGTGGTAAATTGAACAGGGCTGCCTTCGGAATTTGATGTGTCAATAAACAAGTTCAAGGTGACACGTTGGATCAATACGGCACGACAAGAATCATCCGACAAATTTACTGCAAAGTAATTGGGTGCAAAATGACTCAACTCAACCTTCACACTGCAGAAAATCAAACAAACAGGCAACCTACAGGCAACAGTTTGTATATGTCAGATGCTGCTTAAGGTAGCTTGCGCAGTACTAATAGAGTTGTTTTAAAGAGAGACGGGGAAAAAAAAATAAAAGTGAGGTTCCCATTATTATGAGTGTGACCTGAGGCATTGCTATAACCCTCCATGCACCTTGAGGGTGTATAAATAGAAAAACAAAACACACAATTGCTAGAGGTAGTCTTAAATATTGATATTTTTCTTCCTGTCTGTGTTGAGATGACAAATAAAATAAACTATAAACTGGGAATACCTTTTTTTTTTTCCTCCAAAACAAGAGGCTTTTCATCTAATAGGTTTCTCACCTCTTACTCCCCTTATTTTTTTATAAAGGAAGGTGTAACAAGTCACTTCTGTTACAAAAACCTGTCTCCCAAATTACACAGAGCTACTGAATGCGAATTTCTGGCCACCATTAGAATTAACCATCCCCACTTACTGCTAAACCTGAAAAGAGTCACTCAGACAAGTCTCTTCAGTGCATTAATTTGCTGACAACAAGTTCGATGCTTGTTTTGTCCCCACGCGACAACCTTTAATCTTGAGTTTCTCTGAGGGAAAAGTCAAGAGCTTATTTTTTTTCCCAAGAAATCTGGGCTCTCGCCAAGGCTACAAGAGAAGTCAGTGCACTGACTGCACACTTTGGAAATGTCACGGAGATTGATTGTGTTTTAATTGTACATTCATTCTGGAGAGAGAGAAGAGGAGAAGATGAGTGGAAAGTCATAGCCAAGGAGAAAGATGCTGTTCGTGTTTTCATCCCCTCCCAGCCAGGCTGAGTTTTAGCACAGACCACTTTTTTTTTTTTTTTTTTTTTTTTTTCTTTTTTTGGCCACTGGTGGCTTTGTGTGTCCCTGGAAGTGATGGGAAATCCTCACTTCTGCCTCATTCCCGGTGTTGCTGGAGCACAGGGGGTCCAACGCAGACCTCAGGACCTGGCACTGACACATCGGCGTCGCCGGCTCCAGCATCCACATAATTTACAATAATCCGAAAATGCAGGAGAGCAGACAAACCCAACAGCTGAGCTTTATTGATGGACTGACGCCACTGGATAAAGCACTGTGCCGTATTGGTAAGCTTTGGGCACACTGAGAATTTAATGGATGTCAAAATGTGGACAGGGAAAAAATAGGAAGATTGAGACAGAAGATTTGTGCCAGGGATGGGATTAGTATGAAGAATTATGAGTGCAGTAGTTATGTTAAAAAAACCACCATCCCTATATATATATAAAAATATATATACATATAATATAGAGATTTACCCCTGGTTTCCCTCTTGGAGTCCTTGTGCTCCCTTGGGCAGGGACATCCCTGGGAGAACTGCCCAGGGCCAGGGGCTGTGCAGCCTCTTCAAACCCAGGAGCCTCTTGAGATTGGTAATTGTTGCCAAGACAGCTGGGTTGTGTCCCGTGCAATAAATGAAACCTGAGTGGACAAAACCCCAGGGGTCCGTCCCTTTGGGGGAAAAATATTTCCACATCTAGTCAGTGACCTGATGCTGAGGTTTGGAACCAAGTGTGTAACACAGAAGGGCCAGCTCTCCCCCTTTGCCTGCTGCCAATCTCAAAGTTATCCTGCTATGTAGTAGAAAGGGAAAAATGCCCATTTTTAACCAAACAGTGGTCTGTGATGCCCTTAAAGCCCAATACACTGAAGATATAGGGCTTGCAAGCAGAGAGCTGCCACCAGAATTAAGGACAAGGCTATTCACTTATCAGAGGATTTCTTTGTCTTTCAGGAATGACTTGAAAAATCAGCTGGAAAGTGGGAACCATCTTATCATGTAAGAATAGGCAGGTCATTCTGTAGACCTGACATTTCTAGAGGGATATTTTAATCCCCTCACTCTGGCTGAATCACAGAGGAGTCACAGCAGAACATTACCACTGGACACCCTCGGCTGGAGGAAGCCATGTGGTGCAAACCATCTCCCAGTGAGGCTGAATTGAGCTCAAAAGTTTCAAAATAGGTCTTGTATCACCTCTCCAAAAGGTGTGTTGAGGTGGTTTTACTGTTTGATGGGCCTATTTGCTGGTGTAATGCATTTTTTGCTTCTTTGTTGTTTTTTTTTTCCCCCTAAAGTATTTGCATCCAAGCCAACTCTGGCTGTGGAAGGGATCCCACAGGATAGCTGGAAAGCTGGGAAAGCAAAAATGGGAGGATTTTTTTATTTCAAATTTTTTGGGGAATATTTGGACTATGAAATTGTTGTTAATTTAACCCCATTGCCCTCTGGGCAGAAAAAGGTCCCACTTGGTAAAGCTAACAGCAAAACATCTCACGACACAGCATGGTATTTCCAAAGCATGAAGGGAACAAGTAAGTTCTGCCAGAGCTGCCAGACATTTTAATTTCTACAGCAGTAGCTGTAGGTGCCCATCTGCCTCTGCACCCTTTTTTAGTTTGAAGCACCTTGCACATCTGAAAACATCACCTCTACACCTGAGAGAGGCATCTGGGATGTTCACTTCCCATTAATTAAAGTGGGAACCAGATATCCAGTCTCTCAGGTTGCTGTGCAAACAACACCACGAGGGAATCACACTTTGCAGGGCACAAACAGAGAGCTGACAGACTGGTGGCACCTGAGTCCATCGAGGACATGGCTCCACAGTTTGGGGTTTCCACCACCTGAAGAACAGTGGAAAACCCCAAGCCAACAGTTCTTTGCATTAATTTTGCTGAATCTCTTATCCCTGAACTGAACTCAACTGATTTTCTCTCCTTGAATGATATTGATTTCCAGTGTTGTTCTAATTTATTCTTTACCGTCTTTGTTTACTTGTAATGATTATTTTGTTGTTAATTGATATTTCTGTTGTGCTCCTTAAAAGCCTGATTGAAAATCAATCCAAGTCAATGGTAAGCCTGTCACTGATTTCAGTGCATTTTCAGGTTGTAATTGTTATTTTTCCCCTCTTTTAGCATATCAAAAGAAGAACACCCAAATAAAACAGTCCTTTAAACTGTGTAGCTCTTCCTAGAAATATTCTGTATGTATGGTACCTTCCCTAAATCCTTAACACTTTGATTGTCTTTGGGTTATCAATCACACCAGTTATTTTCTTTTCTGACTTAAGAGGATTATTGGGACTGGATTTTGTACTTTGTCAGTATTACAGAGTGACACCTCCACACTCGGGGCTGGGCTGTATCTTGGCAGTAAGCCTGCCTGTCTTCCCTGATGGAATCATCTGGAGATGCCACCCACCTTGCCGGTGACAGTGTCTAAGAAACCTGCCCAGCCCAAGCAGAAAATTCAAATTAAAACCCCTGGAAGGCAGGGAGAGGGCGAAAGGGACAGATTTCAACCTAAGGAGCAAGTGATAAAGCGTGATTTTTCTTTTTGGGATCCTGGCAGAAATCAGATGCCTACAGCACAGCAGCTCTGATACCACCTTAACTCGGGCCAACAGGTTGAAACAAAAAGGTATTTCATTGTGTGTCGAACCGAGGAATGAATTTGACCCCATTACTCCTCTACAGAGGAGCTGGTGGGCTGTTTTTCAAAGAAACATATTATTTTAAAGATCTCTCTGCTCCATAGGTAAGCCCACATTTCCCTTCCAGTTGTCTCTCATCTTGTTTTATTTACCTGTAGGGACTCATGATGGATTTCAGCAGCCCTCTCGACCAAGCCTTGCCTGAGGGAGATGCCTGAGGCATCAAGGGCTCTTTGGCTGCTGCGTTTGGCCCCAGGTTTTTTCCCCCTTAAGCGAGCAGGAGCAGAAAGAGGCATGGATGAGGTTGTCCAGGGCTGTGGGAACACCTCCACTGGGCATCTTGCAGCCCTCTGTGTGCTCCCTCTCTCTTTCCAAGAGGAGAGGAACTGAGAGGCTGCTGAGCTCCTTAAAACTCCCTCAGTGAGGATCACAGTGAGGATCACCCTATGGTCCATGGTGTGGTCTCACCAAGGGCTGATGTTGCCAGCCATGTCTGCAGACCTAGTTCATCGGCCCAAGAGCTCCATTTACCTGGAAAAAATGTTGCAGCTTTTTCCATTTAAAACCATCCTGCCATGCCTGGGACGGCAGTGCTAATTGACCTGCAATTGCCAGGGCCTGAAAGGGAGCAGGATATGGATACATCTTGTTTAGGGTTGCTATTAGTTTTTCTGGGTTGCAGAGAAGCCTTGCATGGAAATTGAGCCCATTATGTATTTGGGTCTTGCTTAACGAGATGCAGTGCAAAAGGCAGTCCATTACTTTGGAACTAGAGGCTTTGCCTCCCTCCCAAGATTGATTTTTATTTCACAAATTATTACTGCATGGATTAATGATCTCTCTGCATGCAAACGCTCTCGGCTGCTACCCAGGTGCATTAACCTTTCATAGAACAAAGAATTCCTCCTCCTCAATGTTGCTTTGACCAAAGCATTTCTCTTATAGATGCTGAATATTAAATACACGGGCATCACATCCCTGCTGTTACCAAACACACAGGATCTGGATTCAGAAATCACAGGCCTGTGTGTCTGCGAACCTGTGACCTCCTCCAAGTGTTTTCTTCTTCACTGGGCCTCTACAGGCTGCTGATGCTCAAGGGCAAAGATGTAGCCTGTAATTAACAAGATAATGCTTCACACTGACAAGGTGTTTTTGGAACACAGATGCAGCAGTCGTGTATCCCAAAACAGGCAAAGGCAAACTGCTTCGCTGAACCTCAGTGTCCTCAGACTTGCACAAGCATGTGCTCAACACATAAACTCATAACAAAGAGCTCAATCCTGCTCTGCAATGAGGATGATCCTCTGTACCAGGAATATATGATAGGACAAATGGGAGTGGCCTTAAACTGGACGAGGGCAGGGAGAGATGGAATGTTGGGAAGAAATCCTTGGCTGTGAGAGTGGTGAAGCCCTGGCATAGGTTGTCCAGAGAAGCTGTGGCTGCCCCTGGATCCCTGGAAGTGTCCAAGGCCAGGTTGGACAGGGCTTGGAGCAACCTGCTCTAGTGGAAGTTGTCTCTGCCTCTGGCAGGGGATTGGAATAAAATGACCTTTAAGGTCCCTTCCAACCCAAACCATTCTGGGATTCAATAATTCTATTTAAGCTGTTGTAGGACTGGGGATCCTTTTACAATTTAGGTTGACCAACATCCTTAACCCAGTTCCCTCCTGGTCATTCTGTGCTGGCAGCATGCTCATTTAGATGTGAGAAGTCTGCTCTGCTGGCAGATTGCTGCCTGCTCTCAGTAAATAGCATGAAATGTAGCCAGCTTTGCTGTATTTGCGAAACTTTCCCCACAGCTCTAATTATGCCTGGGTAGTACTAACATTTAGTCAGCTTAAATTATTAAACTCTTGCAGCCCCCGCAGGTAAAAACCTGTTTAATTAATGACTGATTAGTTAAATCATTATGTGTTCTGATATGAATTGCAATAATTTTTATGGTCCATATTATCATTTTAAAGGCATGCTAATTTATTGAAGGATTCTTTTTCCTAAAAGGAACAGAAATAGGCGTACCTTGGAGTTTAGGAGAGACCATCTTCTTTATAAGGACAAAAGATATCAGCAGAAATCTAGTATAGAAAAATGCTCCCTAGACGATCCCAAATCCTCTTTAATCCATCTGGAACATGAAGATGCTCAGACTCTCGAGTAAGAGTCCTTCAAATCTAGACATTTATGCATCTAAACCTGCATTTCTAGTAATTTCACATCTGGTGGCAAATCCTGGCACAACTGCACAGTCTGCACAAATGCACACTGTAGAT
The DNA here is from genome assembly GCF_003984885.1 of Neopelma chrysocephalum. Classification (NCBI taxonomy): domain Eukaryota; kingdom Metazoa; phylum Chordata; class Aves; order Passeriformes; family Pipridae; genus Neopelma; species Neopelma chrysocephalum. Next base: position 2,262,074 of record NW_020925758.1, read on the forward strand.
GTTTGCAGCGCTGTCAGCAGTTGTAGAGCCCATGTCCCCTTTTCACCGTTGTCTTTCTGCCCTGTTGGTATCTGCTGCTCACCAGAACCACCTCTCTCGGGCAACAAAGTCCCACGTACAGCAGCACTGGATTTTAGTGTTGGTTTGGACTAAAATGAGGCATCACTGTTTGGATGGATTCAGCGAGGTAGCTTTTAGCTGTTGCCAAAACAGTGAGCATTTCAGAGCGTTGCTGGCTGTTGTTTCAAGGCTGGCAGCACTCTGTTGGTCCGTGGCACCACAATATCTTACAGGAGGAGGACTGTGACATGTCCAGAAATACATAAATAAACCCCAAACCTATTTTTCTCAAGGGTGTCTCAAGAAACCCTGATAGTTCTAGCACACCATTGCCACCAGATCATATTCAGGCACAAAGACACCTGAAATCTCTGACTTAGTAATGAAGGTATTATCAGACACCAAAAATTTCTGCATATTGTCTGTGGCAACAATAATTTCTGTAAGAACTACACATTCATTCAGAAGACTTCATTCAACTCGGCTTTGACATGGTAGTGGCAATATCTGTGAAATTTTGGTATCTGAGCTAAACTTGCTGTGATAAACTTTTACAGGAGGCAAACATATTTGACAGTTGGGAAGCAGAGATATACAAGAAATTGTACATCAAATTTGGATGTTGCTCTCCAAACAAGAAAGACTGTGGCCACACTCTTTCAGGAGCTGAGAGAAACGTTCATTTTCTTTTTGAGTGGGAACAGTGGGCACAAACAGCAACCTTCCCATCTCCAAAACCCCATGACCCCCCCCAAGACACAGAAACCACCCACCGACACTCCTGTTTTCCAAGGCACAGCTATGTTTGGGCTCTCATGGACAGTAACAGCCAGATTTGCAAACCCTGGCAAAATTATGTTGTTTCCTGATCTTGTAGAGGTTGGATTCGGGCTCTCATTTGAACCTTGGTTGTCTTCAGCACAGCAAAGTGACGACCCTCCGATGTGATGGCCTTGGAAGGACTTTGGGAGGTGGCCTGCAAGCAGAGTTCACACAAGACATGGTTGCAGGGTTGGCTGCAAAGGAAAATTCAGAGGAATTTCAGCTCTTTGCCCAGCTGAAGTCATCCAATGCTCCCCCAGCAGGAGCATGGAACTCCCCTGGGACACAGCAGGAGCAGTCAGCTCTTGCTGCTGTCCAGGTTGACCGGCCGGGTGGACATACTTCACAATGTGTATATGTATAATTTAGTGTTGCCTCACTGCAGAAATCTGGGACAACACTTGCAAAAAGGAAAAAAAAAAAATGTTATTTTGAGCTAAATTCTCACACAGGAGCATAATGCACTGCAAACCATTGCTCACTCTCCTTTGGTTTACCTAAACACTGCAGCCAAACAGTGCAACGAACGCACTCCTAAGAGAAGAGATGGCATTTTTTTTTTTTGTAGCTCTCCCCTTTTCTCTCCCTCTTTCCTATCATATTGAATCATCAGGGTGTGAAATATAATAAAGCACTGTACCATTCAATCTGTCGGCTGTACCTTACAGGTGTACTCCAGGTAAATATCCCCTTGGCTGGTGAAAAATGAGCTTACCTGAAACAGATGACTTTGATGAACTTCGGTAGCTGGGCCTCTATCACTCTTTTCCAATTGGCTTCCCCAGCAAAGCATGGTTACCCAACACAAATTTGTCTTACTGAAGGAAAGATATTCTCTAATTCACTTTGTTCCCAGCGACTTGCCCCCCTCGCTGACGTCTTCACTTCATCTGGCGTTTCATAAAAGTATAAATGGCAGGGCCTGTCATCTCTTCCACTGGGCGACTTTAGGAAATAAATTAATTATTTACCAGCCTATCGCACGCCCCATTGCTTTGATAAAACTGGAATATAAGTAAAAATGACCACGTATTAAAAGATGCCATTTGCTGGATGCAGCAGTGGCAGGTACAGTATCACAGCAGAAGCTCCTTCTTCCTCCCCCACGGCCCTCCCCAGGCGGTCCCTTGGTCATCACCAAGCAGGGGCTAATAGCAGAAGCAAAGCAGACATGTATGCAGATGAGATCCCTGTACCTGCAAGGGCTTTCAGTGCTGACCATTTTAATTTTAGATAAGTGCCGAATGCCTCTTTACTCTCAAAAACAAGAATATCTAGAAGATTAAGTCCTGCCTGACTAGTAATAATCTAGGGAATCCATTCCAAAGGTTTTGGAGGTTTGTTTTCTTCTGTGGCTCTATGCTTTGTTTCTAATTTTATTTGTTAGTTTTTTGTTCTTTTCTCGGACAGACCTCTTGAGAAGCAGGGAGAGGCCAGGAGATGCCTTGAGAGTCACTTTACCAACAGAGAGATGCTGCTGCAGCCAGTGGTGTTGGCTGGATCCTCAGTGGAAAGGTCGCAATCCTGCTCCTTCTGCAAGCCCAGTGGGTGCAGGCCAGGAAGCAGAGTGAGGCATTTCTCTCACTCTTTCCTTCAGCAATTGATTTGGGTGAAAGAACACTGTGATTATCTGAGTAAAGCTGTGATTTGTGTGATACAAGAGGAATTTTCCCTTTTTTTCTGAGTATTTTTAAAAATCTGTTTGAACAGTACAGAAAACCCCACACATGACACGAGGGACTGGCTGGTTGGGTGGCAGGGAATGACTTTTCCACTGAAGAACCATTTCGTGCATCATTAATTGTCATTTTGCAGTAGCATGTACTGCTTTTCCTCTTTAAAAAAGTGTCCTGGTTAGAACGGCTGGGACCAATTCATCACTGGATGGGTGTAACCCAAAACTGTGTATTCTATAGCCTCCATGCCATTTCCCAAAAACTGTTGTCAGTAGAGGCCTGCAAGGTGGGAAGATGTTCCTGTACCCTTCTATGGAATTCCCTGCTCTGATACCCTTTTATGGAATTCCCCGCTCTGATACCCTTTTATGGAGGAGGGACTGAGCATCCGCATGCCCTTTTATGGAATTCCCTACTCTGAGGGAGGGACTGAGCACTGGGAGTTTCAGAACCTTTCCACCTCTCGTGGGATCCAGAGGAAGACTGCAGACCACCGCATTCAACCAGACTGAGACCACCACCCTCGACTGGACTGCAATCACCACTTCTGACCAGACTGCAGCAGCTCTCCCACCAGCAGGTTTTATCCCCTCTCCCTTTGCTTTGGACTCGGGGGTAGGCCAAGATACACCACTTTTGTTCATGCCCCAGGGTGCTGGGTTGTACATTTGGGTTTTGTGGGTTAAAACCAATTGTCTGTCTGTATAATTGTACTTATTGCATTATTTTAATAAATTGTTATTCTGACTTATAAATCTCTCTTTTGAATTGAGTTCATTTTCCCTTGCTGGTTAACTTTTAAACCAGCACAAAAAGTTAAAAAAGTTAACTACTCTATCCTTAGAGGCCTTTAATAGGGATGTGTACATAATATCAGCTGATGCTGACTGGAAAAAGTGAAGGTGATGCAAGACCTGCAATCATGAAACCAAGAGTTTTAAACCCTTGAGTAATTGCACTGGTCACATCACCCATCCTGACTCTGTGTCTGTATTTACCTCTGAATTCTGTGTTGCTGCTGTTGGGTCCCATCTCCCACAGAATAAATAAACTTTATGGATTTTACTCATTTATTTCTCTCTCCCACATGGACAAGAGAAGAAACTTGAACCTGTGAGTGTCTGAGTTTCCTTCTTTCCAAAAAGGGAATAGTTTTGGGATAGTGCAGTGAATTTTCTGGTGATGTGGAGATGCTGAGGGAACTTTGACCCAGCTTTTGACAAGCTGGGTCAAAAGACAAGGCAGATTGGGGTGGGACACCCTTTTTTTCCCCCCTCTCTTTTCTGAATTTGCCAACAACCAAGGACTGTTTCACGAAGTGGTTGAAAAGGCAGAACAACAGGGCTGTTAATGGGACTCCACAGGAATTTGTGCATGAGGACAGCAATTTACTTTGGAAGATACAGCAAAGGCAGGATGCAGAAGGATGCCCAGAGGAGAACTTCCTAAAATCATCAGAGCATAAGCAAGGTTATTATATCTACTTAAAAGTTAAGTGATCTGTAAGGTGGCCAGAGATGATATTTCCCGTCCCTTTATATACTTGTGCAAAGCCCCAGTAGACCCAAACCATTAAACAGAGCTTCCCCAGGACCAGAAATAACCTCACTAATCTCAGAAACCTTCCTTCTCCCTGAATCCAGTTCTGCCATGAGCGTACCTCAACATCTTACTTCGTCTTCTTGTTTTTCATTCTGCAAAGCAACAGGCAGGGAACAGAAGCCACAAACTCTATTCAAACTTGAATGATTACAGCAAAACTCTCTTCTGGTTTGGGTTCCTTTTTTTTTTTTCCCTTTAGCTATCATGGAATGGATTAATCTCAAACCACAGCCTGAACTAGGATATGTTTTAAAAGCCTTCAGAGCAGAATTGCACTCATGTTCAGCAGCTCAGCTTTCTGTTTCAAGCCAGGGTTTATTTGTGTCTTCCTCCTTCTTCCTCCTTTTTTTTTTCTAAATGGTACCACCAAGTAGTAAAAGCACCATCCATGTTTCAGATGCATGCAAAATAAACTATAGAGGGAAAGTGGCAGATAAATTTAACGAGCATTAAAGTTATATATAATTTAAATATGTATAAAATTATTTGGTGTATCGATTAGAAAATGGGCTGTTGACCATTTAAAGGCAACAATCAATTTCATAGTTCACAGGTCAGGTCAAGTTTCATTCTAATGATCTAAAAAAGCAAATAGCATTAGGAGATAATGAACTCCACAGGATTACAGATGTGATCTATAGCTCTGCTGTGGCACAAGACCCAGCAAATGAGAGAGGGCATCATCTGAAGTGCCCTGGCCTCCACAGACTAAAACCATGTTTTTATATCTTGGCAAGGTGTCAATTTATGATGTAATCAAAGGCAGACGATGGAATTACTTTGCTCCTAAAACACCACATGGTTAGGGCTCAATGTCATCAATGAGCAAGGGAGGTAGATCCCCATTAATGTGGTCTACAAAGTTATCTTCCCTGTTCTGGTGAGTGAATAGCCGAGCATACCCACCCTGTTAATCAAAGGGAGTTGTTGATAGCTCTCTCTGCTCCCACCGAGGGCTTGGGTTACACGAGGGAAATACTGCAGGGCTACCATAGGGTTGTTCCTGCTACACTGCTGTACAGCAGGGAAGCAGCTTCCCTAAATCTCAGTGAGGACAGGCAGAGAAAGAAATCTCTTTGTATAGAGAGAGGATGAGTTTGTATCCATATCTATGTGTAAATATACACATTTTTTAGGAGTAAAGCATATTTTCATTGGGATGTGGAAGAGAGAGTTAGGCCACTTGGACTTTTAATAAGAGAAGGAAAGGGCAGTGACTTTTGAAAAGCCTGGTATATATTTTCACAGAATCACAGGATTGTTACGGTTGGAAGGGACCTCTGGAGATCATCCAGTTCCACCCGTCTGCCAAGGCAGGGTCACGAGGAACAGGTCACACAGGAACACATCCATGTGGGTTTGGATTGTCTCCGGAGAGGGAGTCTCCACCTCCTCCCTGGGCATCCTGTTCCAGTGCTCTTCTACCCTCAATGTAAAGAAGTTCTTGCTTGTGTTGAGGGGGAACATCTTGTGTTTTAGTTTATGGCCATTTTGAGCACATTTAGCTGTTATTTTGTGGAAATTGATGCAATCTGTTTTCTGAAGAGCCATCAACTTTTGGCCTGGGTCTTAAACATTCAAATTCACTTAGCCTGGAGAAAAGGAGACTCAAGGGAAGACTTTATCACTCTCTACAGCTACCTGAAAGGAGGTTGCAGGTAGGTGAGGGTCACACTCTTCTTCCAGGCAACCAATGATAAGACAAGAGGAAACAACCTCAAGCTGCACCAGGGGAGGTTCAGTTGGACATCTGGAAAAATTTCTTCATGGAAAGGGTTGTAAGGCATTGGAAGGGGCTGCCCAGGGATATGGTGGAGTCCCTATCCCTCAATGTGTTTCAGGAATGATGGGACGTGGCACTCAGTGCTCTGGGGTAGGTGACAAGGTGGGGATCATACACAGGTTGGACTCAGTAGTCTTGGAGGTGTTTTCCAGCTTAAATGATTTATGTAATCATATATGATTACATAAATCTCCAGTCCATATTTTCTGAGCAATATGACCAGTATTTTTGAGTCCCTACTTTTTGCTTTGCCTCAAAACTTGGAAGGAATATCAAATCCATCTAGATTTGGGGTTGGGATCAGCTGGATTTAAATCCAGGCATGCAAGTTAATGTCCTGTTTCCAGCTCTGGTTTGGATGCAGAATAAATTTGGCAGTCTGTGGGTGGGAGACTGAAATGTGAGGAAACCTTGAAGAGGGATGAGGCAAGATTGCTCTGAGCATCCCTTAGAGGGGAGCAAGGGAAGAAACTCCAGTTTTGTCAAGTGGAAGTGAGAAAGGTTTTCCACCTTTCATTTTCACTCATGAAGGTGCTTTGAACGCCCCCGAGCATCCTGAATGGCAGCCAGTGCCTGCATTTAGAGTCCCACTCTGAATGTTTATGCAGATTCTATTGGCTGGGCATGTGACTTTTCTGCCTTTGTGCAGCACACCAGCCGACATCCCTGCCTTGAGCTTCTTTAAACAGCATTCACTTCCACACTGCTGTGTCTGCTCGGCTGTTTCGGTGTTAATGGGCTTACTTGGATTATTAATTGGGCTCATTAGACTTATTTTCTTTTTTAATATAATGAGTGCGTAAGCACTGAACTAAGAGGCATAAAACTTTGATAAATGAGAAAAGTGGATAATTGCACAGCATCAGTGCTGTGCTCGTAGGAGCCTTCTTAAAAAAATGGAAGAGGCAGAAAGGCAGATCAAGAGCAGGTAAGACAGAGAAAGCAAAGTATCTAGACTGAGGATTGAGCATCTTCATATCTTCTTTTTTATATATCAGAATGAGTCAGTTTGGCTGGGATTCAGGCCCCTAAAAGAAGACTCCAAGGCATTTACGCTGAGAGAGGTGAGACACTGGCACAGGTTGCCCAGAGAGAGGTGGTGGGTGCCACTTCCCTGGAAATACTCAAGATCAGGCTGGACAGGGCTTGGAGGAACCAGGCCTAGTGAAAGGTTTCTCTGCAGATTCGACTCAATGACCTTCAAAGGTCCCCCCCAGTCCCCACCATTCTGTGATTCTATGATTTCAATCCAGTTTTCACCTCTTTTAGTGGCAGCAACATACAGGCTATGGCTGCAAATGTCTGCTCTAATTCAGCATGTCACATGAGAGAATACTGAATAACTAAGCATGGATGTCCTCACACATGTACCCAATAGGGTCCAATTCAGCATGGGGTGTGGACTAGATGGCCTTTACAGATCCCTTCCAACCCAAGCCATTCTCTGAGTATGATTCCGTGTCTCATACATCCAGAATTCCCATAGACCCTAAAGCAAATGGATAAATGAAGAATCAACCCTAAACTCTTTGTTTACAAAAGCAAAAGACATAAAGGCCGCAATAATCCCAAAGGCAAAGAGAGAGCAAAGAAACTGAACATGGTAAACCTACAGGAATATGTGTTTTCAGAACCTATCTCTCTAGGAATGGTCCTACCAAAAATCTTAGACACAAATGCATTTCAGCTTACTACAGCACAATGGCAAAAACAGTCCCGTGAAGCTGTGCTGTTCATTGCAGTCCTGGATCATTGCTTATCTATTTTAATAGGCAAGAAATATAACAGCTAAATTATAATTATGTACAGTACACACAGCAGTGTTAACAAAATAACATGATGTTTGGTACATTTCCCATCATCTTCTTAGGAGGTACAGCAAGCTGCAGGTTTGTAACAATCTTCTGTTTCCTCACCTCATTAATCTCCCGAAGCGGAGAGAGAGCAATACAAGCAGAGGGAGCCCAGAAATGTACGTACATTACTGAATTAACCAGGCATGTAATTAGTGCTCAGGTGCTTAGTCAAGGAAGAAACATGCAGGATTATTTAGATTTGGATTTAACACCCAAAAGTTTGAATAGTGGAGGTAGGTTGTATGAGTTTTTCAATCAGCCACTCCAGCTGCTTGAGAAATAGGGATTTGTGTGTGTCCACCCCCACCTCACATTTCTGCCTTTGGCACTGTGTTGTTTTCTAACCTTATTGTTATTTATGGGAATGCATGAAAGTGAAGCATGCAGTATGTCACAGTCCATCCTAGGAGTTGGAGGACACCTCTGTCCGCCGAGGAACATGGACAGTGCTGCTCACCCCAACAACAGAGCCTGGCAAGACCCATGATACCTGTAATACTTGAGTCCTTCTCTCCTGACTTGCAACAAAAAATGGAGTGCAGGTGAGGCTGGGGTTCACTTTCTCATGCTCTCAAGGGCTTCTGCTTTGGCAGAGTGAATTATCTCCGTTGTGGTCCTTTCTGATTGACACCTCCTGAAAGTCTCCTGCTTAAAGTGCATTTAGTGTCCACGGGGACCCGAAGGCAAATGAGTTCTGCTTGTTCCACAGGTCACCCACATAAATCCTGAAGTGTCCCATGGGATGCTGGATGTGTGATCCAGCTTGACACAAAGTATTGCCCTGCTGTGGAAGTGCATTTTGGGCTCTGCAGCACCCTCTTTTTCTACCTCGCATCTGGTGAACCTTTTGCAATCTTAACCCGAACCCCATTGAGTAGAGCTGGCCAAAGTGTGCACCCCAGTCAACAGAAACCATCAAAAGCAGGGAATCTTAGAACAGTTTGGGTTGGAAGGGCCCTTTAAATGTTTTCTAGTCCAAGCCCCCTGACATGGGCAGGGACACCTCACACTAGACCAGGGTGCTCCAAGCCCCATCCAGCCTGGCCTTGGACACTTCCAGGGATCCAGGGGCAGCCACAGCTTCTCTGGGCAACCTGTGCCAGGGCCTCACCACTCTCAGTGTAAAAAACTTCACCCTTATACCTTCCATCAACACTTCCATCTAAACCCATCACCTCTTCTACTGCAACAGGCTCTGCTAAAAAGTTTGTCCCCATCTTTCTTGTAGGGCCCCTTTAAGCACTGAAAGGCCACAATAAGGTCTCCCCAGAACCTTCTCTTCTCCAGCTGAACACCCCCAGCTCTCCCAGTCTGGCTCCAGAGCAGAGGGGCTCCAGCCTTTGGAGCATCTCCATGGCCTCCTCTGGACTCTCTCCAGCAGCTCCACGTCCCTGTGCTGTTGTTCCCCAGGGCTGGAGGCAGCTCTGCAGGGGAGTCTCACCTGAGGGAGGCCAGAGGGGCAGAATCCCCCCCTTGATCTGCTGCCCACAGCTGAATGATCAACTTTGCCCCACAACTCACCTCCAACCCTTTTCAAGCCCAACTTTCACTACTTCCAAGCCATCTCCTCAATCCACCCCCTTGATCCCTACGTATCTACACCATCCCATTGCAGCCACGGGGCTCCGCGTGCATTTTCATGCTGGCCTGGATAAGCACAGTGAGAAGCTGAATTGCAAATGGTAGCCCTGAGTTACATTTATCTAAACACCACCCAGAAGCTGAGATAAAGGGATGAGGCACATTCCTGTGCCTCAGCTCGCTGGGGTTATTTGCTGCTTTAGCTGGCGAAAGAGAGAGAGAGAGAGGGCTCCCTGGTACAGCAGCACGATGATAAAATTGTGATGAAAATACTTTCTGTATTGCTTTTCATTGAAATATTGCCCCTTGGCGGGAAGCAGATTGGTAACAGCAGCGAGCAGAAGTAGAGAGTGGGTCTTAACATCCTGTAAGCTCATCACGGCAAACTCAGGCCGTGATGTGTTAAAGCGAACAGCCCTCGTGTGCTTAATTTTGAAAGTTCAGAGTGAGGTTTGGCTGGAATAGTAAAGGAAATGTACATGTGCGAAACACAGAATTTGTGGGAACAAGCTTTTGTTATGCAAAATTGTCAGGAAAATAAGGTAGAACCCGCTAAAAAGAACAGCTTAAATATTTCTCCTGCAAAATCAGTGTATTCCTAGAGGTGTCCATAGGAAACTTCTGTGGGTTGTTCTAACTCCATAGCTGGGAATTCATTCACATAGCGGGGAAAAAGTTCTGTTAATGCCAAATCTCAAAGCAAACTTTAATCCACGTAGACCTTGTCTGGTGCAGGATTTGTTATGCCTTCCATATGCATCTGATATCTGTGCACACGCATACACATGTACATACACACATTCTCCATAATGACCTCATAAAGATCCTTTAAAGCAGCTAGATTAAATAAGGCCTAAAGAAATCATTATTTTATGTGAGTATGGCTAAGCTTCCACAGTCTGTAACTTTGTTTACAATCACAAAACAGCTACTTTCCTTCACCTGCCTCGTATTAGAAACAGTTCAACTGAAGCAAGGTTCAGCTTTAATTTTTAATTCCCATTTTATTTTTATTCTTCTTATTATTTGTGTTTCGCATGCAGACGTGAGGCAGTGGGGGGCTCACAGGGTGTAATTCCAGGGCAAAACCCCTCCCTCATGCTTATGCTCTCAAATCTTGTCTCCTCTGCTGGTAAAACAAGCAGGATTAGCACACGATAAGACCAGTGGAGATAATAATTACACTGGCTATGAGCGAACTGCAGAACCACGGAATAAATCCCCAAACAATTATTAAAATGGCTCAATGCATTACACAAATTGGAAAAGACTGGGACATTTTTGGGAGGGGCGAAGGGAGGTAAGACACATTATTTAAGTGTTCTTGTAAGCCTTCTAAGATATTAATGTTGCAAAGCTTCTTATGAATATTTAAGAACATAAAATGGAGATACACTTCAGCCCAGCATTACCACAGAAGCCTGTAATACAGTTGAGTCCACTTAAGAAGGCAATATCTGACATCCATGACAGATTTAAACATGATAAGGCAAAGGTCATGTTTATAGCTGAAAAGTCCATGCAAACTAGTTAAATATTACTGCAGTTAGCTCTGTTATAGTTATTTTTATGTATTGATGTGTGTATTCATGGAATTTCCTTACAGATTCAACTTTGCCTTCAGGTGCCTGTGCTTCTGGAAACACTTAAAAAAAAATACCCATTATTAAATTATTTGATGTTTTTTGGAGAAAGAAGTACCACCTTAGTGTCAAGAAGGAAAAGAGCTTTATTTCTTCCTCTTTAAGGAGTTGCCTGGGAGATATTCTCTAATGTTGGTACCTGACACAGATCAGTTTTCACTAGGACTGTTTTCAACAGAACTTTTTATTGGAAAATGTTTTACTTGGGTAAAAGGAATGGGTGCAGAACTCTTCTCTTCAGAGACACTATAACTTCCATAACATTTAAGACAAATTTTTTTACCTCACGTCACATTTTTTCCTCAGTTCTTAAAGAAAATATTTCCATAGGATCACAGACTCACAGAATGTGATTAAAGAAATTATTTTATCAATTTTAAGTTTTGATTAATTTTTTTCCCCTTTCAATCACTTTCTACCCTGACAGAAATAAGACATTTTTCTAAGTAACTGTGATATCCACTGTGTTTGTTTAAAGTGACTAAGTCACTGTGTCTATTCAAAATAGCCACCAGGATACTCCTGTCCTTAGAGGCTGATTGAAAACTTTTGTGATTATGAAAATTTTTATATTCCCTCCAGCAAAAGTGATTCTAACTGCCCAAGGAAAATTGGATGACCTTTTTTTTTTTTTATGCAAAATAAACCTCAAAACAAAACTAAAGGATCAAAACCAGAAGTGTCCTCTGAAAAAGAGCAAAATTACCAATAAAGCTGCTGTATTTTACAGGAAACTTGACTGTAAGAGAGCTTTATAAACAGCAGATGGCTCCCATATAGAAGAGGCTGAGCAATCTGAGCAAACAATAATCAACATGAAAAAGCTAAGCTGAGTTTGACACACGGGGAAATTTAAGACACTGAAATTAAAAGATATATTGGAACATACTGTAAAGAAAGATAGAAATGTCTCTGTTTTGGTCGTTTGGGTCTTGGTAGCTTTTGGGGTTGGTGTGAGTATTTAAGTGGTGAAAATCTTCGTGGTGGTGGACTATACCTGATACCCATACAAGTCATGGAATCTCAGGGCCCTGCTTTTATATTTTTATCATCTGTACTTATACGGATTATAGAGAGATGATTGCTAAGCAGTCATAGTTTAGGACAGCCCTGGTGCTCTTGCTGGGATATAGACCTGGTATCACCAGAGATCATCCCTCTTGCCCGTGACTACTCCAGTCATGAATGCTTCATCCCCTGTGAGGTATCAATATCTACCTGGAGATGGGCATGGATAATATAATAGAATCCCAGGATGGTTTGGGTTGGAAGGGGCCTTAAAGCTCACCTTGTTCCACCCCCTACCATGGGCAGGGACACCTTCCACTATCCCAGGTTGCTCCAAGCCCCGTCCAACCTGACCTTGAACACTTTCAGGGATGGGGCAGCCACAGCTTCTCTGGGCAACCAGTGCCAGGGCCTCAACACCATCACAGGGAAGAATTCACTCCTAATATCCAATCTAAATCTCCCCTCTTTTCATTTCAAACTGTTCCCCCTTGTCCTATCACTATCTGCTTCTTAGGAGTAGTTTTCTTTAGTGAGAATGGAATATTAAAGTGGGCAGTTTATATCATATTTTGCCCTGAAAAGAAGGCGGAAGGTACAGAAAGCTTAATCTGGTTTTTGTCTCCTTGGTTCTTCCCTGTACAGACCCACTCAGCTACTAACTAGAAATACCTTAATGTCTTCTACTTATTGACATTTTCCATTGTTTTGTTTTTTGTTCCAAAGGATCCAAGGGAATTTCAGGTGCCAGCAGGGATGTCACAGGCACAGTCATCATACCAAGCTAGTTTCACAGTGCTCTGGTTCCCACATATTAACTGCAAGATTTCCAGCACATGGATTTTTACGGCGCTTATCGAAACGACACACAGACAAAGAAATAAAAAATAATTAAGGAAGGCAGACATGGTAGGGAGGAGGAAAAGCAGAGTGGAGAGGGGAATGGGGACAGAGAGGTTGGTCTCTCCCCTTTCCAGGCTAACCTCCTGCAGGGATGTGTAATGAACCAGTTCCAGGGAAGTGTCCCAATTGGACACCGATTTTTCCAGGGTTTGCTGAGGACTGTATGTGATCCTTTACTTCACACTCAGATGCACGAGTCTATTAGAGCAGCCTCTGTGCTGTTGGATGAAGGATTTATTTCACCAACATAGCAATAAAAGTAGTGTTTTGCCTCCAGCAAAGCACTAAGGAACCCTCTTCCTTTGGTCTGGGAAGTGGTTGGGTTCCCTGAAGATGTGACCTACTCCTCAGGTGACCACGCTGAAGCTGGATGAAGTCTCTCCTGTGACTTGGTCTCTTCCAGCTTTATTATCAAACTAAAAGCTGGAAATGGTAGTGACTGAAACAGATGTTATGTGAGTTGTTCCCTTCTTTTAAGCTCCGGTTCAGTTCAGTGGGAGCAGAGTTAATTTTGTAGGACTGAAATAAATGAGGTGGAAGGTCACAGAGCTAAATGTTTTCCACAGACTCCTACCCTGCATTGCTCCATTTCACTGTGTGTCTAGGATGTTTTTTTTCCTGTTTTACCTTCTATTTTGACTTCTTAAGTTTGTGCCACCGGGGAGCAATAGGAATCTGTATTTTGCAGTTGCTGCCTTGGAGAAATAATACAATTTGCCTCAAAAGCTGGAGTGCATTCCAACCACAGACTGTAGGGATAGCTCAAATGAATTAAAATCCCTGTGTCCATTCTTTTCTTTTATTAAGACATTTTGCAAGGTAGAAAGAGTCCATATTCAACATTTCTTCTCAAGGCTGCTAGAGATTATCAGATATTTTTATCCTCTGATTCTGATGTTTTGAATACCTTGTGTGAATACTTAGGGTAGAAATGCATGAAAATTATTTTATTTCTAGAGCCAGTAGCAGACATAATTCTTGGAGATGACAGTGAGAAGAAGGAATTAAGCCATCATAGAATTACAGAATGGTTTGGGTTGGAAGGGACCTTAAATATCATCTAGTTCCAACCCCCCTGCCATGGGCAGGAACATACCCTTACCCTATATCACTGTATTTGTTAAGGATTGACATTTCTCCACGTTTCCTCTTGATTCCTCTTGGCCAGGTCCTTGGCTGTTGCTGGAGACTGCTGCTTAAACACAGGTGAGGCAGGAGGTGCAAAACATTTCTTTGCAAAGCCAAATGAAATAACCACCAAATAATCTGAGTCAAGCCTACGCTTGCTGTTTAAATTGTTTGATGTACAGGGTTTCCTTGAGGAAAAAAAATAGTGATCTACAGCTTTTGCTGGTTTCATATCTTTCATTTAGGGGCAAACAAGATCTAAAGAACAAGACTTGAGAAATAAATTTGGACAAAGTATTTGCTTATAGGCCACCATAGGTTGTATCCTCATAGGGTGGTACTGTGAGAGACTGGTCTAGAGAAAATGAATTGATCTCACTTTTGGGACCATCCTAGTTGTTTCTTGACCTTTTAATCAGGCACAGACAGTAATTATTTGTTGTGTTGACCAGATAACTCATTGGCTGGTCCGACAGTCTTGTGAAATGGGGTTAGTTAATCTTTCCCACTGTGTACTGAAACCTGTTGACAGGGGAATTAGGGAACTGAAAATCTGTGTTTTTACAAGGGATTAGCATAAAAAACTCCTCTGCAGACCGAAGCATCTTCTGCTTAGTAGCAAAACTACACAGTATTGGAGCTGGAAACCATCAAGCTTCAGTGAGAGAAGAAAACATCTCTGGAGTGCAATCTTACAGCTATTTAATCATGAAGTCCTTTACTCACACTTTACTCACATCCTTTGTTCACACTACACAGAGACATTCAAAGTCTACGGCTTGGAGCTCAACTGTTTGACTCCCTCCAAGTTTTCCCAGTTGCAAATTGGTTGTGATTTACTTTCCAAGCTGATTATCCTCACGATGTTGCCTTGGTGTCTGATCCAAGCCAGGCTGAAGTAAATGGGAACCTTTCCATGGACTTTAATAGGTTTTGGATGAGGCCTTAGTTATCTCTGTAGCTATTATGAGAGGCACAAGTTGCACAATGAAGTGCAGGTGTTTGTGCCGCTCGGAGGAAGACCTTGTACTGTATTTAATGTTCTTTAATTAATTGAGTCCCGAGGTATGGAGTGGGCTCATGTTCCCAGAAAATGCATTAGGGTAACACAGCACCTTCCATTTGCAGCAATCCAAACACAATATTAAAGTTTTATGTTTATTGAACGAAGTCCAGGAATCCACATGCAGGAGCACTTCACCTTCCACTGGAATGCAGCCACTTCTGGAGCAAAACATGGCAATCTTTTCACAAGGATAGACAAGCAGCAGGAAGCAAATGGTGTCAAACTCCAGGGAAAGCATCAGGTTTCTGATGTGAGCTGTCAGTAAGGGACCAACATAATAATATGAACAAGAATTTTCCCAGTGGCTTGACCTTGCTGATGCAGCATGTGAGGAGAGCTTTGTGCAGCTGCTGTGCCGTGAGGTCAATCCAAGAAGTCACACTTCCAACAGCAGAGCATCTTCATGGTATGTTGGAAAAATGAGGCCAGGTGCCCACCTTCCTGAAGCTAAATAGTCAAGTCCAACCTGGCAGCCAGGGATGCCTTCCTAATCAGTGGAAAGAAAGAGGTGCTTTCAGAAGAAAGGTGACTCATTTTTAAGAAGAGTCAACCCAATTTGGTTGGGTAAATCTGCCTCTGGAGTTGCATTTTTCTCTTTACTGACTGGAAGAGAGCCCAGCTGACTGGTCTGGCCTGAGATGTTATTCTGGTGTGAAAGTGAGAGAAATCCCACCTTCAGCTAATGAAGCCTCATGAGAAACCTGCCTCAAGGTCCTTTGATGCCACCAGCTCTGAGATGAGCTGCCAAAGCGAAGAAGGATTCATGAAATGCTCTTGAAACTGAGGGGGGGGGGGGGAAGAGGTTTGGCTTTGAAAATCTGTGGAAAAAGAGGAAATCTGCGGGGTTGAAAAGAAAGAATCAATTTCTGCCTTGTCAAAAATCTTTCGCAGGCTCAGAATAACAACAGCAGAGGAAGATGACCTTGAATGACTCGATACCCCTGTGAGGAAAGGAGTGGTGTGTTCTCCCGGGAGGAGATGGCAGCCGGAGCAAGGAGGAGAGCCATGAGGTAGGGAAAAGCTGGGCACAGGGTGGTGGGTGGGTACCAGGTGGCTGGGAAAGCAGCTGGAAAGGTGTGCAGACAAAACTGCTATGGCTGAGCTCTGTGCAGGAGGATTTTGGGGTCTGGGGGAATCAGGGAGGCAGCAGATGAAGGGCAGCAGAGGGGTTAGTGGCATGGAGGGGAACTTGGCCCTGTGGGATTTGCTCTATGACCCCCCACGGGCGTGGGCAAACCGGGCATTACAGAAATCAGTAGCAACAGGGAAAGCTTTTTTGAGGCTGGAAAGCTTTGTTAGAAGCAGTCCAGCCCCCACAGAGCATTTCTGCAGATGTTAATGGATGCTTCGGTGGGGAAGAGCACAGAGCACCCCATTATTGGGGTTGTGCTAAGATAGAAGACCTCTTAATCAGATTATAAATGCACTTCCTTGTGCAGAACAACTCAGCCACCCCTGCTCAGTGATATTTATTGCAAAGTCAGAAAGTCATTAGGTGGTGGAGTTCAGATTTCCAAGTGCATGTTTGGTATAGACAAGTCAATATGTTTTTGTTTTTTTTCTTAATTTAACTTCTTGATTGACTTATTATGTACATTGGCACTTTTAAGAGCTTCAAATAAAACACAGTGAGAGTTCAGAACAAATGTAAATGGCCTAAAAGAAAAGGAAAAAAAATCCTATAATCTTTTTTAATGGCTATAAAACGTGGGAAGGATATATCATAAGCTCCCCGCATGGGGTCCTTGTCTGCGTTCAATCCAGTATTGTAATTTAGACATGACTTTTTATTTAATTTCTGACTGAGAAAGGGAAATTAGAAAACAACATTATCTCAGCTGCTCCGTTATAATGAACAATATTTCACAGTGCCAGTATAAGTTACCTTAAGAACTTATTTTATGAGACAAACATTGGCTGAATTCCACGAACAACTGGGTTTTCTGGTGTCTTTTGTCTGCTGAAGAACCCAAACTTAAGTAAGGTTTTTAATTGTAAATAAGCCCGTCTCTACAAGTGGTGTGTGTGTTACATGTGTGTAACACGTGGACCAGTGCAGCAATGGAAGTGGCGGTGGTGGGATTATCATCAGGGAAAGAATTCCTGCTGGAGTGCAAACAGGGGTTGCTTTGTTTCATGTTAAAGTTGGTTTCTAACTTATTTCTTCTAGCACATGTACCTGTGCTTGCCTCCAGCAGTGATAGATAGCACAGGTATGACAGACACCCGTGGAAACAACTTGCAAGCATGGTTTTAAGGGAAGTGTAGACTGAAAATAGATTTAAAAATTCGAGATTCAGTGTTGAAAAAGATGGAGAGAGGAACATGAATAGCAGGGAAAGATGGAGATGCAATTGCTTCCATACTGTCAGGTTGAGGCCAGAGCAAATCTGCTCTTAACAAACTCCTCCAAATATCTCCAAGAACACCAGCCCCGGGGTAGGAAGCTGCCTCGGATGAGCAACTTGTTTGTTTTCAGACAGTAGAAACCAGCCTTCTCTGTTTTTTTTCCCCCTGCTGAACAAATGTAGACCATTGATATAAAATACTGACTTTAGTTGTTTTTCCTATGGGGAAATCCCAGCTCGGGATTATGCAGCTGAATGTTTATTTAGCTGTAAATAACACATTCTCCTGTTAATCTCTCTATCTGTTTTATCAATTTTTAAGTCATGGAGACTTATCCAGTCTGTAATTAACCCTTTTGTATGGCAAAAGGCAGGATTGCCTCTTTCCCCCAGCCACTAAATACATAATGTTCTGATAAATATTTAAGCAGTAATGAGGGACGTAATGCACAGTAATCCATTAGTGCAGCATTCTGGGGGAGCAGCACGGTGCTAAAATGGATGCTGTAAGTGCTAAAATCCCAGATTGAGCAGAAGGACTGCTGACCACTCTGGGATTTGGCTTTGAACTATGCTACAGGTTGGGAAATCCATTTGAATGTGCTTTCTGTGCCTGTCAAGAAAATCTTCCCTAAAAAATGTCAAACCCCCCAAAACCCCCCAAAACAGAGCCAGCCATCTCTCTGAATGGTGCAGCCAAATATTCCCCAATCAAAAGGCCATCAAAGGCCAGGAATGGGAAGTCAAAGCCTGGACTAGTGGTGAAAGAAGGTAGTGTTGAGTGTGTGATCACAACTGGTTCCGCTAACATCTAAAACCGGGATAAACAGGGGTCTATGAGAACTCTTTCTCTTTGGGAAGCCTACTCACTTTTCCTGTGTTTCTCCCACTTTTTTCTACTAATTAAATCTTTCATTCTAATTACAATTATGTCTATAATAGTTGCCTGCATCAGGACAGTCTACGAAAGGAGCAAATGCAGCAATAGACAAGGCATTGCTTCCTACTTTGCTTTTCACAGCAGAGTCTTGATTCCCACCAAGGGCAGGAAGAAGTGAGGTTTGATACCAGGACCTTTGTGCTATGGGGAGCAGCTACAGCTGATATGTGTGCTCACTTCCAAGCAGAAAAACCAGGAATACTCTCTCCACTCGCCTGTGTGCAACGAGCAGTGACAAGTGGCTCTGAAGAGATGTCCCACTGGGACATACGGCTGAGCAGGATGCTGCCTTAGTAGAAACTGATAGGAGTTGGGAGAAACCAGCAAGGTTTTGTTGAGGTCATGGAAAACGAAGTTTTCTGGAGTATCTGTGAATTTGCACCTGGACCAATAAACGTGGTTTTTTTTTTTAAATTGTTATTCATTTTACACCTCAATAAAGCTTAATTATAAGTAAGCAGTGAGAAAAGCAGGAGACATGTTCCAATAATATTGCACTTCTCTGAATCATTCCTGTGGGGCTCCGGCAGTTTTGTTACCATGAAGCAAAATAAAACAAATTAAGAAAACTATTCAAAATTCATTTAAAAACATCATCCGAGGAGCATCATAATAAAAGCACAATAAGAGAGACAAGCTCACTTGGCTAATTTCCTTCATGTGCTGTGCATGTTTATAGTGTGTCTCTTAGTATGTTTTAATTAGCATCACAATCATCAACTGGTAACTAACATCACGTATGGTTCAGGTTGGGAGGTGCAGGCCACCTATTTGGAGCAGAGAAGGGGCTGGGAATCTGATCTTGGCTCTCAGGGTGCACAAGTCAGCACAGCTCGCTGGCAAACCAGCACTCTAAAGCCCTAAATCTTGGCCAGACAGAATGTCCTTGAGCAAAGGAACAAATTCCAGACCTTGGCCCTTCCATCCCTTGGGTCCTTCCAGGCCTGGTACTGACTTCTACCCTTCTGCTCAAAGCAGGACTCGTGGGGCAGACAAATGTATTGATCATGTTGCTCACTGCCAGCCTGCAAACCACATTGTTTCGTTTCCTGTGGATGTAACATCCTTCCTGTCAATGTGGTCTCTTCTTGGCTGCATCATAAGGCACTTTCCCTGTCCCTGTTTTCACCACTGGAAACAGGTTGCTCAGTTTGCCTTTGGTGTGCCTTCCCCTTACTGCAGGTCTTTGCTTGGCTTGGAATTTTTATTCTGAGAATTACTGTATCTCTTCCCTTATTTATTTATTTATTTATTTATTTAAAATTTTTCCTTTTTTTTTTTTAAGTGATGCTCCTTCCTCCATCTGAGCCCCAGTTGGTGGTGTGGGAACAAATTCAGGTACCCGAGGATGTGGCTGATCAAGGTGACCTGTTCAAGGCCAGGTTAGACGGGGTTTGGAGCAACCTGGTCTATTGGAAGGTGTCCCTCCCATGGCACGGGATTGGAACTGGATGAGCTTGCAGGTCCCTTCCAACACAAACCATTCTAGGATTCTATGATTCTATGGCATGCACTCACCCGGACAACTGAGGTGAACTTTTCTTAATGTCTTCCAGAGAAGAGCTGACCTGTTCCTCCTGAGCCTGGACCTGGGGTGGACTATTTCAGAAAGTCTGGCCAGGTGTGAGCCAGCAGCTGCCTCCAAAAGGGATGGAGGAGATGAACCTGTGATGGACAGATCACGCTTAGTGACCTTTAAAGTTTTTAGGATGCCACTGTCTCTGCATTAGTGCACTGTTTCGTACCTGGAAAAGCATTACTTCACCAGGCCACCTGCACAAAATCACACCCAAGTTGTTTCTTCCTCAATAGCCCCATTTGATCAGATTTTCCACTCTTAAGCTGCTACAGGTACTGTCTCAGGAGTAGCAGACACTGCTGTGCAACAGGGACTCGCAGTGTCTTGCAGTGAACCTGTTAGTCTTGTGGTTTGTATCCTGAAATGATGGTCTTTGCATCTGGAAGAAGAAGAGGAGCCCGTCAATCTCAACAGGTTACTAGAGGAGGAATAGGCCTGGCTTTGTTTTCATCCGAGAATACTTTCATCTGAAGGTTTGGCCCAACCACTTTCCATTATTATTGAGGTATCCTGTCTAATTCACTTTTTCCCTTCGAAAAATAAAAGGCATTTCACTTCCCCTTAAGAATATATTATGAACTGCTGCACTTCAGCAGTGTGATAGTTCATAACAGAATCGAGAAGAGCATGAATTATTGTCAGAACTACATTACTAATGTGTAATCTGCAGCATTGGTTAATTTGTTTTGATATTAAAGTTTTAATAGGAAATATAATTTGATTGCATTTTAAAAATAAAAACTGATTTTCTGTATTACAGAAAAATATTATGAATAATAAGCAAAAAAGGGGCTAATATAACTAGGCATTTCTATTAACAAAATAAATACGTTTCATACGCTCTCTGTGTACTAATTCAAGTCATCTGATGCCAGTTTGGGCTGATTTAACATAAACTACAGCCTTGTTCCTTTGCTCTGCATTTTGCAACATTGCTGGCATTAGCTTGAGGATGGAGTCAAAGTTTTGCAATATCAGCTCCTTGCACATCAGTTATTAGCACTCAATTATTAGCAGCATTAGCACCTTGTGCTGTACTCTCAACACACCAGCAGAGCCTGGTCTGTATTTATAGATGTTCTCCAGCTGGACTCAGAATAATTAAAGAACCCAACTGTGAAAACAATGAGTTCTCCACCTCTTAAATCAGGGTAGGTGGCTTGTGCTGGTGGCAATGTGCAAATGGATGTGTTATTAGGATTATAGCAGGGGAAAGTCAGCTCAACAACAGTGCAACACTAAGTGTGATGAGTACACTGACATGATGTGAAAGTGTAAGAGGAACCATGCTGGGTCAAATGAACCACAGAATTCCTTAGGTTGGAGAAGTCATCTAAAATCACCGAATCCAACCATTCCCCAGCACTGCCAAGGCCACCTCTAACCCATGTCCCCAAGTGCCACATCCACGTGGCATTTAAATCTCTCCAGGGATGGGGACTCCAACACTGCCCTGGGCAGCCTCTGCCAGAGCCGGAAAACCCTTCCCATGACAGAATTTTTCCAATATCCAATGTAAACCCCACCTAGTGCAATTTGAAGCTGTTTCCCTTCATCCTGTCCCTTGTTCTCTGGGAGCAGAGCCCGATCCCCCCCGACTTCCCCCTCCTGTCAGTAGTTGCAGAGCCAGAAGGTCCCCCCTGAGCCTCCTTTTTTCCAGGATGAACCCCCCCAGCTCCCTCAGACGCTCCTGCTGCTCCAGACCCTTCCCCAGCTCCGTTCCCTTCCCTGCACACGCTCCAGCCCCTTAACATCATTTTGGTCCTGAGGGGCCCAGGACTGGAAGTGTGGCCTCAAATGAAAGGTCTGTGTTAGTCTATTTTCAGCAGTGCTGCCCCACAGGGCCTGGGAAGAGGCTCAGGATGAAGTGAGCATCCTTTGATTGGTGCCTTCCAGCCTCCAATCTCTGCCCCTGCTTCACTGTTTTCCATATTTAGCAACTTTCAGTGGATTTCTCTACCATGCTAGAGCTGAGACTCCAGAGGGCAAACTGTTGCTGTGGTGTTTTTTTTCACCTTTAATAAGATGCTTTGCCCCTCATAGCTCTGTCCTTATGCTGTGTGACCTTGTTTACAGTGGTTAAAGACCTCAGGGCACTGTTATTAAAGAATGTGTGAGCTCAGAGTAATGGAAGGGTAAAAGCTGTCCCATAGTGAACAGCTGAAGGTCCATGATCTATTCAGCTTATCAGAAAGATATAGAGGAGAATTGATGAGAGAGTGTATTTCCTTCCTGGATCCTTCAGTGGGCACCAAAGGACTCCTTGGTCTAGTGGGGAAGGAGGTAACAAGAACTGAGGACTGGAGACTGAAGCTGTAAGATGTCAAACTGGAAACAAAACATACATTTTTTTTCTTGGTGAGGATAATTAGCCATGGGTAATAATCATCAGGGGAAAAAAGTAGATCTTTGCCTTTTTGATGACTTGAAAAAAAAATCTGGCTTTCTTCCTTTAAAAAAAAAAAAAAAAGTGAGTCAAGCACAAGATTTTGAACCAGACCCATGTGAATGACTGACATAGAAAGGTGGGATTTTTATTATACTAGAAGGTCCTTCAGATTTCAGAAAAAAAACAGCATTATGCAGGAGCATTGCATCCAGGATCTTTGCCTAGGTAATTATATTTCACCTGCCTAGATAGTTCTCTGGTTCATTTACATTTCAGCTGCAACCCTTCCTTGACTGGAGATGGATCCCATTCTAGGATGGCTCTTATGAGCAGTTGCAGCTTTCCTTATTCTAGCTGAAAAAAGGAGATGCTGCTTCCAGTTAACTGACCACTGAGGTAGATCTGGGTAATGTTTGGGTGATTTATCACCTTTGGGAGGGAGGCAAGGTGATAGTTCCGGATGTAGGAAAGGAAGAAGAGTATTAGTGGAGCAGCCAAAGAATGCACATCTGATGAAAATCCTGTATATTTAGTATTTTTTCTTGTTATTATTGTAGTTATTATTGGTGTCATTATTAATAACTAGCAACAGAGTAAGGCTGTCATTAGCAGTTAGGCAAAATGATCCCTTGGTGCTACAGGGAGAGGGAGAAAACTGTGCAAGTGCAAGTTAGAGAGACATGAAACCACCGATGAACAAATTCAGAAGCTTTTCAGGTCAATATTTTTTCTCAACTTCAGCTCCTTCTCCTGCTCTGTTTCTTGGCTGAAGCACCTTTCCAAGAGACATGGATCTGTTCCCACCTTTCTGCTAATGTCTTTGAGTGCCTACGTAACTTTAAACATACAATTGCCAGAGTAAGGGATAAAGAGATTCATGTCTGGCAGGGGACTGATTTAGCTTGGGAAGTGCCAAGTCCTGTGGAAGAGCCAGGGATAATTAACTCCTTATTCAGGTGTCTCTGGTAAGAGCTTGGTTTTGGCTGCGTTCTAGTCCTTAAATACTTACCTCCTCTTACTTACTCTTACTACTTACCCTCACCCTTCTTTGGCACTACTGAAAAAAACAATGTCTTTGTCCACCTGTAAAATGGATGTTGTCTTTGATCTTACCAATCATGGAGAGTTGCCTTGTGTGAATATTACTTCCCTATGACATTTTCTATTCCCTTCTGGCTTGGCACAGATGATCTCCCAGTTCTGTCCTAAGGGGAGAAAGGGGTTTGGCACCTCAACTCATCCTGGATAAAGGAGCTCTTAAAGACCACTAGCACTGGGGAATGGACAGCTGGAGGTATGGATATTTTATTAAGCAGCTTAATTCCTGTATTGATAGTTAGAATTTCTATGCCTAACAGAGATGCTTTAAATTTTGTGAAGTGTGAGACTAATCCTGTCAAATCAGAAGCAGTAAATATGAGCATATAAATTTAACGGAGAAGAAAGAATTATATCTTTGTTTATCCTTGTGGTACAGAAACAAATGGATCCTGTGCAATAACCCTGCATAAAACACAAAAGAAGTCTCAAGCCCGTGTGATTTCTCCAGAGGAGTCAATGAGAATGGGCCATCCTTTGTGGCAATCTGATTGCTTGATCTCTAAAAAAGATACTGTGGAAGGCAATAGTGAACAGATTAGGGTTTGGAATAAGATTTCTGTATCTCAGATATCCAACACTATATAAGATGTCTTGAAAAGAGGCAGCTGAAAGGGAGTATGATAGAGATATGCATGTTTCTGAAAGGCACAAGGAGTAGGAATAGAAAATAGCTATTGACTATTTATCTTCTCAGAAGAACCTGTGTATTTACCAGGCAGAGGCAGTGATGAATTATGGTGGTTCCTCACATCTCTCCACCAGCCTTGGGCAAGTGGAGAACAGTCTGTGCCTGCCACATTGCTTCCACCTTGGTGTCAGCCCTTTAGACTGTCCTGATGGATAATGATGGGCCATTATTATAACATAAATTAAAACTAACCAGGAGCACCCCCATCCTCCTTTTCCAGGCAGGCCCACTTAATGCAGTTCATCTGTTATTGCAATTTCTTTTTTTGGCCTTTTTTCTTAATAATGTCTTTCTTTTCACCACCTGTGAATTAAAAATCAGCTATTTCTGTGCTGACTGCCAGGTTTTAAAGCTCTGCTTTATCTGTCTGAAAACTATGTCGTGTTTCTTCTTTTATATACACCAGCCTTGCAATAAAGTTTGTGACACCAGAGCTCGCAATGCCTTTATCTCTAGCTATATCAGCTCCGTGGCTGTAAAATCTCCATTACCTTTCCTTTCCAGTCTCTCAGCTCTGCTGAACCACCCACTTGTCCAAAGGAAAATGAGAAGTGGTTTTTGCTTTTGAGTATCCCTGGGCTGGAGGGTGCAGGAACAGGAGGGGGAATATCCGGACTTAGGCTGGAGAGAGGAAGGCTCTGGAGAGACCTTAGAGCCCCTTCCAGTGCCTAAAGGGGCTCCAAGAGAACTGGAGAAGGACTTTGGACAAGGGTCTGGAGAGATAGGATGAGGGGAAGTGGCTTCCCACTGCCACAGGGCAGGTTGAGATGGGATATTGGGAAGAAATTCTTCCCTGTGAGGGTGATGTGGCCCTGGCACAGGTTGTCCAGAGAAGCTGTGGCTGCCCCATCCCTGGAAGTGTCCAAGGCCAGCTTGGATGAGTCTTGGAGCAACCTGTTCTAGTGGAAGGTGTCCCTGCCCATGGCAGGGTTTGGAATGAGATGAGATATAAGGTCCCTTCCAGCCCAAATGATTCTGTGATTCAGCTCTTGGTACTGCCACAGACCTGCTTTCACAGCAATCCCACTTTCTCAGGCTCATATCTTAAAAAACGTCTGGAAACACTGTTCTTTTCATATTAGCTGTTTGTTTTATTTAATTTGATGGGATGTTTCCCTGTCAGCACCCAGAATAGCCTTGTTTTCACTCACAGCTGCTGGACACCACTGGCATATGGGAACTTTATTGTAGGGTATTTCTTCCAGCAAGGCAAAAGAACTGCCTTTCATTTCACAGGCTGTACATAGAGGAGTTTCATTTTCAGAGATATTTCCAAGTCTTTTTTTTTTTTTTTTGAGTAAGTCACACCTAAAGAGGAAGGTGAGATGAGGCAGGATTTATGGGTCACCTTGCTGTACCCCAGCTTTCCCAACACCTGAGTTGCTTTGTGCTTCCAAGCAGTGTTCCACAGACCAGTTTCCATCATGCTTTATGGTGATGGTCAAATAATGGGGGAAGGGAACTACAGTAATATTTGTTATCTAAATATGAAAAAGTAATATGGCAAAATTATTCAGAAGAGATATGAATAAGCAAAAAAAAAATCCCAATGGTAGTGGTTCATTGAACTGGTGAATTGCTGATGTGTTTGGCTGTGAGAAATGGAGTGAGGAAGAAAAGGTGATAAATCTGGTAATACCTGGGTTATCCTCAGAAAACAGCCTGGCAGCAGAACTGATGGCAGCAATAGTTCAAAAGTACCTACAGGTAATGTGCATTTGGCATCATGGCTTATTTGTCGAGTTTGTAGTGGTGCCTGGTTTAGTTTATCATTGTCTGCTCATGCATTTTAACCACACCAGGGCGATATGTGCAAGCCATGGGAATATTCCTGAAGGAGAGAGGCTCAAATTCTTCCCTGTCACTCTGAGTTTTATAAATCATCCATTAGATTGCAGGCTGGGCTAAACCTATTTTCCTCCAACAAACCATGTCAAGCCAACTTGAGGTTTCTGCACCGACTCCCCAGTGATGCTTAAGCAAGTCATTCTGATTTACCCGTGTAGACAGATTGTAAAGATTAATTTGGATCTACAGACTGAGTTTAGACAAAAACCTTACTCTGAGTTTCAAAGAACTCCACTTTTCACGAGCTAAAGGAGAGCCCCAGGCCTGATCAGAGCAGGACCATGATGAAGTGTGGGTTGGAAGCTGAATGCCTGAATTATTAAGTTTGAGCTCATCTCAGCCGTGGGTTGTTCAGCAGAGCCATGCACAGCTTGATGGATTCAATTGCAAATCTGGGCTGTGCTCATGTACATTTGACTGTGTCAGCTTCAAGCTGAGCTGCAAGTTCAGTGGAACGAAAATAATTCAGAGTGAGACTCCAGCCAGGCTGCTGGGTTTCTCCAGTTAAACCAAAGAGTTTCTCTCATTGGAGGTGGAAACTTCTGGATACCAACAAGTTCCACGGGAAAACCACAGGGATAATAAATAGATGCAGGCAGGCTGAGCTGTAGTGAGACATAAGTCTATGCTGAAGCTCTGCACCAAAGATTAGAGAGTGTCTTCTGCAGGAATGTATGGCTCCTTCCAGAGAGGCTGCATGACACCCGAGATGGAAAAGCTGACTCAGGCAGGACAACCAGAGGGTAGAAGGTGCTGCAGAAGGGAAATGCACCTCAGCTCTCTTCAAAGCAGGCTGCAAACTGAAGTCCAAAGCACAAGCCTGTCCCAAGACTAATGCACAGCTGTGTGTGACTACCAGCATATCCCTTTACGCTGTATCACATCCCTCGTCGGATTATTTCACATTTAGGTCCTTCCGAGGCAAAGACGGTGACAATGCTTTTAAAAAACCCCATGTTTTTAATTTCTCCTGAACCACACAGTTTTCCCAAGGGCAAATGTTTTTACAGCACTCAGCCCCCCTGAAAGGCAAGAGAGAACATACAACATTAAGTTCACATAGATGGTCTCGGTGCACTTCCAGCTCAAGGCTTTCTTTTCCTTCAGCACCTGCCTCACAGGTCCTCCTTCTCCCTGGCATTCCTTAGTAGAAATCACAGCCTTTTTACATCTCACATGAGATGAAATAACACAGGAGCCGATGCCTCCCATTTGTTCCTCCTGCAGGAATCGCTCTCTGAAATTCCCTGGCCTGTGTTATAATGGAGGTCAGAGCTGAGCAAAATATCCCCTCCTGGCCTTAAAATCTATGAATAATATTTTCCCTTTGAGACTCCATCCAGGACACAGTGGGGAAAGCCTCAGTCACACCTGGGTTATGGACTTGGGCTGGGTGTAGGTTGGATAAAACCACCACAGATGGATGGATTCAGTGCATCTCCCTCTGTCCAGCTGCACCTCCATCGCAGCCCCATGGGGCAGTAGCATTGTGGTACCACAGCAGTAAAGCCACTTATGAGCTGGGATGGCATCTCACATGCCTGCTCTCGCTCACTGATTTAGTATTCAGAATTTAGAATTTATTGAGGATCCTTCTTTTGTCACATCATCTATCAGAGACAGACACCACCGAGATGGAAGGGGGAAAAAAAATTAAAAACCTGTTTATTGCTCAACTTGCTCTAGGCATCTTTTAGTTTATTGTTCAGCTTGGTTCATTTCAGTGTTTCAATTTGAACGGTTCGCTTAGTTGCTGTGGCTAAAAAAAAATAAATTAAGAAAACCATAAGAAAACCTATTTAAAAAAAAAAAAAGAGAGAGAAGAAGAGGCAGCAGCAAAAGTTGAGATTTGTGGGGCCCCACAGCACCTCACAATGTCAGAGGTGTCAGCGGATAATTTAAGGGCAGAATCCCACGTAGCCACAAGAGACGTGCTCCCAATTCCCTATTCTGAGTGTGTTCACCCATCGAGCTGCTGTTGGCACCCCTGGGAGGAGCTGGGATGAGAGACCCGCATTGCAGATACCCTGCCCAGGGTTTGCTACTGTGCAGCTGCTCTTGTGTGCTGAGCCTTTTGCCGGGGTGTGCAAGGACCCAAACATTGCCACTTGCTTTTCTCAGGCTCGTTCCTCTGTGTATGTGTGTGTTAAATTGCCCTTGATTTGCACCGGCACAAACGGGATCGGCGTCCACGGGGAGCAAAAGGTTGTTGCGTTTCTCGTGGTCACCCAACTGCAGGTCGGATCCACATCCCGCAGGTTCCCCAAAAATGGCATCCTCGTGTGCTGCCCCCCTCCAAACACAGCAGCCCTTGCTCCAGCAGTCCTAATTACGGCTCGGCTGATCCTCCAGACCTCGCCTCGGAAATCTCTGCCTCCAGCGGGGTAGGGGCTTTCCAAAGAAAACACGATCCAGCTTCTCCACGCAGCTGCTTCCAGCATTTGAAGAAACCTTCTCCAGCAGCAAGTGTACTAATCTCTATGGGAGATAAGTCAATTACAGCAAATTGAGCTATTTCATTTCTGGCTGCAAATGGCTTTCAGTTACACAAGTAGACACATTAATCTAATAACTAATGATCATATATTTTACTAATCATACAACGCTGCGTGAGGTATTATATCTAATTATATTTAAGATTAAGACATCTTTATATGTGTGTTTTTGCCGGTTGCCAGGCTGGTGCAGATGGATGAAAACAGAAAAAGAAATCAGGAGTAGTTCCAATCCCCACTCTGTAAGAAACAGGAGGTCCCTTTGAAAGACAGAAAGATACAATTCAGAGAGGATTGGCTGAGGTTGCCTCCAGGATAGAATAGAAAGGAATAGGAAAGAATAGGAAAGAAATCCTGAAAAAAAAATATTTTATGATATTGGATTTTTTTTTTTTTTGATGCAAGGGTTGAGTCCAGAGATTTGATGCTAATGGCTTTGGAGCACAGGATCTTTTGGGTTGGAAAAGCCCTCTAAAATTCATTACTGTTCCCCCAGCGCCGCCAAGCCCACTACTGACCCACGTCCTCAGGTGCCACATCCACACAGCTTTTAAATCCCTCCAGAAATGGTGACTCCACCACTGCCCTGGGCAGCCCATTCCAATGCCTGACCACCAGTGAAGAAATTTTTCTTGATACTGAACTTACACTTTCCCCTCTCTCAACTTAACTTGTCCTATCACATGTTACCTGGCCTCCTCTGTCATCCAAACAGCAAAGGCTGGCAGCAGCAAGGTGCCCTGCACTTAGACTGGGATATTTCATTTTCCAGGCTCAAGGAAGCTCCCAAGAAGCCAAGGGTTAGTTACTGACATAAGTACCTGAAACGGGGTCTCTAATGCAATCTCTTAAAGCTTATCCTGATATTAGTACGTACTAAGATCACCCCCTGAGCTTGACTGGACTGTTGGTCAATATGATAATGTCTTAAATGCAGTTATGCAATCACTGATTATTCTCTTTGGTAAATATTTTTATTCATGTGGGTATTTTTTGCATCAGTCTAGCAGCAATCCATCATATGTGAAGGTCTCGTGGCAGCTGCTGTTAAAATCAATATGTGTTAAGATGCCAGAAAACTGAGCTCATTTTTCTCCTCTTTGACATCGTAACTAAAGATCATAATAAGAGATAATGATAATGATGCAAAGCAATGATTAGAGATACTCTGCTAAAGGAAAGAAGGGAACCAAGCAAGCAAGAAAAGGAAGGGTGATAAAATAAGGGGGAGAAGACCTTCCTGTTTCCCTGGGGGAAAAGTGGGGTTAATTGCCAGGGAGGCATGCATAGAAATCACAGTTAATATACCCTCCCTTCATCCTTGCCTGGCCATTCTCACCTGGACACCTCACACCAGTGCTACAGTCGTGCATCTCTGCAGCAAGCACAAGCCAAAACCTGGGCCTTCAAACCCCATTCTGAGCAAACAGTTCTACAAATTCAGATGGTCCAACAGACCACCTATTTGAGACCACCTACAGAGATACTGTGTGTGCAAATAGCCACATGTGCACATGTGTGCATGCACAAGTACATGCTCTGTGTGCGAAGCTAGAAAAAAGTCAGGGCTGAAATAGCACG
Source organism: Neopelma chrysocephalum (assembly GCF_003984885.1). Lineage (NCBI taxonomy): Eukaryota > Metazoa > Chordata > Aves > Passeriformes > Pipridae > Neopelma > Neopelma chrysocephalum. The sequence goes on from NW_020925758.1 coordinate 2,292,171, forward strand.
TAAATGATGAATGGGTAGGAAAGGATTTTGGAGGAATGAGAATATTTCTCTATTAAGTGTAAGTGGCTCTAAGTCTTTACTCAAGCAAAGCTACCACACTGCCCAAGGGTCCACCAACCTCTGATACAATATATATGATATAAAACATAATGAACATAGCACAATGTAGTGCAGCCTATATATATAATCCCCCCAAACTAACCCCCTGGCATACAAGCCATGATATCCATGCATCTCTGCACACATAAATCATAGAATCCCAGAATGGTTTGGGTTGGAAGGGACCTTAAAGCTCACCTTGTTCCACCCCCTGCCATGGGCAGGGACACCTTCCACTATCCCAGGTTGCTCCAAGCCCCGTCCAAGCTGGCCTTGGACACTTCCAGGGATGGGGCAGCTACAGCTTCTCTGGGCAACCAGTGCCAGGGCCTCCCCACCCTCATAGGGAAGAATTCCTTCCCGAAATACAATCTCACCCTGCCCTCTGTCAGTTTGAAGCCACTCCCCCTCATTTTGTTCACTACATACCCTTGTAAAATACATGCATGCAGTCACACATAGATATAAGGAATTGTTTCTGTGGAAAGAATTCTGCCTGTAGAGGTTGCAATGTGGCTGGCTCTTAGGAACAAGTCAGCATAAACGCACGAGAATATTTTTTCATACACCATCTTTCACACACAGTAATCATCTTTCATTCATAAGAACATGTATTCATACATAATCTTACTTTTTTTTTTTTTGGCCTGGACATGCAGTACGAGTGTAATTCGCACCGTGAATCTTCAGCACAATGTAAAATCTGAATGATCAAAATATAAATGCATTTGTCAAATAGCAGGCTTGGAAACATGACACACACATGACCCCGTCACCAAAATCCCGACACCGAGCGTGAGGTAATTCCTGGAAGCTCAAGATCCTTTGTCGCATAAGTGTATCAGCCCTCAGCCCCCAAACCCGTGGCCAGGAAATCAAGCTCTGTGTCAATACAAGCACGCTTCCCCTGCTCTGATTGCCTCCCTGTAAGCAAGGCTGCAGTGGAAACCCCATCCCGGGAGGCAGATGGCATGTTGGGATGTCAGAGGGAGACTGATCCTCCCCGTGCCGGCGCCTTAGGCAGGTGCTCTTTGTCGTTCAGTTCCACTAATCACACCGCGGCTCTGACATCCCTCCCAGTATTTAACTTTCCTGGGACCTCTGGTAGTTTATTAACATTTTCAGGCTACAGGTACTGGTGTTTCTGCCTTCAATTACGAGGCCACTTTCTATTTTTTTTCTTTTTTTTTTTTCCTTTTTTTGCTGCAGGAAAATTCCCTGCCCCAGGCGAAGCGTTGGTTGCAGTGATAGGAATAATCATTTGTGGGTGATATTTCAGCAATGCGCAGGGGGAAGTGGAAGACGATCTGTGACAAACAAAATGGATGGTATCAAAAATCAATTCCACTCTTGCTATGGGAAAGAGCAAAGGAAAGTTAAAAAAAAAGAAAAAAAAAGAGAGGCAATTCAACAGCTTTTAGAGGGGGGAAGGCTTGAAGGGAGGAAAGGAACTGGCTTAGAAGAAATACTTGCTTTGTGGTAGTACAATAAAACACACTTGAAAAAATTTGATTTTTGATGTGGACTCAGGTGTGTCTATGAATACCTTCAGCATTGGGTTTGGTGCTGGGAAATCCAATCAGTGCCAAATGACAGAATCACAGAATATATTGAGTTGGAAGGGACCCACAAGGATCATCAAGTCCAACCCTTATCCCTGCACAAGGCCATCCACAAGAGTCACATCATGTGCCTGAGAGTATCATCCAAACTCTTCTGGGGCTCCATCAGCCTTGGTGCTTTGACCACTGCCCTGGGGAGCCTGTTCAGTGCCCAACCACCCTCTGGGTGAAGAACCTTATTTTAATACTTGACCTAAACCTCCCCTGACACAGCTTCAGGCCATACCCTGTCTCAGGTCTAAGCCTGTTTCCTTGACTTTGTCCAGATTCTCTTCTAGGTCTTCGAAGAAGACTCATCTAAAGCCATAGTCAAAGTGACTATCACACAAAAGTGATTTGGTTTTTCCTTTAGTTGAGATATCTGCTTTGGCTAGAACAGCAATTGACTTGTACAGACACAGGTGTGTCAGAGTTTTCAGGGTTAAAACTCTCACAGAGTTATTAGTAAAAACTTATATTTTTACACTGAAGAAATGACTTTGTGAGGGGCCAATGTGTTGATTAGGAATTTGGACCCCTCACTTTGAGAAAGACATGGAGGGGCTGGAGCGTGTCCAGGGAAGGGAACGGAGCTGGGGAAGGGTCTGGAGCAGCAGGAGCGTCTGAGGGAGCTGGGGGGGCTCATCCTGGGGAAAAGGAGGCGCAGGGGGGGGCCCCTCTGGCTGCGCCCCCCGGGGGGGGGGGGGGGGGGGGGGGGGGGGATCGGGCTCTGCTCCCAGGGAACAAGGGACAGGAGGAGAGGAAACGGCCTCAGGTTGTGCCAGGGAAGGTTTAGATTGGATATTGGGAAAATGTCTTCAAGGGAAGTGTCATCGAGGGCAGTGGTGGAGTCCTCATCCCTGTGTGGATGTGGCATTGGGTACATGGGTTAGTGGTGGCCTTGGCAGTGCCGGGGGAACTGTTGCACTTGATGACTTTAAAGGGCTTTTCCAACCTAAATGATGGACTCATTATTGCTACAGAGTCTATCTGAATGCACCTGGATGTGTAAAAGAAGGCACACCATTTCCACTACTGGCAAATAGGAAGATTCTCTCTGTGAATTAAGGCCCTGGCATCTCCCAAAATGCCCACAACCAGCAGCACAATCATTGCTTTTTTTTTAGCAGGTCCTCTGCTTCTAATAGTAGATAATTTCAGATATTACCAGCTCTGATAATTAGAAAGCTTCTTCTAATTTCCACCCTAAATTTATTCATGGCTGGTTTAGATCCATTTGCACTTCAATAGCCCACTCCCAGAGGAATAAGGAGGTTGCAGGGCTGTAGATGGAGGTGATAGGTTTGACCTAGAGAGGAACCTGGTTCCTGCAGCCTCTGCCAAAGACCTGCTTGACTGGGTTGAGCAGTGGACATTTTACATCTACGAGTGGGGTTGAAATATTAAGAGGATCAGGCCTGCAGGGGGGAATTCAAGCTTCTTATCACTTATTATGACAAATTAAACATTTGGTGGTTCCAAAATGGTATTTATTTTCAGCTAAAAAACTGGCCTTTCCTTTCCCTCAATGTCTTTCATTCTTGATGAAGCTGGATGACAGGAAAATAAAATATTTAGTTTATTATTCCTTGATTGATTCTTTTTTTAATTGTAACTTTCTACCTTCTCTCCAGTGCTGAGAGAAGAGGATGAGAAATGCTGACTAAGTCATTTTAGCCCTTTTTAGAAACCCGCAGGAATGAGTTTAGATTTTAAAAAAACGATTTTCAAACATTTTCCTTTTATTCCCAAACAGGTCCCTGGAAGAAAATCGTGGCACAGTACATGCTGATGATCAACCTGAGCACCCTGTCCTTTACAGATGGTAGAGAAAACAAGATCCTGCCTGAGCAATTATAGGAAGTTAACACAGAGAGAGGATCCATGGAGAGTCTATAGTTGCTATGTACAGAAATAAGTTGTCTCTTGAAGTGCCAAGCAGACTGCAATGTATATTTCCTCTCCTAAAGGAATAAAATCTTTAAAAATAGATGGGAAGTGATAATGAAAATACCACTCTCTCTTACTCAGAGCTTTTTCTAGTCCACGTAAAAACCCTCTCTGGAAAGTCATCCTTCCCTCTCCTTCTGATGGTCTTGGAAAGAGACATGCAGCATGGAAAAGCCTTGAGCAGGTCATCCAACTGTCTGCTGCGAATTCTGGCTGGGGTGGGATGGGGCTCTGCAGAATCTGTCCCCTCACATCGCTCCACTGTCACTCAACATTGCTCTGAACTCTCCCCCAAGGTTTTCATCATCCCCCCACAGTGCTCCAGCCTAGAATCATAGAATGCTTTGTGTTGGAAAGGATCATGAAGACCATCTCATTCCAACCCCTGCCATGGGCAGGGACGCCTTCCACTATCCCAGGTTGCTCCAAGCCCCGTCCAACCTGGCCTTGGACACTTCCAGGGATCCAGGGGCAGCCACAGCTTCTCTGGGCAACCTGTGCCAGGGCCTCCCCACCCTCACAGCCAAGATTTTTTTCCTAATTCCCAATCTAAACTTAATCTCTTTCAGTTTAAAGCCATTTCTCCTTTGTCCTGTCACCACATGCCCTTCTCAAAAGCGTCTCCCCTCTCACTGTTTTCATCATTCCACTCACATTTTTCTGGCACAGCCTCTGCGATGCTGCTTCTCTCTGGGACCCTGCAAGGACCAGCAGCTCGCCCAGACTGATGGGACACAGGGCTCAGGGGGAGCTCACCAGTGAGGACCAAACATGCCAGCCCTTCACATGGTTCCTATCAGCCAAAACGAGCTACTCAGCTTACAACCCCCCCCACCCCGTGTTAGTCGCGCTTAACCTGCTGCTAAATAAAATTCATAGCTGTTTAAATAAACGCTGTTAGTACCCAAATTCCACTGATGATTTGAAAACAATTAGCGCCTTTCCAGGTCATGAAGAGGGTTGATCACCCTCACCCACATTTTGTTTTATTTGCGGCCTTCCCCCACTGTCGTCTTGACATTCTGCCACATGAAAGTTGGGAAAGTCTGGGGAGGGAGGGCTAAAAGGAAGCAATACCTGATCATGTAAACAATTAGACCTTTATCCATCCTGCCCAAAGAGGTCCTTTATCTGATGACAACCTCTGCAGAACGGAAGAGGAGTAGGTACCTCCCTCTGGGACCATCCTAACTATTCAATCAATTCTCCTCAATTACTAACAAATCTAAATGTGATTTATCTGTCCAGGAATCATTCCAATATCAGGCGAGGATCTATCAATAAAACCCCCAAAGGCAATCTTTTTTTCAGAGCTGTCAATAGAACCTCTGAAGCACAAAGAGAGGGAGCCGACAATTGAGATATTTTGCTTTTTTTTTACTTCTTTTTTTTTTTTTGAGCACTTAATTAAGTCGACAAGAAGCTGTCAAGGATAATTTTCAAAGCACACGGCCTCAGCATCTGACATTTGATAATATTACACTCCATGTTGATTGAAATTGATTTTTTCTCCTCTTTTTTTCTTTCTTTCTCCCTTTTTTTTTTTTTGGTGGTGGAAGGCTGCAAAAAAAGGGGGCATTTGACAACTTTCTTGCCCATAGATCCAAGGACAGCAGGCCAGTTTGTTAAGGTCAGTCATGACAAACAGTATGATGGGTTTTTAAAACCAGCTGAGTTTAACAATAGTAGGGCACGGGTGTGTTATTTCAGTGTCAATAAAGCAAGCTGCTCAGCAGTTAGCAAATATCTCAGCAAGATCAGAGGTGCCGGGATTAGAAGTAATAGTAAATTTATAGGGTCGGATTCTGATCTCAGTTAATACCATTGTAAATCCAGAGCGAATTTCATTGACTTCAATAGTTTTTGATCCAGAATAGCCCAGATGTGGTCATTTTCTGAACTTGTTACCAGAGCTGCCAATTGCATCGTTGCTTTGGATTTATTTGTGCTTATTTTTCACCCTGATGGGAGCTGCGCACTTCCCTTCCCTCTTCCCCCCTGTAAAAGTCACTTCTGTAAATCTCTCTAGATGATTATCTTCTTAAATGCCTAAGCTACTTTGTAAACCTATACATGCAATAGCTGCCATTCCCATGCCTTTGAAACAAGTGCAACTCTGCAAACACTGAGCAGAATCTGGCCCCTGTCCTTGCTCAGACAGCTTGGGAAAAAAAAAAAAGTACAGATGGCAAAAATCAGGTTCCAGGCTTTTCTTGCTATTTGGCTCTCTAAGCACTGATCAGTATTTCCTATTTGCTGCTTAGCACCCCATGTAGAAAGCAAGGCAGACTCTTAGCAAATTGATTTGAACGATAATATTTTATTAAAGTTCTGTACTTAGTCGCTCTCGCAGCTGCAGCTGAGCAATTATGGCATTTCAAGAATAATTTATTGGTTATTGGAATACAAGATATCATTTTCTTTTTTGCCTAGGCTACAGAAAAAGACCCTGGAGCATGGCAGTTGTGTGAGAGGCCAGGGAGCCTGAAGGTGCTGGGCAGAACATCAGTGACCTGACAAATTTATTGGGATGGCTTGAAGAAGAATGGGGCCCAGGATGTACAAGCCCTAATGCTAGAATCCCAGAATACTTTAGGTTGGAAAAGCCCTCTAAGATCACCAAGTCCAACCATTCCCCAGCACTGCCAAGGCCACCAGTAACCCGTGTTCCCAAGTCCCCACATCTACGTGTCTTTTAAATCTCTCCATGGATTGTGACTCCACCAGTGCCCTGGGCAGCCTGTGTCAGGGCTTGGCAACCCTTTCACAACAATTTTTCCTAATTACCCCTGTTCCTGCACATGCTGCCTGGCTTCAGATCATGCCCAGCTCACATCATCTGCTCCATCACGTGGCACTAGGGCTCAACAGGAATGGGAACAGCTTGGCAGGTACTCCCTTGGTCCCTCCTTGAAGAGGGGCTCCAGGATGAGGTCAGATCCTGTCCCTGGTTTGTTTTTTTTTTTAATTTCTATTTCTTGCACAGGATAAGATGGAGACGCATCAACATCAAGTTGCAGCCGATTTCAGAAGACCCAGTTCTGGACGGACTGGGGCTTGAGCAGTGGAGATGGGGTCAGTCTCATCAGAAACCAGATCTAAAGGGGCAGGTCTGCCTTAAACAGCTAAATGGTTTCTCAGGAGTGTGTAATTTAGACACCAGGCAGCTTTCATCTGTCAGAGAGCATCAGGGAGCAAGCAAGCTAAATTAATTAATTGAATTGCCCAAGGTCATGGAGGAAATCTGTAGAAGAGGTCAGCAGTGGTCACAACCCCCCGCCAAATCATCATCCCCATCACCACAGGTGTGCTCTCAGCAGGAGCGTGGGATGAGAAGGGTTAAGCTGGGCTAGATTGAAGAGAGACATAATTATCCCAGGTAAGAATTAACTTGCGAGGAATTGGGAGCAAGGCACCACCTGACTCGAGCTAAATGATCTAAATCTGTATGTCCCACGCTGATCCCCACGTGGCTCTCCCGCAAATGATGCACCAGAATTAACAGAGAGTGCTTTACAGTAGGTACATTTCACCCCTCGGAGGAATGCTGTAAAAGTTGATCTCACAGATGCCACTCCTGCAGCACCCTGAGATGAGGAGAGAGGTTTACATCCAAATGAGTGCCAGCACTGCCTCTGGAAAGCTCTCACAACAATTAAAGCAGAATTATAAGAGGTTCCCGGGAGTGATCGCAGTTTGGATTTGAAGGGTGAGGGACCCTGGTCTCTCCACCTCGTTTCAGGCAGATGAAGCCTGGGTTTTATGACTTTTGGGACCCTGTGGCTAGGAAATTAAAAAGTGTCAGGGGTCACTGCTGGGCACTTGAATGTGACTGTGAGCCAAATCATTAATTCAGTCTGAAGGTGTTCTTGGCCAGAGGCAGCTGGCCCTCTCCCAGCTACATCCCAGGGATGTTCTGAGGAGCAGCCTGAGCCAGGCACCACCCTGACTGCCTGTTTGGGTCTGGCCACCCTGAGTAACAGTATAGATGAGGATATTTGTGCCAAAAAGTGGCCCAGGTGGGCTGATTTTAGCTGTGCAGATGAAGCCTTTATGGCCTGTCTTCTTGGCCTCTTGATCTAAGAGAGAATTTGGGACCTTGGCTGGTCACAACAAATGCTATCAAGATGAATAGGTGAATGCTACTCTCTGGGAGGGTCTCTCGGGCTTCCCATTAGCCTGGAGCAGGTCTCCAAGACTTCCAGGGGCCCCTGGAAAGACTGAGAGGCACCAACATCGTCACAGCCTGAGCAAACTTCTGGTCCAAGAGTATGTTTTTCTCTTGCATAGGCTCCACTTGGCTGTGCAAAGTACGAGCCCTGAGATTTATTCCTGGCATTTGCTTTCTGTTGTTAGCTCCTTACTTCCTGGATCCTTGGGATAATGGAGAAACTTGTTTCCTTAAAGAATACCTGTGTGCAAACGTGGGCTGGAGTTTGCTGCTCTGGGAAGCCACGGAGGAGAGGTAAAACTCTCACACATCATTCTCCTCTGGCTTCATCTGTTCCCTCCTTACCATCTAAGGGGAATGATCCCTGCCCATGGTCTCCCTCAAAATGTGTAGGGACCAACCAGGCTGGGCTTGCTGGAATGCTCTGAAACCAAGCTGGTTTGAGCATTGTGATTGTCATCAACCCTGCAGTGTGACCAGCAACCCTTCTGCTCTTGAGGACATGATTCAGTGGTGGCCTTGGCTGTGCTGGGGGACTCAGTGCTCTGAGAGGACTTTTCCAACCTAAATGATTCTATGATTCTATCCCATCTCCTGTGCTTGGCTGGCGTTTGGTGCTTCTGTATCAGAGGGAAGGAAGGTTTGCCCACCCGAAAGCTCAGCTGTTTTTTCCCCAGCTACATGAGTTGGTCTGATAAAAGGTAATGCCTTTCTCCACAAACCCACCTCCACCTCAGGGGCTGAAATTGAAGTATAAAGCCACTCGTGCAATATGCCAGAGCAGGATTTACCCTGGGCCTTCAGTCCCCCACAGTGCAGCCTGAGGCAGTGCAGCGATGCTGGGCTGAGTCCTTGCTACCTTGACCCTGAAGGGGTCATTTCAACACAGACCCAACAACTCATTTAGGCTCTGACGACAGCTTGGTACCAAAACTGCTCTCTGAAAAACCTTTCCCTGTTGAGACTCCATCTCTGCCTGGGATTACCCCACTCTGGGGCACGGCAGTGGATCCCTCAGGGATCACCCTTGGTTGGTAAGTCCAGCAGCACCAGGCTCACCAGAGCTCAGCTCGAGCACGGCATGATCTGGGCTCTGGCAGAATGACTTTGGGGTTTTCCTCAGGGAATCAGAGCAAGGACGTGAGTGGCCTTGTTTCATTGAGGTGTTAGGGTGATGAGGATAAGCAATTTCCAACCAAGTGGGGCTGGTCTGGAGCAAGACCTGGGGAATGCTGGCCATGGGATGCTGATTTCACCTTTGATGCCTTTGCCTCTGGCGAGTCACTTAGCAGTGAGGTTTCCCTCTGTGAAAAAATGGGCAGAATAATCACTTCCTACCTTGCAGGGGAGACATGAGGATTAATTAATTAATTAATTAATTGTTTTGGAAGTAATTAAGTTTCTTATTTCACAATGATTGCTTTTTTCTTTCCGATCTCTCTCCTCTCTCTCTCTTTTTTTTTTTTTTTAAAACTGATATGGTGTGGAGAACTTTGAGTTTCACCATGGCTGAGAGCTGATGGGTGTTGCCCAAGACCAGGACAGCTACAGGTCCTTGCCTGGAGGAAGAGTGCTGGGGTCTTGCCACCCCTATTGGGTTTACATGCTACAGTCACAATGCCATGGCTGCCCTCCTGAGACAGCTTTAAAGACCCAGTGGCGGCCACTTCCCCATTAGAAAGACCAAATCCTGCCAGCATCTGGCTCCTCTAACACCTCACCACTGTGGCCAGGGCACATGAGATGAGGTCTTTGCCCCGAGGCAGGCAGGCAGGGCTGGGTCCTCAGTCCCTCCATCCAGTGTGCCCAAGCCATAGGGCTGGTCCCCGTTTCCCACTGGCAGCTCCAAGCTACAGCACCTTGGTGAGCCTGTGGTGCTGGCAGAGATCCCCCCGTGGTGGACAGGGACATGGGGTCATCATGGGAGCAGGTGTTGCTGGCAGAGGACAGGAAGCAGTGACACAGGAGTCTTCAGCAGATGATCTGCCTTTGGCTGCCTTTCCCTAAAACAGCCAAGAGTTCTTTCAAATCGCAGTTCAGGCTTTTGAGATAGTCTCTAATCCTTGGGAAGCCTTACACAGGGTTCCTAAAACACAGATTTTGAAGTGAATTTGGTATCAGAACCCACATATTCAGACTGCCCTTAATCAACCAGTTAAGGTGCAGAGTTCCCTTCAGAATCTCTTGTTACGTCATCATGTTGAAAAAGTTGCAGGATGCAAGCAGTGACAGATGAGGAACCCAGCACTATCTGCTGGCAACAGACATCTGACAAAGTGATGAGTATGGCTAATTTCCCTGGGCATTATTTGTACACAGTGCATAGGTATGGGTGAATTATTGCTGTCCCTGATTGTCTCATGATTTCCCCCCCCCAAATGATCTTTTTTTCCCTTACCTGGTATTTTTGACATCTGAGAAATTCATATTGGCAGGTTGATCTATATTGTCTAATATAACATGGAGTGTAATCAATCACAAATCCTGCCTAGTTTTTTTTCAGCAACTTCAGTGAAATGACAGAGGCCTGTTTCAAGGCAATGATAATTGCATGACTGATTTTCACTAAAAACTTCCATACAGACCTGACCATTAAACAAAAAATTTGCACTCGGGCTTTAAATTACTCTTCAATATTTACCACTGCAGGACCAGCTCAATGCAGAGACTTGGAAAGTCTTGCAATTACAAAATGAGAAAATGATACACAATAAGGGTGCATCATAACTGATAAACTCTTGAGGGGAAGCAGACGACTTTGTCAGACTAGAACTGAGCCTTCCTTACAACTGAAATGTTCCATCAACAGTTTTGAAAATTGAAACTCAAGGAAGCCTGGTAGGGGAGGAAAATCACAGACTTCAGGATGATGCATGCTCTGGGAATAAAGATGATAACATCTTGTCATGTAGAAATAGAGGGTAGTCCAGAAGCTGACAAAACTCAATCCAATCCAAATCCCAATCCAAAACCCAATCCAATAAAGTCCCATTTAAGCCCTGCACTTTAAAACAGGCAACTGGATCAAGTATGGGATGGGGCACAGTGACAAACCAACCATGAAGCCTCAGCATAAGCATCAGTGTTGTTCCAGTTCAGAAAGGGGACCTACATAAAAATGAGGTAGTCTCGTAAGTAGGAAGAGCAAAGAAGAAGGGGCAAAAGGCTGGTAAGAGGCAGTGAAGGTACTTACAGATGTTATTTCAGAGAGTAACAGTAAATCTCTACCCCAGATCACAGTACACTTTAGAAAGACCCCCATGCAAATCAGAAACAGTTCAAAGGAGACTACGAGGGGTTGGAAGGTGTCCTTCAAAAAGCTGAAGGCACGTCCACCAAAAGGAAATAGGAAACAAATTATCTGGCACCTTATATCTAAAACTATAACAGGATAAAAAAAGGAAAAAAACAGAGAGTTTTTGAGGAAAAAAATTGCTGAAGTTGCAAACACTGATAATAAATCAGAGGCAGGAGACTGAAGGTTTGTAGGGCAATTACAGCACAAGAACAATTGCACTGTCAGATTAAAGTTTCCTCCAACATAGCACCCTCTCTCCAACAGCAGCTGATACCAGATGTTTAGGAAGGCATAGCAGAGCATTTAGTGACAGTTCCACAGTACCCTTGCTCAGCCTTCAGTGATTTGAGGCTTGGGAGCTTTTAATAGGCCTCATGAAGACTTCAGGTGGTCATGATGCAATAGGGGTGTTTGGAAAAGACAGGGTCCCAGTGGATAAACTAGGTGAGATTTTCACATCTCTATTCAGCACTAAGAAGCCTGGAGAGTATCCTACACCTGTAATGTCTGTTCTGTGGGGTTCAGGAGAAGATAAATCAGAAACTGAAGTTTCAGTAGGAGAGATGTAGAGCAGCCTGTTAAAGTGAACAGAGCAGTTATTGAGTTGGGAAGATGCTCTCTTCTGAGCTGCAGAAGAACTTGAGCAGGAAATCGGTCACAATTATCTGTGCTGTGTCCTGGCATGATGTCAGTGTGGCTCCTGCACACACACACTGTTCTGGAGGGTGTCTGCAGACTGACAGTGCCCATAAGTCTGAGATCTGCATTAAGAAAACCATTAGATGTAAAGATGATGATCATCAAGGCATTCATAGTAAATATAATACAATAAAGAAGGCTCAACCCATCCTTCACAAGCTTATGAATCTGTTAGAGCTCTCTGAAGGTCTTGTTAAGCATGTGGGAAAAGGTAATCTGGTAAGATTTCTACGAAATCCCATCCTGAAAGCTTAAGGGGCAGCTAGAAGGGCAGGCCCTTTAATCAATTAATTAATTACTAGGTGGGGAAAAAAACCCTAGGAAACAGAGCATAGGAATAGCTTGCACATGTTACCAATGGCATTCCATGTGTGTCTGTAGTGAGATCTGTGCAGTTCAGCATATTCATAAATAACACGGGAGGGAGTGTGGATAGTGAGATGACAAAGCTCAGTGATATTGTTGAATTATTCAGGGTAGTAAAAGCCAAAGCTGTCTGCTGAGACTTGCTGAGATCTGCAACCCCAAGTGACTAGAAAATAAAATGGAAGCTGAGGCTCAACGTTGCTAAATGCAAAATAATGCACACACATGGACTCTGATTTCCCTATTACCTTCAGAAAAGAGAATTTGGAGTTACAACAGGTAGTTCTGAGGAATTGCCAGCTCACTGCTTGGTTGGGGGCAGAAGAGCAAACTGGCTGATGATAATTACTAAATGGTGAAGAACAAGCCAGGAATGTTTTTTAACTGTTTGAATTAATGTTACATCTGCGTCGTGCCTTTCTGGCCTTCCTGTCCCCTAGAGGAAAACATAGGGACAAGATGGGCAGGATTGTCCAAGAGAAGAACAGCTTCACACAAGGTCCAGCAAAGTTCCCCAGAGCAGGTGAGTGTGGAGACAGAGGTGTATAAAGCCAAAGGATTTATGTTGTTCCTACTGCACATGGTGGGATCCACAGCTCACCACCGACAGAGGAGGTGGAAGCTGAGAGTTGATGTTGTTTCGGAATGCAATGAAACTAATTCATGGAAGACAAATCCACGAAGGCCATTGGTACTGATGTCACTTTGACTTCGGGAAGTCACGATGCTGGAAATTCAGAGATTATACTTGATGCAAAGTGATTTGTACTTGCCGTGTTCTTACACTTGTCTCTAGGCCTGAGCCGAGAGCAGTGGTCAGAGGCAGAGTACTCGGCCATATAGTCCTTTGGGTTGAGGCAGCTCTTTCATTTTGTTGCTTTGGCTACAGCACAATCCCTAAATTCTACAGCACCTCAAAAAGCATCTCTCAGAGGCCCTGTGCTGTGGACAGACATCTGGAGCAGCTCGTGCCCTCCCGAGCTTGTTTCCCAGGCTGTCTGCACACTCCGGCAACACTCAGGTCCCAATCACACCACCCTGTTTCAGGGTTGTTTGCTCAGAATGAGGGCTAAGATCACATTTTCTAATTCTGAGCCAGGACCCTTTCACAGTTGGGGGCTGTCAAGCACAGAGGGTGACTGATCATCACCCTCCCACTGTGGGATACAACAGAAGGGCAGGAAGGTCTGGCTGTTGTTGCCAAGCTTGTGTGAATATCCCAAATGACGTCCGCGTTATGAGTACACTTAGGACAGCCAGGAGCTTTTGGAAATCTGAGCCCTATTCCCTCCAACAGGAAGAAAGAGTGGGATCCCATCTCGCTGCTGGCAGAAATACGGCCCCCGCCGACACGCCGCTCCTGCTGCCTCCTGCATTTAAATCTCACCAACCTCCCTGCTCTGCCTTAAACCACCAGCTTTAGAGGTCCCCACTCATCAAAGTCTTGTCAGGCAACAAGAGGGGGAACAAGGAGGGCTTAATTGATCAGCTTCGAAAGTAGCCTTGAGAACTTGATTCAGATATTGACTTCCAACGAGCTGGTTTAACTCCAGCTTCCAGAGCCAGCAATGGCTGAACATCAAAACTATTAACCTCTGGCCTTACCAGTTGGTGAGACATCACAGCAGCAGTAATTAGGAAGTCAATCGGAATCACATGTCTCACTTACACTGGCATGTCAATCAATAGTGCCAGTGACAGATTCATTAGGCCAGGCCTTGCAGCGCAAGCCGGTAACAACCTCATAAAATACGCTTTTGAGGCAGGGCAAAGAAAAATCTGCTTGGAGGACTTGACTAGATGACAATATGTATTGATTAGGGCTCAAGCAATTTATGAAGTGCTACTTGCTCCGCAACCTTTCTGGCTCGGTTCTAAATTTTCCCAAGTAGTTGCTAAATAAAACAAAATATTACACTTTTAAAAGCCTTTTTCTAACAGAGCATTTTTTTTTTAATTTTGGTTACAACTAACAAATAATCTAGGAAGGCAAAACTTCTACAGTTACTTAATAGTGAAAGGTACCTTTCATTTCTCTGGCCATCAGGCTTTGAAAGAGAACATCCATCTGGATGAGAAAAAAAATCATCTGAAACATGATTATGAAACTCTCCTACTTTCCAGAGACAAATTTCATTTTATCATGCCTTTCTTTAGAGCATTTAATGGCCATTCTTTCTGCCAGGTCACAAGAAAAGTGTATATTTCTGTTTTTAAAGCTAAATTAAGAGCTTGGTTTATGGACTACAATCAGATCTCTACTGCTTGCTGCAAACAGTGCTTTTTTAAGACAGAAACAGTATAACTGGGAACTTGCTGAAATGTTCTTTGCAAATCTTCTCTTTGCATTGGATCTTTTTGCCTTAATTCGCTTGTAGCTGATTTTTGTCAGGATTTCCCCCAGGTTCAGAAGGACTCGCTGCCCTCTGTCCACTCTGTCACTGAGGGTGGGATTTATTTCCTCTTGCCCTGCAGGGTGAGGGAGCATCGTGCTTCAGGGTAAAGTGTCAATGCAGTGTCTCAACAGTGACATCTTTTTCTGTGGGGTTTCAGGACTTGCATGTCTTGACCCTCTCTCCAAGACAAATATCAGGACTAGTGCATCTGTATCTAGTGTATCCGTATTCTAGACTGAGCTCCCACCTCATTTTCCAGCAGACACTTCACTGTCACCTGAAGAATCCTAGTGACCGACTTCAATGACCTATGGCTTCGCACAGGAAAGCACTTAGAGGGTACAGGATCCCAGAATGGTTTGGTTTGGAAGGGAGCTTAAATCTCATCTCATTCCATGCCCTGCAATGGGCAGGGACACCTTCCACGAGATCAGGTTGCTCCAAGTCCTGCCCAACCCGGGCTTGAGCATTTCCAAGCACTTCCAACACTTACACATCTTCTTTAGTTTTAGCCAAGTGTTAAAGACACAGTGTAAGTGCTTGATAGGTCAGAGTGGAAGCACTTCCAGTTGTAGGGAAGGTTTCTCTGTTTTTTTCCAAATATCTTCAGCTCTGAGGTAGCAAAGGAATGTTTCTCAGGGTGGAAAAGCTAACTGCCTGCACTGACATCATGTCCAGAGAAGGCCCCAGCCTCTTATTTCCACATCAGACTAATAAAACCACTAAAGCACCCACCGTGAGGCAAACACCTAATATTTTGGAAGGACACTGATTGAGGCCTTGCTTATTTGTTAATAACAAAAGTTTTCTGTTTAATTATTTGGGGAGCTTTATTAATGTTAGTAGTACAGCTGGGCCAATAATTCATGATGATTTATTTCCTTGCCAAAATCAGGACTTTCTGCTCTCGAATTGTTCAAGAACAGATTGTAGTTTTCTCAAATTGATTCATTACTTTGAAATTTTTGCCAGATAACTTCTGCAAATAAGTCTGGCTTTGAGTCTGGTTCACAACCAGTTCACTGGTGTGTGTACTACACGTGAAAGCTGAACTCTCGGGTGGGGCAGGTAAATCACCCCCGGGAATTTGGTTTTCCAGTTTGGGGCACAAAACACTTTAACTTGTTTTCATTGCCAAATCTCTGTGGGTAATACATTAAATTGTCCTCTTTCCAATTCCCTCCAACGTTCCTGCCAGTAAACTCCTCATTTCACCAAACAACCCTGCCAGTAAATTAAAATTCATTAGAATAACCAAGAGAAAAGGCCATAAACAGGATCTAAGTAGAAACAACTTGACTTTAAATTCAGAATGAACACACGTGATGATTTTTTTCCATTATTTTTCATTCTATACCAGTTAATTCCTAAAAATTCCAACCATCTTTCCTAAAACAATACCAGGTGGCTCAATAAAAATCCAACGGAAAGAGAAGAGTGGACTGGACATGAGTTGTTAAGTGCTGGGAATCCTTTAAATTATTTCTAACATGGAAAGTTTTGGAAAAAGGGGTATTTGCTCCATGTACAGGCTGGAAGAAGGTCACTTTGAATATGGTTTCCTCTGTAATAGCAGCATGTTTCCCATAGTAAAGCAAAAGCTTTAATGAAGAAGTAATAACTGCTTACACTGGCAAAGAGTGAAACCAGCTGTGTTTTTGTGAAAAGCAGTTAAAATGAGTTTGTTTCCTCCAGTAGGTTCACTTTTTGAGACTCTTGGAAGACCCTTTAGTTTTACTCCTCAGTAAAGTTATTTTAAAGGGTCTAATGAGAAGGCCAAGTCCAGCTCATTATAAACTTCATGCATGGGGAGAGGCAATTTCCCCTTTCCTGCAGCCTCCCCATAAGCCCCTGGTGAAAGTGATGGAAATCCTGGGGCAGTGCCATGCCCCATCCAATCCCCCTTTGACACAAAGGCTGAGGCGGCAACAAGAGGTGGATGTGATCACCCTTTCTGCCAACCCACAGGACCCTTGCCTGTGGCTGAATCAGTCCTACTGAATCAATCCAGAGCTGCTGCTGTGGACAATCTCCGATGGTCACTGTCATTTTAATTCCCTGGGCTTGGAGGCCCACTTGGATGGTGCCAGGTGATGTGTTTTTTTCCAAGCCTGGCAAGCCCCTGTATCGTTTCCACACTTCAGCTTACACTTTGCAGGGCTGATTTACTCCAGTTTTATCAACATCTAGATCTGGGAGATGCAACTATTAAATTAATACCACAATTAAAATTCAACCACCGCAGAGCTTGATTGAAAGCTCTGAATCAACAAAATAGGTCGTGTGATCAGATGAGGGGATATTAGAAGGAACTGATTATTGCAGTTGTGCCACAGCAAATTTAACAGGGAAAGCTTTGCCATGCTGTTGGTGTATGACTTCAGTGGTTAAATTTCTATTCTTATGCAAGGCAATTTTAAGGCAGTAGAATAAGCAGGAAATGCACCGTGGACCTTCACGTATATACATATGTAATGTTTTGCATTTTACAATTTTGTCTTGTCAGAGACTTTTGGTGTTTCCCCATCAACTACTGCTTTCCATAACCTTTGGAAGGCTGGATATTGTAAGGACCATCATGACTTTTCAAATGAGATGTTTTTCCCACAACACCTTATGAAGACAGGTCACATGAGACACTCCATTCTGGGGTTGAAAACTTATTTTTAGAGATCTGTTGGATTTTTAAATGTGAAATGTTCTCGAGTTTGCCTAGTGGAAGATTTCCCGGTTCATGTTTGGGGGGAACTGGAACTTCATGATCATTAAGGTCAATTCCAACCCAAATCATTCTATGATTCTGTTATTTTATAAATCTATGATTTTATCCAATGCAATGACTGCAGATAAAGTGTTCATATTTTGTAGCCAAAAAAAAAAGCTTTTCAGGAAAGTAGTCTAAGTCTAGGTTGATCTGTGTTTGATTTGCAGAACATGTTAAGTCAGGAAAAAAAAATCTTTCAGCTGAAAAATCTAGAATAAAACACTTTCACAAGCAAATTCAATTTTGAAATTTTCCTAATAGCTGATGTTTTAAAAGATTTAAAAATAAGAAAGAAACTGTTTTATTATAGCATGAACATTTTAACTCCTCAAGAGCGAGATGGTGCTCTGGCTCCAACACCAACTGTCTCATCCAATTAGGTTTAAAGTTTAATGATCCTCAATGAAAAAAAAAAATCCAACAGAAAGGCAGTAAAAAGCAAAATTCAGTAGCAGAGTCATAATGATTTAAGGCTGATGACTTATTTCCATGTCAGTAGGACACAGTGAAAATCCCAAATTCCAGGTTCCCCCTGGATGTTGCATCACTGCTTTGTTTTTCCTCTGTGGGAACAGATCCAGGGTGCACTGATGGGTTGTCACCAGGGTGCTGGGCTCTGCAGGGACAGGTAACAAACATGAGGATCCTGTCACTGTGTTCTCCTGGTAATGAGGGAATGAGTGGCAGGAACCCATTTCTCGGGCCCCTGTCAGAGGTGACATGTTTGCATTTTTTATTCTGTTAGTGCCCAGTTCATCAGCAATAGCTGGCGAAAATCAAGGATCAGTACAAGGATCTTAGTTTTGGCTTCATCTGCCATAACCAAAATCAACCTGCTCTTCTTGAGGCAACCTCCTTAGCCCCTTTTTTTTCCCTGTGTTTTTATTGACAACCTCAACACTGTTACCGCTTCGAGGCTCATGCAAACACCAAGACTGAATTTGATATGAAGGTTTTTCCCTAGAGAATAATGTTAGGAATGACAGGAGCAATTTCTGTCTGTGCAGGGGATTTCTTGTGGCTTGTTGAAGGGCGAAAGGCAGAAAGACTGTCACTTAAAAACAGCAAAGCGACCTCAAGTAGCAAACCAACAGCCATGTGGTTTCACCTCCTGTTGCAACTATTTTTACCACCACTTTATGCTTCACTGACCAATGGATTTTTTTTTTCTTCAGCTTTCCACTTTTATATATATTATCCATACACACACACACAGAGGACTATTATTTTTATCTTCATCATTACATAGTGCTGCTTTTTGTGCCATTTAGACATGAACCTCATTTGAACCCTAAAGCCCCATTTGTGGCACACAAAAATACTGTCATTTACATTCTGTGCCAAAGTATTATATAAAAAGCATCAAACGGGAGGAGAGGCAGGAAGCTGGGAGTAAAGATATATAGTCAGCAAAGTATATAACTTCTGGCATATTACTGCTTAATCCTAACATAATTATTCTCATCCTTTTATTTGATTAACTTCTAATGGTTCCTCTTGGTGTTAAAGGTCCCAGTCTGATCATTTGATTTTAGTGTCTGCTATAATTACCGATAATGTTCTTTGCAAGACAATTTAATGATAACCGCATAATGGCCTATATGAAGAAAGCTGCAGGGTTTCAATGCTTTTGAGTAATATAAAATACATTAGACTAACACAAGCTATCAACATGACAGGGAATGTTTGATTTACACCAAGGACTACGTTATAGAGTTGCGGAATTTTTTTTTTTCCTGCCCTTCTTTTTTTTTTTTTTTAATTTTTTTTTTTTTATTTTGCAACCGTTTACAATAAATGACGGAACAGTTGGACAATCTGCAACTTGCTGAGAGCAATAAAACGTAGCACAAAGTTAGAAGTGACACAGAGCCAGGCCTGAAGGGCTGTGGAGGAGTATCCTGACGGAGTGGTGTGGCAGCAGGGCTTGCTTTGGCTGCAAGAGGGGATGTCACTGGGACAGACTCCTCAACGTCTTTTAAAACGAAAATTAAGCAAAGTTTCTAACTTCCCTTATGCTTTCTAGATAAATGAGTGGCTTGGATTTCCAGGTGGCTTTTTCACCACATTTAGAATCACTGGACAACACTCAACTTGTCCCAACATTTATTGACAGGTCTCTGCCTCCGTTTCCCAAAACCTGACGTAAAAAGAAATTTCCTTCCAGCCCGTCCACGCTGCCATTTGCATCCACGTTTTGCTTCACGCCGCCGCGTTTCCACAGCTAAATCCTGCACTGAGCTAAGTGGTTCAAGCTTAGCAAACACTCCTTCGCACGAAATTAAACAATCGCTCACGGTTTTGGCAAAACGCAGCATAATTCATGGCATGCACACAGGAGAGAAAATTTCCTGTCAAAAAAAAGGTTAGCAGTGGACATATTACATTTGCTGCTCCTTTTTATTCCAGGATAATGGCATTTGGACCAAAGTAGGCCCGTCCTGTTTATAGTGCTTTATGCCCCATTAGTATTATTGCAAGTCTCTGGACTCACATGTTAAAGCACTTAATCAAAGGCAATGGGTTGAAAATCATGTCCCAGCACTTCTCATATTTGATTCGTTCCTCCCAGATAGAAAGAAGTAAAAAACACATTACTACCATCAAAACAGCACATGCATTATCTGCTAAGCAGTTGAGAAGCTATCATTGGGTTTTATCCCTTTGGGTAGTAGGACGGACAGGAATTTTCCCCACTCATCCATTCAGAGATCTGAGACTGCTATTTTTCATTTTTCACCCTTTGACAGACAATCCTTTCATTTTTTTCATAGATCTCTATTTTAAAGACATCTTCATGTCACTTATTTTAATTGCAGGCTGCAGGCATCAAGCCTAAAAAAAAAAAAAAAACAAAAAAAAAAGAAAAAAAGAAAAGAAAGAAAAGCTTTGGAAAGACAATATTTGAAGTAGTGGTGGTTTTATGAAGATCCTCCAAGGATTTTCCCTGAGACAAACCTAATAATGGGAGAGGAACATATCTTAAGGGGAGAATTAATTTATACATTTAATTACTTGGGATCCACTCCACTTCTCGAGGATGCATTTCCATTCTCCACGAGAGCCCTGGCTGCGGCAGCTCATCAGCTTGATGGGGGTCCAGGGAGCTGAGAAACAGGGTGTCTGGGGCGAGCCCCCATCCAGGGCTGCTGCAGCACTGCAGTATTGATCCAGCTGCATCTGGCTGCAACTCAGAGAAGGTTTTTTCCTCCCCTTCTGAAGACGAGAGGGATGCTAAACCTGCGCCTGGTGGATTTACAGCCCGCAGTCACCTGAGCAGAAAGGAGGGCCATAAAGCCGTGTGGGAAGGAGGCAGCTGGACAGGATGGGTTGAGTGAGGTGAGGGGATGCCTGATCCCTCTGCAAACCTCTGCCAGGGAACTGGGAGGGAATGGCAATTTTGGTGCCATTCCCGCTGCTCTAAAACCATGAGTTCAGTTTTATTCAGGCGTTGCTCAAGTAGAAGGACCAAAACCTGCCCAGGTGCTCTGCAGAAGCAGAGTGAACTCTGGGTTTTTTTGGGGCTGTAACTTCTGACTTCAGGAGAAGCAATTGTGATCCACAATGGGGAAAAAAAGAGGCCATACCAAGGGAAAAGAAGCAAGAAATAATTCAGAATAACCCACAAAAGCTAGAGATGCTCCCAGGCCCATAGCTTTCACAGAACAATTTTTAGGTCCAAGTGCCAAAATAAATTAGGATCATAGAACCACAGAAGGGTTTGGGTTGGAAGGGACACCTTTCACTCTGCCGGGTTGCTCCACACCCCATCCAACCTGGCCTTGGACACTTCCAGGGATCCAGGGGCAGCCACAGCTTCTCTGGGCAACCTGTGCCAGGGCCTCACCACCCTCACAGAGAGGAATTCCTTCCCAATATCCCATCTAACCCTGCCCTCTGGCAGTGGGAAGCCATTCCTCCTTGCCCTGTCCCTCCAGGCCCTTGTCCAAAGTCCCTCTCTGGGTCTCTTGGTGGCCCTTTGGGAACTGGAAGAGGCTCTAAAGACTCCTCGGAGCCTTCTCTTCTTTGGGTTGCACAAACCAAGGCTGAACTTCTAAATATTTCTGTACTTTCCCTTCTGGACAGCCCCAGACCCACAGCTGGTTTTGCAAAATGATTTCTTTCACGAAGAATAAAAATCTTTGGGCAGGAGCTTTACTTTGAAAAGCATTGTGATTCCTGTACAGCTCCAAGCACATATAGGTTTGTAAATAAAATACAAATAACTAAAGCTCATCATTGAAAGCTCCTTGTTTGATCCATATAGGCATATCACTTTTTTTTTTTTGGTTTCTTGTTTTTCGTTTTCATATCTGAGATGCACAAAATGAACACAGAAAAATTTGGCTTTTTCATTTTCCTTCTCAGTGAAACTCGTTTGTGTTTCACTCTTCAGTGCTGCAGACTCCAGGACTTTTTTCCATACCAATGAAGTTCAAAGCACAGAGATAATTTATTGATAATAAAATATTAATACAAATCAATAAGTGATATTGATAACATTGATAATTTGTTTAGTATATTTTGTAGTTACATGTTTTTTTGCTTCTTTATGACAGTACCTAAAGGAATTCAATAGCCAGCTAAAAGAAAAATTATTTTTCTGGAGATCAGATGAGGCCCTGGCACAGGTTGCCCAGAGAAGATGTGGCTGCCCCTCGATCCCTGGAAGTGTCCAAGGCCAGGCTTAGAGCAACCTGGTCTAGTGGAAGGTGTCTCTACCCATGGATAGGGGGCTGGAATGAGATGACTTTTAAGGTCCCTTCCAACCCAAACCATTCTGTGATTCTGATTTAAAGCTCCCCGATCCTTTTTTCACTTTGTGAGCAGATGGAGTGCCTGGACTGCTTGTCTGAGGATGGGAAAGTTTTCCAGAAAAACAGGGAATCCCTGACATCAGAGTCCAGATGATGTCAACATTTTCCCCTGTTACCCTGAAGCAGAAACTTCTGGACCCAGAACTCATGGCACATCCTCTGGACAAGGACCATTAGCTATTTGCTCTGACATGTGCTAAGCTCCCCCTTTGGTTGGCACTGGCATATCCTTTGAGATTCCCCCTTTTCCTGAAATTCCTGTGGTGTTGACAGCCTCTCTTCACTTCTCTGCTCTCAACAGTCCCAATTTTGGGCCAGCTGGCAAAGAAACTAAAGCTGCATTTAAAGAACAGTCTCGATCCTTTGTGCATGCAGCACAGCCACAGCCTTATATTTGCTCTTTATTGTCTCTCCCTTTCTAACAGAATCTAATGCCTTATTTACTTTTTTGACCTCTGCTGCACATTGAGCTGTCAGTAGCAATGCCTAAATCTTGTCCCAGTGAGTTATGACTAATTCAGAACGCATCAGCATGTGCAAGTAGTTTAAACTATTTTCCTTCCAGTGTGCATTACCTACACACTGCCTCTGTTTCTCTTCTGCCATTGAAACGCCCAAATATAATTTTGTGGAGCCCTCCAAAAAACCTCTTTCATCTTGACAAGCCGTAGCAAGTCTGGGTGGTCAGCACAGGAATCCAAGAAGAAGAAGAAGAAGAAGAAGGAAGACATTATTGATGGTAACAAAGAGGTGTTTTCTCCTCTTAATGGTGCTGTGACACATGGTGCTTTCTGGCACAGCCAGGATCTGGTAATTTAATCTCCTTGTAGTTCAATATCCCAGCTGGGTGTATGAGGGCTGTTGTGGTTTCACCTCTGGCTGTTGAATTACGGGCTGGATGGAGCAACCCCTGATGCCAAAGCCATGTGTGTATCTGAGAGGCCAGCACGCAGAGTGGATTCACACCCTGGACGCCCCATCCCTGGCGTTGCTCAAGGCCAGGCTGGATGGGACTTGGAAAAACCCGGTCTATTGGAAGGTGTCCCTGCCCATGGCAGGGGGGTTGGAACTAGTTGACCTTCAAAGGGCAGTTCCAACCCAAATCATTCCATGATTTATGATTCTGTGATAGTTGTAAAGCTGTGTCAGCTCAGGTTTGCTGCTCTTCAGGAATGTCATTAAGGCTGTTTTGAGAATGCAGCATTGTCTTCTTACTTCTATTGGTGCCTTTGCAACTCTCTGTTCTCCCCAGAAACACATTTTATTTTACATTCACTCTTTGCAGTGTGGTGGGTCCTAAAACCCACTTGTGATTCAGGTTTTCTCTAAGTCTAGCAGACCCACTCCAAGCAGATTGATTTAAAGGGTGATTCATGCCCTGGAAGAGGATGTCAAAGATGAAGGGAGGAACAGCTTTCCATGAAGGTTTTGTTTCTTCACTGACACAGAGCTGGCTAACAACTTGTCACAGAATCACAGAATGGTTTTGGTTGGAAGAGACCTTCAGGATCACCTCATTCCACTAGAGGTTGCTCAGAGATGAAAGTTTTCCTTTTTGGTGATAACAGGGGATCACCTTCCTACAATTATTTTTTCTTTCACTGGCTCTGTAACTGCCCTTTACCTCTTTTAAGGTTTCTTACCTGCAGTTAATGTCAAGACAGGTGCTGAGAAATCTGTTTATTGGAAGGTGCCCAAGATGATCAGTCCAAGGAACACGGCTGCAAGGAGGGCTTGAGCAAGGAGCTTATTTGGTCCAGGAAAAGACGAATTTAAAGGAGAAATCAAGCAAGAGATTAAAGCTACGTGAAAGGTTATTACAAAGAGTTGTTGGTAATGAAGAATG
This sequence comes from Neopelma chrysocephalum, assembly GCF_003984885.1. NCBI lineage: Eukaryota > Metazoa > Chordata > Aves > Passeriformes > Pipridae > Neopelma > Neopelma chrysocephalum. The sequence goes on from NW_020925758.1 coordinate 2,316,178, forward strand.
GGGAAAGAAGTTGCACCTGGAGAGGTCTGGGGTTGGGCAGTAGGAACCATGTATGTCCTAGGACAATGTTGAAGACTTGGGCAGTAGTGCCCAACCTGTTGGATGTATTCCACTTAGACACACCTCTGACAGGTTGAGCTGCTATCAAAGCAACTTCACACTTCCAAAGCCTCAACCGAGGAAATACAAGTTTCTCTTCTGTGGTGGCAAAGCACCCTCTGGAGATGCAGAGACAACTGAGCACAGCCTGGATGGTTATGCAGACAGGAGATCATTAAGAGATTCCCTACACATATCCTAATTAAAAACTCTGCAATGCAAATAGCAAGATAAAGGGATTTCTAACAATAAGCAGGATGAAGTGCCACTCACACACTAATTAAGTATGATGTCAGTTAATCAACATGGAGTGTCTTGCAACAATTTGATAATGATGATGGTGGATTGACCTTGAAGGCTCCGGGAAAGGTTTTTCAGGATTCCTTTCAAAGGTACCAACAACATTGTTGAAAGTAGGTGACACTCAATAAAAATGATTTTTTTTTCTTTGTGGGATTTATAGCAGGGTTCATCAGGTCTTCAGTTCCCAGGTGTATTTGAAGGCTCAGCTCCATCCAGAAAATTGGCTTCTTTGTTCGTTGTGGGAGGATGGCTCCTGGCTTGGTTTACCTCTTTGCTCATCCTGAAAGACAGATGGTGATTTGCTGGTTACATACGAAAAGCTGATTTTCAAAAAGCTCCAGTACTATCTGAAAGGGAACTGGACATCAAGATGGCCCCAGTACCTGCATCACAGTATGGAGATAAGGTGTTATTGTGAATTCCTTAATGCAAAGTGGGGGTATAAAAGAGGGCACAGTGGGAATTTGGCATGAAACTCCCTTGATTTACAGATACGAAAAGAGATAAAACATTTGAGTCCTCAGGTTAAAATCTGTATGGAGAAAGTGATGGTGCCAGTATTTATATTGTAGCTTCATCAATCAATAGCTTTAACAATAGGCAATTAATCAATACCTTTAACAACCCTGGGAGAGAATGACATCTCTGGTAAATCTGAATGTTATGCTATAGATCCATGCCTTAAATACTCATCCCTCTGTCACAGCTGAAGTGTTTGACTTGAGTCCTGGAAGGTGCTGAGTGCCCACAGTTTTTACTCTCTGAAATCGCTGTTTTCCTGCTGGTAAGTGGAAATGTGTGCTTTTCACGTGGGCAAATGAAATGCAAACAGATTTTGTGACTGTGATGACCTCTTCCTGACGTTGTCCTGCTGAGTGAACCGGTAGCACTGAACTTCAGAGAGACTGTTTCTGATGAGCAGAGCTGCCTTCTTCACTCTGCCCCTATATAGAGAGTCTATATTAAGTTTGTTTCACAAATAGATCTGTAGTTGTTTTCCCACTAGATTGTGACCATGTTTGAATCCTCAAGGAGGAAGGGCATCCACCCCCAGGGCTGTTCTCAGCACCACTCGTAGCTAATTCAGAAAACAACCCACAGCATCCATTGGCAACAGCATCCCTGATTAATCCACGTTCTTTATCAAGATGCTCTGTACTGTGTGAATATCTTACTGAACAGTCTTGTACACAACATAAGCCCATTAAAATGATGTTCTGATTCTCTAAAGGTTTGGCTATATGGCTTCCCATAAAAAGTTTCATAAACCACCCACAATCAGCCGCCTTAATCCTCAATTCCTAAAAGCATATTGTTCACAGAGTGACACGCTGAAAAATGAGAGGAGTTCTCTGGGCACAGCACCAGAACTCGACTGCTAATTGTGGAAATAAATAACAACGGCTCCTAGAGGCCCAGTGTTTGGGTTGTTTGGTTGGTTGTTTGTTTATCCTCCCTACCAGCAAGATTTCTCCATGGGTGGAATATGGAAGTATGAAATGAAACAAACAAACAAGCCAACCTACTCTCTCCTGCATAAGTTTGATTAAATGCAACACGTTGTGTGTGGGATTTGATGTTTTTTTTTTTTACTCTGGGAGGGTCATCAGGAAATGGAAAAATCAGGCTGTTTTTAGAAATTGAAATTCTGTCTTCCACAGCCATCCAACAGCGGCCAGCAGCTTGGTTTTTCTGCCAAATATGACACCCAAGGGTGACAGAGCATTGCAAATGATGCATGGCGGGCAAAGAGACATTCTGCAAACCAAGCTGATGTAAAATCCTCCTCCATTCATTGCCTAGACCCTGTTTTAGCTCCAGCTATCTGCTGAATGGTTGTCCTGATGGAGCCTGTGGTTGCTCTAATACTTATTTTCTGCAGGTTTGAAAAACTTCTGACTTTTTTATGAGAGTCGGGAACAACAGTCATAGAATCATAGACTGCTTTGGGTTGAAAGGGATGTTAAAAGTCATCCAGTCCAACCTCCTGGCCTTGGCCCGGGACACCTTCCACTCTTCTAAGTTGCTCCAAGCCCCATCCAACCTGGCCTTGAACACTTCCAGGGATGGGGCAGCCACAGCTTCTCTGGGCAACCTGTGCCAGAGTCTCTCCACCCTCACAGCCAACAATTCCTTCCTAATATAAACCTGCCCTCTGACAATTTGAAGCCATTTCTCCCTGTCCAAAGTCCTTCTCCAGCTCTCTTGGAGTCCCTTTAGGCCCAGGAAGGGGCTTTAAGGCCTCTGTGGAGCATTTTCTTCTCTAGGCTGAACAATCCCAATTGTCTCATCCTGTTTCCATAGGAGACATGCTCCAACCCTCTGACATTCCAGTTCTTTTTTTTTTCTGAGAATGAGTAGCAAGATCTGCTGCAACTAATTCTTGGTGGAGCTCCTTGTTTTGCACAGACCTGCAGTGTTGTAGCATGAGGAGATCCTCAGGACAAAAATACAATCTTATCCCCATGTCCTGCATAGGAATAATACAGCTGGAAACAAAGAGTTTAGCTGAAGGCATCTGTTTTACCACTGTCCACAACTTGCAGTCTCAATGACCTCAGCTGAGAAGGGAAAACTTTAATTTTGGATGTCAAATTTTGGCACTTCTAATAAAAGCCAAACTTCCCAGCAGCAACAATCAGCCAACAAGCAGCACATGCCTTGGAGGAGGGCAGTGATTTTCCACACACCAAATTAAGTACTGATCATCAAAGTGTTCTTTCATGTCAGTGGCATCAGTCATGAGATTTTTCCATTTTTTTCACATCTATCTTATGTAGATAAGCAGAGGGACATCATACAAAAGGCAGGAGAGTTTGGTGAGGCCCAGCTGGCAGTTACTTATAACCTTGCTAGTTAGGGACTTTTAAACTTCACCTCTGAGTACATCCAAGAAAACTTTGCCATTAAAAAGAGCAGCCCAATTCCCACGACAGTCTTTGAGTTTGAGTCACCAGGTTTTACCAGGCAAGACAAAAAAAAAATTTAAACTGATCAAATTTTTTATTTAAACACATGCATTGCAGAGCCCAAACACCAGTGTAAAGCAGATCTTGGGAACTGTATATCGTTTCCATCTTAGTTCCAGGTACTAGAACCTTGTTCTGCATGGAAGAGAATATCATGAATAGGCCAGGTTACATTAGTGAGTGGGTCCCATCTGTCCCCTGCTACAACTCAATTTGATTTCATTCATTCTCTTTTGTCTATTTCACTTTGGAGCAGATTTTTGAGAATCTCACAACAGGCACCAGGGCAACTGCTTAGTATTCAAAATCGCTATTAAGAATCCACAGAGATATCTCACAAACAATAGGACTGGCCACTTTCTCCAGGTATCATTTCATCAGGCTCTTTAGAACCCCAAAATAGAAGGAAAAGGCATTTCATACAGTTATTTAGTGAGGTTAAAATATCTGTGCAGCTTGCATCTGGCCAATGTCAATGGGATTGTAAGGGCTTCTTTTAGCTTTTACTTGTTCTTTTCTTGCGACAATAGTAAGAGGGTATAGATATAGAGGGAGCTATTCTGCCTTTGTTTAAATTTTAAATAGGCCTTAGAAATGCTGTTCTGTAGAATTTGATTAAAATTGAACTGAATAAAAAGCTCCTTCCATTTTTACTCACGTAGACGAGCACTGCACACCATTTAATGGAGGCATTATTTATGTAACACTCTGTCTGCAATATGCATATTTGGAAATGCTGATTGAAAATCAGCTTTCCACTGGCAAAATTTTGAAGTTCCACCATCAGCTTCCCTTTTTCTGGTGATACCAGGTAACTCCAGCTCCACTTCCCTGTATGTTACCACCAGCAAGTAACACGGAAAAATTGAATCCCAATGTGGAGAACAGGAATTGCGAAGACCAAGAAAGAAATCATGCTCCAACTGAATCCCATCAACTCACCAAAGGGACCTAGAAACCACTGAAAGAGGTTGTGAGGAACAAGATAATGGTTTGGCTAAGATGGTCCATGGGGTACATGGGGACACAGGAGCTGTGTCACTCCCTGCCAGGGTCTGAGGCTGTTTAGTTACATCTGGACTTCACCCTGCAAGATGGGGTTGTGCACCCCAGAAAGGAAAAGACTGGTTTGTGCTTTCACCAGTTGTTCCCTGTGACATTTGCTGTTCTCCTCATCACTGTTAACAAGAGGTCTCTTCTGGTGATCTGCGTGGTCTCCTGATTAAAAATGTAATCAGTACAAAACCCTAAGAAACACAGAGGTGAAAAAAAAATTCAGCTGCTACTAGATGTGAGTGCAGGAAATACGACAAGAAAATGATTGGTATTAAAGATTTGATGATGAATGAATGGCAGTTGTGTTCACGTGCAGTACAAGGTATCTGGAAAATGGGATTTGTTTTCCATTAATCATACTTGTTCTACTAATAAGCTACACAGAGACCTGCAAGGATCCCTGGGACTTAAAAAGGAAAGAAGGCACAAGCAGATCAAAAATTATGTGAAACGCAAGCTAGAGATTGTCCCGTGACTGCTCAGAAACCCATAGGGTGGCATACATCTGACTGGATATCACTGACTCATTAGCCCCAGTCAAAAGCACATTCCAAGTTTCAACTACCCACAGATCTCCATGGTGTACACTTAATTTTAAAACAATTAAAACAGCTGGGTGGGAAGTTGAACAGCAGTAGAGGGCATGGAATCTGCAAGATCATTGTTTATTTTTTGAGAAACTATCAGTCCTGTCAGAGGGAAGTTCTTCCTGCAACAGACTGGGTTGTTGTGATAAAAATGAGAACACATGGGGAGCCAATATATTATGGTTTAACAGCTTTTCCATGTGGATGTGGCCTCATCCACGACAGTCCAGGAATAACAAATACCCAGTGAGGCTTGCCTTGCTCTGTGGACCACAGGGGTGGACTTACTGGGTGGAAGGGGTTCCAAATGGCTTGCAACCCTCTCCTCACCTGTAATATCTTTGTTGTCTGTCTCTTCTCCCAGGTAACAAGTGACAGGACAAGAGGAAATGGCCTCAAGATACACCAGGGGAGGTTTAAATTGGGTATTAGGGAAAATTTCTTCTTGGAAAGGGTTATCCAGCCCTGGCACAGCTGCCCAGGGCAGTGGTGGAGTCCCCATCCCTGGAGGGATTTAAAAGCCCTGTGGATGTGGCACCTGGGGACGTGGGTCAGTGGTGGCCTTGGCAGTGCTGGGGGAATAGTTGGACTCGATGGTCTTGGAGGGCTTTTCCAACCTAAATGATTCTGTGATTCTATCTGATCTGTCATTTGGTTTATGTAGGGAACCTGCCAGCATGAAGTAAGGCTAGACCTGCAAAGTGACCCTCCCACCCCTGTCACTGAGGTGAAAAGATGAAGGCAAAACCCACTCACAATCCTTAACAAGAATTATATCAGCCATTCCTCTGGAGAAGTTCAAACCCCTTTAATGCAGCTCCCTAGAGCCTGGGAAAAGAGGCTTCCAGCAGGGAATTGAGCTCGAGCTCACTTTGATGTAGCTATCCGGGCTACTGACTTCTGGGCTGGTGACTGGAGGCTCACAAGTCACCTCCTTCCCTAAGTTTGCAAAGCTCTCCTCAGCCATGCCTACTTGCATGTTGGAGAAAGTAAGGCACAAGCTGATGTGATTTTTCCCAAGTCAGTAGCAGAGCAGAGCAGGTTACGACACAGCTTTTGAGGCCAAAAGCACATTTTTGGCTTGCAAAGCATCATCTCGCATCACCACTGTTCTGCCCCCTCAAATTTCCCTACTGTATATTAATAGCTTTACAGGTGAACCTGCCCTGAGCTTTATTTCCCTCTTCCAGATTTAATCTCTTTTTTATTAAGACCGTTTAGCCCTGATCTATGTATCAACCCCACAACACCCTGCTGACACAAAAAATGTCAACGCATCAAGTTGAAGTGCCGGAGCCACCCATTTTCCGGTGGCTTTTTGAAATGGTAACAAGCAACACTTATCATTTGCCACCCAATACACTTGTGCAATAAGCAAAAAGCCAAGCAAACTGCTTTTTTTCCCCTGCACAAAGCAGTAATTTGTGTGGCAGAGTCAGACCGACTCGGGCTGCACAGGGAATGAAGATCAAAGGGGAAATTCACCTGCCTGTCTTGTTTGCTATTGATCTGAATCGTAGCCACTTTATCAGTAGCACCTTGCCATCACCCCTCAGAGATCAGAGCCTCCTATATCTTCCCAGCTCTTTTATTTATAGAACCATTTAATAAATACATTTTCTCTCCCCGGTCTCCTTTTATTTTTTTGTGTGCGTTCTGTTTTGTTTGACCAGCAGAAACAAAGGGTTGCCCTCAGTGTCAAGGAAAAAGAAGGGTATATGGCCCCAATTCAGCAAAGCAGGTAAATACGTGCTTGGTTTTGAGCAGGGCAACAAACACACGCCCTTCTTCTTAGAGGCATGTAAATATCTGCGGGGTTTTGAAATGCAGCTGCGTGACACAGAAGCAAATGCCACCAGGGGAAGCAACTGGTCAGCTCTGCTTCCTCTGTCTTCCTCTAGTTCATTACTGCTAATTACTGGGGCGATTGGGGCAGAGCAAACCACCTCCTGATGAAAGCAGAGGAGCTATGAACCCTAACGCCTTTTTGCATTACCCTTTGAATGGTAAAAGGGACAGGGAAGACTGTGAAAACAGAGAGGGGAAAATGAAATCCCAAACCATGCAGCTAAGAAATGAATAAATGGCTCTCCTCTTCGCGCTGCCAGTGTTACACAACCTGCCTGCATTGGATTGAGACCTACGTGATCCTCTTCTAATTGAAATCACTTTACCTTGACCTCCAACAGTAAACTGAAAGCTTGTTGCTCTTGCTGCCAGCAAAGCATCAGCAGTAGGTTGTAGGAAATCCCAGCTGGGGACATGAGCTGCATTCACATGGCATTAATCTCGCACTAAGTGGCACTAAGTCAGGAGGTACCAGCAAGTCTGTAAAACAGCCCTGGTGCCCGTCAGATGCTGCTCTGTGTGTGTGTCCACCCGGGCTGATACCTGCCCAGCTGCTGTCCTGTCTCTTCTGTTTGAAATAAGGCTGGAAGGAACCCTAGAAAGTCATTTAGTATATGACCTTGAGCTTGGGTGATATTAGCTAGACCTAAGGCACGCCTGTGAGGTGTGTTTTAACAAAGTGTTGGAGCTGCACTACTTCTCTGGGCAACCTGCTCCAGGGCTTTGAGAATCTTCTCGGTGGAGACACCTTTAACTGCTCCGAGAGTCTGGGGATGGCACAGGAACCTGATTGCTTCAGCTGGATTTGCATGCATGGTTCTGAACAAGGCTCACAGGGTTTTCTGAAGGATTTTTTGTGGTATTTTTACCCTCCTGATGGGCCAATGCTGATCTGTAGGGAAGAGCAGGGACAGAGTAGGTTATCTCGTGCCGCCCATAATTTACCCCCTCTACGGAAAACAGGTTATTTTATTTTTAGCACTGCCAGCTCAGGTTCCCTGGCTGACCATGGAGTGTTCTCTGTCTAAAAGCACTTCAAAAAAAGGGGTTTGGATTCCTCTTTGTTGGGTCTTTGACTACAGTAGCACATGAGAGCTCCTGGCACTACCTTGCATGGGACAAGAGCTGAGAGAAGCTGGAAATGGGGTCCCTGAGCCCACATGGGCTGGCAGATGGAAGCACCCTTCCCCTTCTCTTTCCCCTTGCCCTTTTCCCTTCCCCTTTCCCCCTTCTCCTTCCCATTCCCCTTAGCCCTTTCCCCTTTGCCCTCCCCTTCCCATTCCCTTTCTTCCTCACCTTCCCTTTCCCCTTCCCCTTCCTTTTCCTCTTCCCCTTCCTCTTTCCCTTCCCTTTCCCTTTTTCCTTTCACTTCCCATTGGAAACATTACAAACAACTACATCAAAGATGAATTAAATACTTTGGTATTTTTTAATACTTGGGTTTGTATTTTTCTAGCTGAGCAGTGCACCAAATTTGACAAGAGATTTAAAGGTGGATTTGTTCCAACCAAGAAGCCACAGGAGGAAGGGGGATTTACCATGCCCTGATGAAGTTCAGTCCTTCTTTACTAACTGGGATTATCTTCAAGCATTTGTTTTTATGAGGCAAGAGTAACTTAATATAAATATGGGTGAGTATTTAATGCAACTGCAGTCCAGACCTTCATACACATGTGATTTACTTGAAGACAACTGGGTGGTATTTAGTGGCTTTGTGGAGAACAAGTGCATTTCAGGGAAGCAAAGTCAGCTCTATAAAATGAAAGCACAACAAACACACATAATGAAAGCTCCACAGCATTTTACTTACAGCTTAAAGATCCTGATGCTGCAGTCTAAGAACTTTGAGGCTAATTTCTGAATAAAAAAAAAATAACCTTTTTTTTTTTCCACTGAGCAGATGCTGGAGTTATGCCCGGAGTATCTGCTGTAGCGTATTGGATCAAATGGTCCAGTTTGAAGTTAGAGGTGGAAATGGTCCACAGCCAGAGGAACGTGAACCTTTCTGGGGTATCACTCCAGTCCTCACCTCCATGTAGTGACACAGGAACGGTGCTGCCCTGCCCTGTTTTGATAGGAAGAGAGGTGATGGTTTTAAACCAAGAGAGGGCTGATTTAGATAAAAATATAAGGAAGAAGTTTTATGAATGAGGGTGGTGAAACACTGGCACAGGTTTCCCAGAGAGGTGGTAGCTGCCCCATCCCTGGAAACTTTCAAGATCAGGTTGGATGGGGCTCTGAGCAACCTGATTCAGTTGAAGATGTCCCTGTTCATGGCAGGGGGTTGGAACAAGATGACCTTTAATGGTCCCTTCCAGCACAAACTATTCCATGATTATTTGGTCCCATCATTGCCGTGGAAAAGAGAAAAAACTTTCAAGGCACCATGCTGGTCTTCAAGGCTTGTACTCCAGGTGAAGTAGGAGAAAATGTGGAGACAACAGATTATGAGATGGATGAGTTGAGACTGAAGTTTCTCAGATGATTAAGTTAAGAGCTGGGGCCCATGGAATCTGGGGGAGAGACTCCTCATGATTTTCTGCGATGCCCCAGAGCAGGAGTGGGCTTATCAGAACCAACAAACCTTTGCAGTTTCCTCTGTCCTAATTACTTTATAGAGTATTACCATACTAATACATGAGCATCAGATCTGCTTTTTTTTTTAATCTAAACTTGTGAAAACAGTGCAGCATTAGGAGCGTGGTAATAAACGAAAAACGTTAACATGCAATTCCCTTATGCTTTTGAAAAATTACTTCATAAATGCAAAGTAAAATATTTTCCTTTTTATTACCTGACAATTACATATTAAGAATTTCTTTTTATGTTTAAAAACATATGCAATACGGGCAGGCAGGCTCCAAAATGTAATTGCCTTCTTTCTATAAGAATCAGATGTCATTTTCTCCAAACTAAACTCTGAAAAGAGATAGGGGAAGCAAATTGTTGTATGCATTAAATTTTGAAACATCTGATAGCATTCCTCAATTAAACTATTTAAATGAAAAAAGATTGCTTTACAGCTCTATCATATCCACTGAATAAAACCTCTGTTGAGGCAAATTGGCAGTGGCAGGTACCAAATGCATTGGCCTTAATGAGACTGGACAACCTAATAGAGGTCATTGGTAATTGTTATTATATACAATATTGCACTGTCAAAAAAAACCCCTTAAGCTACACACATTGCTCAAGACATCTGAGTTTCATTGCTGCAAAGGAAGGCTTTTATCTTCCTATGTAAAGCGATATTATTGCCGTTTTTCATCATGAATTACAGGCTGCTCTTTAAAGGTGCTATAGCAAAGGGAAACAGCACTGGTCACAATTGTCATCTTGTGAAATACTTTATGGAGGTGATAGGAAGCCCACCTGGAACATTTTTCCATAATTTTCAGTGGGGGCTGGGTTGGGGTTATAATTACATGTCCTTGCTCAAACCCTGTGGGTCTGCTGGAAGGAGTCCTGTTAACTGAGCTGTCCTGGGATCAAGCTCAGTTGAATTTTTTTGATGCTCAGCTGCTGCAGAATCTGAAGGACCAGAATTTGTCTGTATGACGTTGATTTTCTGCTACTTGATAAAAATTACAGCTCTCAAGATTTAATTTGTTGGGGGGAAGAATTAGCACTTGTTGACTCCTTGGCCTGCTGTGCTAGTATTAAAATAGAAAGAGAGGTCACAGTCTATATTGCAGTTTTTCTGTTCCCAAGATCCTTGGGGTTCCCACAAGCATTTCCATCTTTCCAATGGCTATTGAGCCAAATTTAATAATCCGCAGCATTGTGGATCCTCTCGTTTTGAATTTACAGAAAATATTATCATGATTTGCCTAAATGATTTGGGAAGCTATGGCTGCCCCATCCCTGAAAACGTTCAAGGACAGGTTAGAGTATCCTGGTCTAGTGGAAGGTGTCCCTGCCCACGGCAGGGGGACTGGACCAGGTGATCTTTAAAGGTCCCTCCCAAACCAAACCATTCTATAATTCTGAGATTCTATGACTGTTTCTACCAATCTCTGCAGCAGAGATTCATCAAGGAGTGTTTGGGGGATTTCAGCCCTCTGGGGTGTGGTCTCACGTATCTTTTCTAGCACACCCACAGCCATGTAATCCCTCGGTATTTTGTCTTCCCCGCATCCCCTGATGAGATCCTGATCTCTCTCTTCACACTGTGGAGATCTGATAGTTTCATAAGTTGCTCTATGTGGCTGGACAGAATCTCCTGACGGATTTTAGGGGAACAGATAGGTGAGCATCATTTCTGGGGTCTTTAACAGCAAAATGACAATATGGTTCACCAACAAACTATTTTCTCTATATATATATCCAGCGCTCCTTGGAAAAAAAGCCAAAACCAACAAACAAACGTCTTGATTACCAGGAATGTCTTGCAGCAAAATCTGCCCCACTGTATTCTCCTCTAAATGCTGCACCAAAATAGCTAGTCTCTGCTGAGTATTTTTCAAAGTACAAAATGTGTGTCCATTTAACCTAATAAAATATTAAATAACATTAAAGCTATGATATTTAGTTCTCCCTTTTCAGCTTAAATAGCTTTGTGCACCAGGACAAAGTAAGCAGGAGACATTGTCCCTCCTGATTCAGTAATGTTTTGAGCTCAGCTCTTCACACAAGAGTAGAGATGCTCCACCAGTGTGAAATCAGCTCACATTTCCATAGCCTGCTGGCATCAGCCAGTGATGGGATATCTGGGCCCAAATTCTTGCCCATCTCAGTCCCACAGTCAGACTGCACTGGGCTCTTGCAATCCTCTGCACACCCACACGGCTGTGGATAGAACCTATGGAGGTACAAAAAAAAAGGGTTGAAATCACATCACGGTTGTCAGACTTCTGAGGTTTTAATTTTCCTTAGATAAATTTTTACTGTGTGTTTCAGTCTTATTTTAGAGACTTGAGCTCCTTAGCTGAATGTTGTAAACCATTAAGGTCAGCACTACAATATTTTAATGTTGCTATTTAACTGAAGCAAGATTTTTATGGCAGTGAAAACTGCTGCGGGGAAAAGAAAATGCTATGCAGACACCTAGCAGACTATTGGGAGTAAAAATCAAACAAAACTTTGGGTAAGAGAAATGTCTTTATGCAATTAATGTGTTAGCTCGTACTGTCAGAGTGATTGAAATAAATCACTTTTTTTCCTTTCAGTGTGGGGGATTTCCAGGGAAGGACAGTACAAAGGTCCTTTATGTAGCTGAAAGAAACAGCATTATCTTACTTTTTTTTTCCATACCATGCATGCAGCTGATGCACAAAAAGGTGTAATTACAATCTGACATGGAAGTGATTGTGTGAGCCTGAAAATCAGTAATGTTAACCTTCTCAAAATAAATTTCAATTTGATCCTGTGAATTTTACATTGAAATGAGTTTTTTCTTTAAAACCCTGGAGGAAACAGCCCTGTATGCGCGCATTAACAAATAGCTTTGCAAATCTAGGCTAAAGTGAATATTCAATTTCAGGAGGTCAAATTGAGATTCAGTCTCAACATCATGACAACTAAGCCACATGAGCCAAAGTGAACTCTCTTGCAGACCTGGCAGAGATTTTACCTGTTACTAAGGTGGTCATTTGCCTCTAAGCTTCCCTTCTACAGTCTCAGAGACATTTATATCCAAAGCCACATCTATTTGCAGTTGGTTAAATACCAAACATCTCTCCAGTGAATATTCTGAAGAAGGTGGCTTTGCCTTCAAGACTAGAGTGGATGTTCAGTGTGATTTCAGGATATCAACAACAAGATCTAAGCTGTCTCTTGCCTTGTAAGTGATTCCTCCATCCCGGTAGTTTAAAAGCCCTGGAGCTGAAGAAAGAGGATTTCTAGGAGATACCAAACTGGGCACCAGTCATACCTCCCAGACCTTAAAAAATCCCAACCCCACATGCTTCCCATCAAGTGCCAGACAGGACCTAACTGTGCTGGAGACCTGGGGTCTGCAGACTCCTCTCCAAAACAGTGTTGGTTCTCTTCTGTGCACTGTACGTGGTGGGGCAGGTAGTCCTTGGCTTAGGGGGAGGTTTTCTACTTTTAGGGGCTTTTGCTGCATTCAAATAGTGTAGACAATCTTAAGGACAGTGCTGGAATCTTGTTTTCTTTATTAATTTACATGTAACTCTTCATCTTTTTTACTCTTTAAATCTTGTTTTGGCACCAATGCCCACAGTTTCTGGGGTTTTATTGCTCAGAGTTTGATTATCTTGCAAGAAAGTGCAGCTGAGGAGACTGTAAATTCTTCTGCCTCTTTCTTCTGAGGCCAAAAGTTCTTCAACTCCTTCCCAGTAGGGCCACAAGGAGAAACTTTTAAAAAAATCCTCTATTTTCCTAGAAGAAAAAAAAATAATTAGGAATTTCTCACTCCTTTCCTTCACTTTTCCCGGGTCACAAAGGACAAATCCTATTCTGCAGCAGGGTCTGTAGCTGAATAATGATGGGTCATAGACCAGCACCACATTAATGCCATGACTATGCATCTGATACCAGACCACAATAACCACGTGCTGCTATGAGTATACACACCATGGCTGTGAGCTCTGACTTGTGCTGACTGGCACACAGCCTAATCCTGAAGCTTCTCTTCTTGTGGCCTCTAACAGGTACATTCAAAGAACAAGGAAATTTGCTCTCTCATTTCAACCTAGTAATTAAATTTTTTTTTTTCCTGTACAAAGAGAGCAAGAACTGGAAAATTTTGAATATTTAGTGAACTCCCAGATTATAATCTCTAATACAAAATACTATAAAAACAGAAGTAAGGATTAGTAGTTCAGTGTGGAGTGGTGACACCCATCTCTGATGTTCCACTGGAGAAGATCTGGTCTTATGGAAAAGGGCTGCAGCTACAAATCTATGTGCAAATGTGACCAAATAAGGACTATGCCTTATGCACTAAAGGGGGTATTGAAGGAGGCTGGAATTTTACACTTGAAGGGAAAGGGTTAGAATCACATAATATCCTTAGTTGGAAGGGACTTGCAAGGATCAAAAAGGGTTGTCCAGGTGGACTTCTAGAGCCCTAACTTTAAATATCCATGAATGAAAATTTTGGCTTAAGTGATGTGGTGGAAGTTACACAATAAATTGGGGGGTTTTACATTGTTAAATTTATTTTTTTTAATTTAAATTTAAATGGCTTGGTTAGAATTTTAATTGTTGAAAAAATTGCACATTTCAAATAATTTTCCCAAAGTCAAACGGGGCCACGGTGGCTCGGTAACTTCTCACACACCCTTTGCCCTGACCTGACCACATATGGCCTTAGCCCATCAGTAGCTTTGCTTTAGAGGACATGAAATGCAGAGGCCCTGAATGTGTTGTGGGATTGATGGGTCCCTGTGTCTGCTCACATATGTCTCTCCTCCAGAAGACAAGGGCGTTATTGAGGGCTAATGACAGAAACCCCTCAATGGCTCAAGCTATAGTTTTGCAACCCTTTCGGGTAAACAACCAGCAGGTCAGGGCTTACAGACCCTTCCAAGAGCAGAGACACAGCTCCTCTGGAGCTTCTCCCAGACATGAGATCCAGTGTGGTCACGACCCATCTCTTCCTGAAGCGCAGGACATCGGCTGATATTGGGCTTTGGGTGTGGAGGAAACAAGCCCAGCAGGAGCATGGCTGTGTTTTCACTGCATGCCCAGTGAGGATGTGGCAGGGTGGTGCTCAGCACCCTGACACAGGGCTGAACCTGGAGCTGCTGTTTGTGACCCTCACAGCATGGTGCTTCAGAGTGCTTTGCATACAACAGTGACCAAAGCCCCACAAATGGACAGCGCTACAGTCCAGCAACCCTGACTACGAGCTGAGCTCTCAATTTGGCCTTAAACGAATTTGCCAAATTGGCGCCTCTGACGTCAAAGTGGAAGCAAGTTCTGCAAACCTCGGTCTGTTTTACGGGGAAGCACTATTGATTTTTTTGGTTTCTTCTTTTTTATCGTCTTACTTTGTTCCTTCCAGCTCTCCCCTCCCAACTCCCACCTCCAGCGGGATCGAACACTTTGATTTAAGAGAGGCTGTTTAGAGCAAGAGACCCTCTTGGTGGCGAATTAGAGGATGGCTTGCCCCGTTCATCCCGGCAGTCAGACTGCGGGGACGCACGTATCCATCACCCGCACACGCGGCGTTTACAATACAATTATATCCTTCGAGCTGGTAGCCGGGGCTGCTGACAGCCTGCAATGCCACCCCAATGCCAATTAATACGTGGATCTGCCCCCTAAGAAGCCAAATCCATCAGTGCCACCGTGCGTGCAGCGTGCCACCGAGGGAGCAGCGCGAGCCGCGCCTCAGCTCTGCTGCGTTTTGGAGTGCTGTGACTAGGTGAAATCACTGGGGTTTGAAGGGCAATGGCTAACTTTGTGCTGGCTTGCAGAGAGTATCGCACATTTTTCTTTTTGCCCATGAAAGCAGAACGGGGCTGCTCCTGAAGAAATAATTCGCAGTTTCTCCTAAAGCCTCCTCTAGCTACAGCAAAGTCACTTCTGACCGGGGAGCAGCATCTGCTCCTCTAATGTCTTTCATGTCCTACAGCAAAAGACAACGACTTTTAAGCAGAAACATAAGGTTACCTTTGGTGCTCCCCCTCACTCTGGTAGTTTAAGATCAGTTTTGAAGGCTCAGTGACATTTTCTATCCGCTCCGTGTCTTTCTCCAGCACAGCCCCACTCTCCACTGGAGCAGCCTGGCACCTGCAGGTGGTCAAATCACTTCTGGCATCTGCCACTCTGGGGAAAAGCCCTTTCCTTCTTGTGACTTCAGGTAACAGTGTTGATAATGTCACAGTGCTCAGGCTCTGCACGTGTGGTGTTTGACTCGAGTAACGGTGAGTTTCCATGTGAAACCAAGCAGCAGAAACCAACTCAGGTCTGCAAATGTGGTAGCTGGAGACACATGCCAAGGGCAGAGGACTTTAAAAAAAATGTGTATTGTTATAGAATTGCAGACCCATTTCCCAAAAGAAATGTAGTCTGTCAAACCCTTTGTTGGAGGAAATTCCAATACACCCCTTTGAGATCAAATAAAAAAAAACTTAAGCAATTCCCACCTTTATCACTCCTGGAACCAACTGCCTTTCTAAAGTCTTCCTCTTGCTGAAGCTGCCAGAGAAGCAAAGTTTCATCTTCTACGACTGAAAAAATGAATGTTTGCTGCTTGGAAATAAGTCAAATCTATAGCTGGAATAGACATATTTCACAAAAAATAATTTACTGAAAGGTCCAAAATTATTCATGATGTCAGGAAAAACTGCACCAAACATATAGACAAAGAAAAAAACAGCCCAAACAATCCATTTGGGAAAGCTATTTCATTTTTCAATTTAAACCCACATTTTTAGCCTCCCTCTTAAGAAAACTCTGAAGATTTCATAAAGATTAAATAACTTCTGAAACAAACAACTCATTTTGGATTGGATGAAATATACTATCTTGCCTTGACCTAAAGCATTTGTTTCCTTCCATTTAATCAAAACAATTAGGAAAAAATTTCCTTGGGTTTGACCTGAACAGAAATTTCACTGATATCCATACTAGCCAACAACCCTAAGCCAAATATTTGCTCAAATTTTGTCAAGCAGCCAGGGAAGATGCATGTAAGATGGACAGTCAGTCACAGTCTCTATTAAGTTTTAACAAGTTGAAGGCTGGGGTTGAAATCTTATCTCCTGGGAAGCTCATGGGAAATTTGCCACTGACACTGGAGGAGCCAGAACATCATCACAGCCTTTAATCTTCCTCTTTGATGTACAAAAAGCTGTTTGTGTCACTCCAAGCAGTTAGTTTTCCCTACAGATGGCATAGTAAGACGGACCCTCCATTAAGTTGCAGCATCTCCCATCCACCTTTTTATCTGTGTGGCTTAGTGAGGGCTCTCCTCTGGAGACCTGTGTCCAAACTAGACTGTAAGTCAAAGCTGATGCAAAATTTAGATCATTTCATTAAAGATCATCTCACTCCACCCCCTGCCATGGGCAGGGACACCTTCCACTACACCAGCTTGCTCCAAACCCCGTCCAGCCTGACCTTGGACACTTGCAGGGATCCAGGGGCAGCCACAGCTTCTCTGGGCAACCTGTGCCAGGGCCTCACCGCCCTCACAGTGAAAAATTGCAAAAAAAAAGGATGTCTTTTATAAATCAGTGCGTGTGAACTCCTTGTTTTTGTTCTTGTGTAACCAATATTACCATAGACACCATCTAAACCTAGTTGTACTTGGTCCAAAATGGAACATCCTCCTCTGCAAAATCAGTGGTGTCATTACTTTCTCTAATAACAGCAATAGAGACCATTCAGGTTGCCCTCCCTGACAACCTCATGGGATGTGCTGAGGGTGGGGTTCAGCCTGCCCACCCAGCTCATCTGACATTTCTCTCCCAAGCACGCCGGGGAGCAGCAAAGATCCTGGTTCTCTGTCTGTACCAGGGAAGGTAGAAGATGACAAAATTTTCTAGAGGGAAAATCTGGTTGTGACTCATTTAATCACAGCCTCCAACTCTGGGCGACAGGTATGCCCACCTGGCCACCTGCAGAAGACATATGGCAAACAAGGGGAGGAAATACCTTCTCAGACACCAAAAATGATGTGGTTTTGGCAGTAGAGGGCTTTGGCAGGGCTGGGCTGGGCTGGTTTCCCCTACTTATATACCAGGATTCATTGCTTCAGGCTGCTCATAAATGCATTCAGGTAGACTTGCCAAAGGTCTTTCCCTGTTTGAGCCCTGAGCCTGGCTGCAGCTCTGGAAAGTTGCAAGGGTGCAGGTAAAATAGAGTAATTTCCCTAAATTAACTGTAAAGGCATGAGGAATGACAGAATTGACCCCAACAGCTGACAGCCCCCATGTAACCACCCTTCCTGAGAACTGTGTCCATGGAGGGCTCAGCCACCAGCAAACCCCTTCCAGTTACAAGTTTCCAGGCACTGGTGGATGCCAGGGAACGGCTGGATGGGGCAAGAGACCAAGACAGGAGTTTCCCAGACCAGCCCTTCTGCTCTAGTTCTGGAGGTTTTGCCAGTTATTTCACCAGGGAAAAGCATAGATCTTTTTGTTGGCCGACATTTCTGGCAGTAGTTATAAATTGTCTTCTGAAATAGCTGGAGAGGTGTAAGGTCTCAGACATCAGCCAGCTGATGTTATTCCTTCAACTGAGACCCAGGACCTGCCCTTGGGAGCTCTCCCGGGCTGCTCCAGCACCACAGGAAGTGGGTTTGCTCCAACTCCCACCTCAAGTGTCAGCTTTTCCAGTGCCAAAATCAGTTTCAAATTCTTCAACCCTCTTGGAGATCAAGCAGCACTTAATAATTAATACTCTGAATGCTTTCAAATCATCTGACAAAAGAGCCAGCACAAAATCAAGCTGTTATGGTCAATGTCACTGTTTGGATTTTGAAGGATGTGTCCTGCCTGACTGCAGGTTTTCCAGAGCAGATTAAACTTGACACCTTTTCTTTGTATGAACAAGTCTCGTCTGTGCAGAGCAAAGCCTAAAATTCATTATTTACTTTGCATGATGCTGACATCACAACAGAGCCCTGTACACTCTGTCTCTATTGATGAAGAGCAGGAGAACCTCCTGTTTTGCATGATGAAGAAAAACCTCTGTAACCATCTGCATTTCCCCTGGTCCATAAGGTTGCTACTCCAGGGACAGCCACACTCGCCCTTTAATAGTGTGCGGGATGCTCTGAATTTATTTATTTTTAATTTGTGCTAAAGAAATAAATGCCGTTCCCCCAGTTGTTCTCCCTCTCCATCCTGTGAGATAAAGTTATCAGGAATAATCAGATCATAGAGTGGGGGCTGGAGAGGAAATTGTACATTAATACTAATGTATCTGGCATTGCAGGAGACACGAAGCCTGCTGTTCCCTCATTGGTCTGGGAATGTTTAACAAGCTCACTACATACCTTTGCTTTCCTTTGCAAAAGAAGAAAACCCTGCACAGCTCCCCAAGCATCTGACAAGAATGCACAGACATAATAATTTCTTTGACCTCAGCCACATGAGTTTCTGAAAAGAACAAAACAGCATCATTTCATGGCATTTACAGTTTAAACCTTTCCTATTCAAGTTTCTAACAAAAAAAGCCAACAGCCCATTCTGGTCATGATTAAAATTCATAGGCTTGCTGCAGAGAACAGATGCAGAAGCAATTTTAGGCCAGTCATATCCCAGCTCTGCAAAATTAATTTGACAGGTTTGCATTAAAGCACTGATCAATATCCACTTTAGAGCAGCAGAGGCTAACTGAGAAAAAATAAGTGACCGGAGTGCTACCAGACGAGAAAAAATGAATCTTTGAGACTTTTTTCCCTCTAAGCTTGCACCTACATCAGAAGTCCTGACCTCAATCCATTGATCGGTTGCAGTTAACATGACAAAAGGCCTGGCGGATATACCAGAGCTATACCTACCAGGGAACAATCAACCCTGATACACTAAATGTTTGACAGAGTGACTAGACTGCTGAATTAGTATTTGCTTTCTGAGGTCTGGCAGGCAACCTTTCCGTCCTGCAGTTTCCTAGATGCTTACAAAAGGGATTATATATAGACATGGTTTATAGAACTTCTCTTAAACTTTCTTAAAGAAGCGCCTCTTAGTATTTTAAGCTGAGACCAAGATAATAAAACTCCGCAGCCTTGTGCCATTCTGGTTATGTCCCCAGCGGGGGAAAGGTGTATTTCTATTTTCAACTTAATAAGGACAAACTGTTTCATTAAAGTGCTCCAGTGTGTCTTCATCTGCGGGAGAGTGAGGAAATAACAAGAGACACTAAACCTACCCCAAGCTTTGCTTAGGAGTGGGAATGACACAATCCATATTGGGGCTTGATTGTGGGAGAAGTGGCTGCAAATCTCTGCTGCCCCGGGGTGTGTGTGGGTCGAGCCCAGCAAAGGAGAGCATTTGCATAATCCCATACACGCCAGGGCTGTACCAGCACATCACCCCAACAGCTACAGAGGTCTTGGCTTTCGTTGCCCACGGAAGGAGGGTGAGGTACTCGAGGCACACCCGTGCATTTTATGAGATAGACTTTTTTATCTCATAAGTGATCTTGCAGCCATAAGGAGTGGTTATAACTCACCAGGCATGGATCTGTCTAACTGCAAATCTCCTCTGCTCCTGCAGGACACTGGCTGTCCCTGGGTGACATGGGGTCTAATCACCCCCACTGCACTCCTCACAGAGCAAGTTGTGCTGATTTGCTCCAGAGGAGGGGAGGAGGTGGCTTGAGGTCTTGAAAAGAGAAGTTGGTGTGATTTCCCACCTGCCATTCCTGCCCTGAGTTTGTGCAGCATCTGTGGGCGTTGCATGCAAGGAGAGGTGCTGGCCTGAGGGGTGGTGAGATCTCTCCAGGGCTGCCTTCTTCTTCTTCTTCTTTGGCTGATGCACCAAACACTTCCAACACCTGCTGTAGGGACCAGTCACTATTACTTGGGTGGCAAACTTCACTCTGCAGATCAGATCCCTTAATGAAAAGCTCTGTATGGACTAATTCTCTGCCATTTTTCCTGTAATTTGTTGCATCCCATAACATGCAACCTTATACCAACCCACGAGTTCTTCTTTCCTTCCCTAGAAGAAGACTGGTTCTAAGGATATTTGGTTCATTACAGCAGCAAGAAGACGGACTAGCTTTTTTATTTCTATTTATGATCATTTTAGAATTCTTATTTAGGGCCTTTAACCTAAGCAACACAATTTCCTGTTATAAACCTGACTGCAGTTTGACATTAATTAGCCTCAGTTACATACTAATTACCTGACATCACTCCACAGCAATCTGTGAGTCTTATGGAGAATGTTTTGCCAGGAAAAATACGAGGTAAAGAGTGTTTATTGACCACATGTGAAAGCTGGTGCCCAGTACCAGGCACTGGAGCATGACACCTGCTCACTTCTGTTGATGTTTAACATGCTCCAGTCCCAAAAAGGGGCAAAATCTCATTAAAATCTGCAGTTTCCCCCTACACATCACTGTCAAGGAAAGGAACAGCCTGTCCCATGGTTGAAGCACCTGCTTTAGCCATGAGAAATAGAAGTTTAGTTCCCAGCATTAATCCAGACCTTGCTCAAGCCACTAAGGACCCGATTTCTTAAATCTGAGGTGCCTAATTACATCTGAGTTCAATGAAAAACTAAGCAAGTGTCTTAAATGCCATTTAAAATCTGTCCTCAAGCTACTTGATTGCTTCTCTGTCAAATGACAGTCATCCCTTTCCCTAAATTCCTAAGGAGTAACATGAATAAATGCATTGGTCACCCCCCACTCCAGTGATGGGAGGGCATGAACAGGCCACAGAGGGACAGATCAACCCCACTGCATTTAAAAAATGCTGGAAACATTAAGTACCATGTCTGTACTAAATATTTGTGTGCACAAACAGGCACTGCAGTCATGTGGACACCATATCAAACTGACTTCTCTTGTTCCATGGGGGTGCTGGTGGACAAGAAGTTCCACAAGCCCCGGCTGTGTGTGCTGGCACTGAAACCCCCCCTGCCCTGGGCTGATCCCCCAGTGTGGGCAGCAGGGGAGGGGGGATTCTGCCCCTCTGCCCCCTCAGGTGACACCCCCCTGCAGAGCTGCCTCCAGCCCTGGGGAACAACAGCACAGGGATGTGGAGCTGCTGGAGAGAGTCCAGAGGAGGCCACGGAGATGCTCCAAAGGCTGGAGCCCCTCTGCTCTGGAGCCAGGCTGGGAGAGCTGGGGGTGTTCAGCTGGAGAAGAGAAGGCTCCAGGGAGAGCTGAGAGCCCCTTCCAGGGCCTAAAGGGGCTCCAGGAGAGCTGGAGAGGGACTTGGGACAAGGGATGGAGGGACAGGACAAGGGGGAATGGCTTCCCACTGCCAGAGGGCAGGGTTAGATGGGATATTGGGAAGGAATTCCTCTCTGTGAGGGTGGTGAGGCCCTGGCACAGGTTGCCCAGAGAAGCTGTGGCTGCCCCTGGATCCCTGGAAGTGTCCAAGGGCAGGTTGGATGGGGCTTGGAGCCCCCTGGGATAGTGGAAGGTGTCCCTGCCCATGGCTGGAGATTGGACTAGATGAGCTTTAAGATCCCTTCCAACCCCAACCATTCTATGATTTCATGTCCAAGCATTTCTATTAACCTGGCAAATTATCGTATTCATGGATCCTGAATTAACATGCAAAAAAATCTGCTATTCTGAGCATTAGCATCAGCCTTTTGATGCTGGTACCTCCTTTCAGTGCAAGTCCAATGTAGCCATCTACCTACTGGCAGATTTGTTGGTCCAACCTGCATATGCATGTTAGGGTGGTGCAAGACAAACTGTTGCACGGCCAGTGCTGAAGCAGGACACATTTTTTTTTGTTGTCAAACCAGATTTCTGCTAGTCTGCCATCTGGGGTTCCAGGTTAGACACATAACCATGAACAATGTGGTACCTGCGATGTAAAAATCTGTGGCTGTGACCCACAGCAAGAAACACATGGACTGACACGCCAGGTCTGAGTGCCACCACATGCCCAGCCAGGTGCTCAGCACCTTGGCACTGCCTCTACTAAAGATAAAACGCCTCAGATATAACCAGTATTTTACCATGTTTCTAAAGAAAGGATCTATATTACAGTGCAGTGTATATCCCTAAATGTATTTTGCAGCACATCAATAAAATGGACCAAAGTTCCACCTCATTTGGGGACGTGCCTTTTCTTTATCTCCCTGCAATAAGTTAACCTCTTAAATATTACAACACGCTGCTCCTTATGTCTCTTAAATATTAAACAAGGGCTGTACAAAATAGATTCAAGAACACACAGTAATCAATAGCAATGATCACGAGGGCAGGAAAATGGAACCATTTAAGGATTTGTGGTCTGGTGAATAAACCTGGCGCTTTCATTCAGAGAAAACAATGCAGCCAAAATCCAGCTGAATCACACACTCTCTAACACCAGATTTCTCTCCTTTCTCTTGCTTGGCACAGCGTGATTTTAAAAAAGCAGTAAGAAGTCATCCAGGAAAAATACCCACAAAAAATATCCCCAACCACAAAATATTTCATGCAGTCAATAGGTGAGTCTGTGCTTCAGAAACCCACTGAGGGATGTCTTCCATAAACCCCTGACATATGCTCATTTCTCAAATAAAATGGGGGCTTCATTTTTTCAGTGTCCACTTTTATTATACTAACAATTGCCCTTCTCATATAATAACTGAGATGCATTAATGTGGTTTTTATGTATCCATAAAGAGATCTTTACAGTCTCAGTCGGTTCTGAGACCTTTTTGCAAGTGAAATGTGTGTTTAGATACACACATATCTGTAATATATATGTCTCATAAGGAATAGAAGGACGTTTAGATTCGGCTCAGATTGTAAACACCTCTTTGAAATGCCCTGTAAGAGAATAATGTAAGTTGTGTGTGCTTCTATTAATAATATAGTGTCCATGACATCATTTTACTAATTACCTGGTTTTAGTGCACTCCATGTAATGGTATTTGTTTTACTTTTCTAAATGTAGTCACTCTTCTCTGAACAGTTCTTCTGGGTTTTACTCTCGTGGTGGTTAAAGAGAAGTGAAGTGAAAGTGTGTCAATAAAGAGGTCATTACATTAATGCACATACCTATTAACATCCCATCTAGGCAAGAAAGCAGATGAGCGGCATTGGAAGGGTCTGGGATCCATCATATATGTAAAAACCCTCTTTTAAAAATCATTTTTGCAAACACAGATTCAGGTTACTCAATCGTGTTGCACATTTTGCTCCTCTGGCACTCCTGGGATAGCTGTTCCAAAGCCCCTCGGCTTGGACATGCTCAGAAATCCATGTCTGCATCCAGTGGAGTGCAGATCAGAAGATCACCAGAGTGGGGCAAACTTTTCCTCCTGTCTTTGTACCACCCCTAGTGTCCCATGAGCCCTTGAGAAAATGCAAATCCCCTTACAGAAATTCCCTTTTTCAACAAATAACAAATTACAAACATAATCTGCCACCTTTTCTGGACTTACCAAAATGGTTTGCACGGTGACAATCAATTTTACTGCGATAACTATTATTTTTTCACTCATTTTGTAATTGTGAGTGTGCTGATAAATGGATTGGACAGTTACTTAATTTCAAAATAGGGACCATAAATTTCCTGCACTGGAATGTTATTTGTCAGCTTTGGCAGCAATATTCAGTCACTGTCAACAGGAACCTCAAGACCCTTGTCCATGTCCGAGGCCAGGCTGGATGGGGCTCTGAGCAACCTGATCTAGAGGAAGGTGTCTCTGCCCATTGCAGGGGACTGAATCAGACAAGCTTTAAGGTCCCTTCCAATCCAAACCGTCCTGAGATTCTATGATTCCATGTGTCAGAAAGCCCCAGACATGCTCGATGCTTCCTCACAGTTGAGCCAAACCAACCAGGGAACCCAACTGAGGTGTCCGTAAATCCAGAGACCTCTTTACCCATGGAAAATCCGAGCACACCTCAGTTATAGCTGGACCAAAACCTATGTGGGCTGCTTGCTGTCACCAAGGAGGATTACGTGGACCAGAGCTGGAGGGTTTTGCTTTGGCAAGGGGGAAGGTGCAGCTGCATGAAGCTGGCTCACAGCCTTCTTCAGCCAGGTGAACCAGGTGGAGAGGTCCACTGCTGGCACGCTGTAACTTCAGGAGCAGGAGATGCCTGAGCAGTTGCCACGAATTATCTTTAATCAGAGGAAGGACAGGCATGTTACAGCTGTGAGTCGTTCCCCGAAGATGTCCAGGAGAGGTCAGAGTCATGCCCTAAGGTCCTCTTTCCACTGACTAAAGTGGCGTCCAAGGCAGCCAGCCCAGGGTAGAGAAATTTAGGTGAGGTGAGTCCCGGAAACAAGCCCTTTGAGCCCTGTGATTAATGCTGACAGCTCCAGCCCTCTCCTCACTTCGAGATGGGTCTCCTCCCGCACTGGCTGCTCAGGGCTGGGGACGTGGTGTTACCCAGACCTCAACATTGGCTTGTGCAGATCCACTGCAGTCCTGAAGCTTCACCACTGAGGATCTATTTCCTTACCTGAAGGTCAGTGAAGACATTAATCTCCAGTGTGTTCAAGTGTGTTCACAGCTTGCCAGAAAAGGGCGGAGTTAAAGCGATGAGGACCCAGCTCCAGATGAGTACACATCCTCAGCACATCCTGGCAGCCACCACCAACACTTGTTCATCTGCCCTTGGAGGGTGATCGTGTTTTGGGGCTGCAGAAGGCCATGCCATTGTCTGCTCTAGCTCCTTTCTTAATAAAAGCCCTATTTTGGTGCATGCAATCCCTTAATTATTCTCCCCCTGGGCTAACTTGTTGCGTTGGGTCCAGCCCATATGTATCATTTTCCAGTCAAACCATGTTTCTCGTAATTTAGGGTAGTTAATATCACCGTTGTAAACAGTAGATGCAGGAAAGTGGAGTGGATATTCTTGCTCTTTGAGCATTATGAGCTTCCCCTTTATTAGTGCTTCCCCCGCCCCCCGAAAACTAAACAAATAAACTACCACTTGGGTTAGTGTTTGCTCCTCTGCTTTTACCTGGGATGGCAGGTTTGATTTTCCAGGATACTGCAAGTACCAAAATTAATTGCAATACCTGTTGGTTTGTTTTTTTTTTTTCTTTTACCCTGACTCTTATTATTGTGAAAAAAGAAGAGTCAGAGTTTCTATTCTTCTTGCTGAAATAAGAAAATACTCATTTCATTGCCAGAGGTGCCTTGTAATGTCTTTTTAGATGTCTTCACTAAAAGTCTCCTTGCCTCCTGTAAGTTAAAGAAAATGCACAAGCTGCCACTTTTATGCTTTCTGGGAGAGGGAAAGGGAATACGGATAGAGACTTTGCAGTTAAATTTTGTCTGTCACTGCCTTATGGGAACCTGAAGCATATTCACTGTAAAATGTGGGTAGCTTTAGAACATTACTCCCACTGATGCTGCCTTCCCTCCCTCCTGTAAATAAAAAAAGCAGAGAATTCAGTAACCCTGTCATAACCTAGTGTTTAATGACAGCTCAGGCACAGTTAATTTGACTGTTGCCCAATAAATATATAAATATATCAACCCCCCGAATACAGAGGAGACATGTCAAACTTCAGCATCATTGGCTAAACACCTGAAGGCGAAAAATGACTTGAAAGAACTTAATTCAAAAAATCCTTGAGGCCACACTGTTGCATCTTGCATGCTGGTAAAGATGCAGACAGCTATGAAGAGAAAGACATCAATAAATAATCAGGGGTCTTAGACTTTTAAATGGGAATCTGAGCATTGCAACCCAAAGGTAAATTGAATCTTTTCCCCATCTTCCTAGCAGGTGCTCATGCCTGTGTAAGCTATAAAACTTTGCTCATTGTAAATGTAGCTTGCCCTTTCGACAGACATTTTTACATGGAAATGGAAAGTCTTAGCTTGAGACCGCTCAAAGGCATCTTTGCCTGCAGCAACTTCTGTTTTATATTTTGAAAGGCTTTTTTTTTTTCTTTTCTCTTCATCTTTTCCTTTCCTCTTTCCCTTTGCCGAGGGATATCTGAATCCTACTTAAACATTTTTCTGTGGTAAACAGCTTAAAAAAGTGAGATGTGCATCATGCAGTCAGGCAGTGGGAAGGACCCTTGTCACAACTGCATTAAAGGTGAGACCAACGGGGGCAGTGGGTGGTGAAATGGGCTTTATTTATCTTTCATTTCCCCTCCTGGTGAAACTGAGTGCACACTAAGCCTGTTCATAGATGCATATCTAAAGGATGTTGTAAGTATGTTTCAGCAGTTAATTAGTGTTTATAAACCGTTCAGGTTCACCATTAGGTAGTGCCCTGGGTAAACTGAAGAGTTTTGGCTGTATGTCCATTCTTACCCATCCTCTTCCTCCACAGACTGTCAGAAAAGCAAGGCTGCTTTGCCTTGACCCATAACTGCAGTATAATGCATAATATTATACTGAAACAGGGCTTTTGAGCTCTGGCTGCTGTGCCTGACTCATGATGCCAAGCTGAACCACAAGTGTCTGGGAGACGAGACAGGCAGTTCTTTCATCCTAATCCCTCCACCCCTGGAAAAGAGTCATCTGATGTATGCATGGATCTGATAAAATCCCAACTGAAGCTACAGCAACCAGGCAGTGTGGAAACTGCACCCCTCCTGCCCCTCCCCACCAGTTATCTCAACTGAGTGTTAACTCTGAAGCCTAATGACCTGTTTCTGAGGAGGAGCTCGCTGTTTGGCAGCAAAACATTTTCCCGCAGTGTTGGTAGGCACTGAGATTAACAGCAGGTCATAAATAAAGCACAAAGCTCTCTCATGTCATGTCCCAGTTTACAAGCTGAGAACTTGATGTTTCACAGTAAAAGGCTAAACATGACCTTTATGTAAGTAGCTTTCCCTATGCTATGATGAGAGTTTATAATCTGTAATTAAATGCTGTTGTCCCTCACATCTTTATTGACAAGGAATTCTGCATTTATTCCTTGGCCACAGGGTCTGTCAGCTACTGCTGACTCTTCCTCACATTCTGACCCGAGGAAGAAGAGAAACAGTAGTTCAGAAATACTCCAGAAGATCTGATCCCACTTTCACCCACAGAAGGACTTTGTATGTCTTGAGACAAACCTCTCCTGTAAGATCTATAAGGAGGCTCTACTCAAAACCTTCACTAACCAAACCAAACACAAATCTGAACAAGGGGTGACTTGAGTTTGCTGCTTCAACTTATTTTTGATCTAGATTCTACCCAGTTTAGACCAAAGCCAAACCCATAATCTTGCCAAGGTCAGAGGGATCTGAATCTTCTTTTAACATTGGATATTTGAATTGTCTATGGGCTTTTGGTCTGCTTTCAGTATCTGATAAGTCTGATACCTTTAATAAAGACCCTTCTTGGAGGAGAAGACCAGGGAAGAAGGAAAAAGGCCACCTCCTCTGCCCACCTAAGGACTGTGAGGCCCAACATCCCATACAATTCTGGGAAACACCTCGATACAGACTGTTTCTTACAGTGCAAAAGTGTATTTCAGAGAAACATGAAAGTAAAAATCCCTTGTGGGCTCCTACAGAAAGTGCCTACTACCAGACATCAGCTCTGACTCAGAGAGTTCTGAGCCACGAGCTGTTGAAGGCAGAGAAGGTAGAATGAGTAGCTCAACATGCTTTTCTTATATCTTTTCCTATTGGGCTGTTTCTGGCCACCATTGGGGACAAGTTTTGGGGCCAACAAAGGTTTTTGTATCTAGTATGTTACCATGTGTGCAGGTACCCAGAGAAGGCCAAAGATTCAAGCTTGACAGACTCTTTCTTGTCCCCTTCTGACATGTTACCTCAATACAAGTTGCCTGAAGAGTCAGGCAGCAAAACACAAAACTGGCCACTCTGTTTGTCCAGGTCTCCCCTTCCACCCCTGAACCACTCATTTCCCATACAGCCACGGCTTGAGACTCCACCGGCACCAAGTCTCCAAACCAGAAACAGGCAGCAAGAACAGATGAATGTTTAAGAACAACGATCCTATTTTCATGCAAATGTCCTCTGTGATAACAAAGAAATGAAAAGCAATATCCAGTATATTGGAGGAGCAAAGCAGAACCGTTTCTGAAAGTCGGCTGTCTTTCAAAGTTTTCCATTAGGCGTTCGCTCCTTAAATACTCTCTGCGCGCAGAGCTCGTCCCCACCTGAGGAGGCAGCCTGATCCATATGCATGATGGATCTCCAGCGAGAGATGCAATCTGCAGGTCTGCATCTCATTTGGACTCACTGTGGTCTGGTGAGCGCTGGCAAGGAGGTAGCAACTAGGTGAAAACATGCTGTGGATTGCTCATGAGCGAAAAACACCTCTGGAATACAATGAGCCAGGCTGAGAGGTGACAAAACAAGGACACAGCTGAGGCCAAATGTGGCAGTTTGTCATTTCCTCCATCAGCCCAAGAACTGAAGAGTTTTTCACAGAATAACAGAGTCATTTAAGTTGAAGAAACTCTCTAAGATCATCAGGTTCAAATGTTCCCCCGGCATGCCAACGCTACCACTAACCCATGTCCCCAGGTGCCACATCCACAGTTTTTAAACCTCTCCAGGGATGGGGACTCCACCACTGCCCTGGGCAGCCTGTGCCAGGGCTGGACAACCCTTTAAATCAAGAAATTTTCCCTAATATCAAATCTAAACCTCTCCTCACTCAGCTTGAAGCCATGTCCTCTTGTCTTGTCACTTGTTACCTGGCGGAATAGACCAACACACATCCCCACACATGTTTCTTTGAGACTATTCCCCCTGGAAGCATCTCCAAAAGGAGATGAGGGATGAGCATTGCCTGAGCCACGTTGCAGGAAAGATCAGACCTCTTTTAGGCTGCCCAACACTGTGAAAGGAGTTTATGCAACTGAATCACCATGCAAGTGGTTAAATACTTGTAGACTGGCAGCAGTGTAGGCTGTCAAATCAGCTTTATAAAGTTCTGGTCCATTTGCTCACTGTATCCCATAAGGTTTTGGGTGTTATAGGAGTCCTTATAGGGCTGACTGTCTGTGACCATGTGTGCTGGGACATGTAGGTTCAGCCACTGGCCTGGCAAGGGAAAAATCAGATTTTTCCATATTCTTTCCGTTGCTTTAGTCACCTGCAGTGTCTTGGTTTCATGGACCTGAAGCACACACCTGAATTGCTGCAAACAGAAGCAGCAGTTTCAGGTGTCCAAGGGCCACTGCAAATCACCTCTGACACTAACCAGTCCCCAAAACAGGCAGCAGGCAAGTCCTTGGAACTGGAGGAATTTGAACTATGAACAACTGTACGTTTTTTAACGCAGTGATAACAATGAAAAGGTCCTTCAAAAAATGCATCAAAATCTGTGGGGGGTTGACCAGAAATTGCATTTATAACAAATGCATGATATTTATTTTAATCTCTGCAACTCTTAGCCAAGGCAAGACAGCTGTAATTCCCCATGTTCGCCTTGCTTTGACAAGTCATTGTGGCCCTCATACCTCTTTTTTTATTTCCATTTTTTACAGTTAAAATATACCAATTTAGGAGTTTGGCCACGTCACCGAAATGACTCAGGATGTTGTCCTCACTTAAACTCTTGGCATGGGAGGGTCAGAACATGGCACAGGGCACGAAAAAGCAGAGTGAAGGGATTTCTCTAGTCCAAGGAAATGTTCTTAATTGCATCCTGAAAGCATCCCCACATGCTCCTATTTGTGTCTGCAGCAGGCAAACGTCTACATGAATGCATTTCTCAAAGGTGGTGTTTCCCACAGGGAATTGCAGCTGGCCCCTGGGCCCCAGTGAATTTTGTCTTCATCAGAGAGGAAGCCTAAAGAGCTCTTCACCTTCCCTTGAAACTTCTGCAGAGCCTCTGTCTCAGAGCAGAATCACCACTCCAGCCGCTCATGCAGCTTCCTGAGGCAGCACCTAGTCATGACTTCCCTAGATTTGGCACTTGGGGACATGGGTTAGTGGTGGCCTTGGCAGCGCTGGGGAAACTGTTGGGCTTGATGATCTCGGAGGTCTTTTCCAGCCTAAACAATTCCACGATTCTGTTTTGCACAGCAGGAGGCAAGGATTATTTCCCAGCGCTGGCTGACAAACCCTAGGGGCTATGAGATCATTTTCAATGTAAATGTGACCTCATCATGATTGCTTACATTAGGGATCGCAGTACTTTGCAAGTCATCCTAATAAATTCACTTATCTGCCCGAGGAGGAGAGAGAGTCATATATCTGGTCTTTGACATCTGCCTCTGCAGAGCCCCTGAAAAGCCTTCTACCCACCACATGTGCTTGTCCTTGGACATTAATGTCATGAGATAAATGTAGACAGAGAGCATCAGAAATAACTGAGGGACCAGTCTGCATGAACTAAGTCATACCAAAGCAATGCCCAGATCGGGCTATAAACCAAAATATCAGCAACCACTTTTTGGAAGTAGCCATTCCCTGATTTATGTGGGAGGGAATGTACCTCTTGCCAGTTGAGTTTGATGGTGACTCTTCCTTTTCTGTGGGAAATGTGACTTTCCAAGGGATTGCTGTTGCTGTATGAGCAGGGGACCCTCTTTCCTTATTCAGGTTCACATCCCTGGGATACTGTTGACCTACCAAAGGTGACTATCTGGTCTTGATTTCTGACAACTGAATAATTCAAAAGCAATTTATCTGCATTTTCAGGATTGTTCAGGGAAGTCACTTCACAGTCATTTACAGCTCATACACTATGGTATTGGGGAAGACTCACTCCCCATTTCACTCACTTGATTGATGAGTCTCAAAATCTCAGAAGAATCATAAATTCCAGAGACAAATAATCATGCATTAGGAAAAAAAAAAGATCAATGCAATCACTGTTTGTTATTTGCCATTCACTATTTCATGTAATTTTAGTTTTACAGGCATCCAGTCAGATTCCAGTTACAGTATCATATTTTGGGGGCCAATTATGTGCAGAGGGAGCAGCCAGTCTGAGCAATTCATAACTGACTGACTGGAGGAAAATCTGTTTTCAGGCATTTTCAGGTGAAAATTTATCAAAGAAACAGAGTCTTATGAATCAGCATTAAGTAACGAACAGCGAAAAGGGGCAAATATATCAGACTTGTTGTGAATGAAAAGTAATTGCCAACACCAGCACCAGCCAAAACCCCCCCCAGCTTTTAGGTAGCATTTTGATGCAGACCTTGGAGAAAATAAGGGAAGTTCTTTCTTTTGATGCACCCATCCCCGGATCAGGCTCTTTTCTCTGCGAAGTTTTGCTCTCCAGCACAACTTGGCATGCAGTGTTTGTTCTCCATAAAGCGCTTAAAAGTGAAGGTAATTCAGCTGTTTTGCTTCCCTGCCTAGTGGGAGCTTTGCTCAGTGCTCAGAAATGTATGCAAGTGTGTGACTAATGTACAGCAGAAAGACTCAGGATGGAGCCACTTTATTCATTGTTTGTTATTGTTCTTTGTTGCTCAGTGTTTTGTAAATCCCCCTGGTTATGGAGACGTTTTTATTAGAGAATACATTTTTTTGAAAATGGGGTTCCGCAAAAATGAAATTTCAGAGGTGTGTGTCTCAGCATTGATTTTTCTATTTGTAATAACACACTATAGCATATCTTGTTTTATATCAAGAGGATAAAATGTCCCTAACACAGTGATCGCCATTCTGTGGTAATGGATAAAGCCTGTTTATGAGATGTCATTTATTCCACAATAGACAGTAAATAAAAGCCATTTCAAGCTTCGGTTAAATCAAAGCTTGTTCGGGATTTCAGCAGATTTGCAAATTACCTTTGGGACCATTTTCAGATTCAGTTGTTTTCCCACATGCTATTGACTACCCATGTTTTACTATAAATACTACTTCTTGCTCACTCTCTCTCTCTGTCTCACACCAAACCCTGGGATTGTAGAGTGATTTGTAAAGACAAGCAGATAAAGTAAATACACAGTACTGTATTAAAATTTCTTTCCTGTCAATGTAACAGAAATAAACCCACAAGATTTGATGGCAGACTGAAAGGCAAAGAAGAGGATCCTGCACACAGCACTGTGGAAAGTCCAGAGGCCTTTGTGAGATCTTATAAAGGCACCAAAAGAGATACCAGAGAAACACAGGTTTTGTTAAAAAAACCAAATTTACTAAAACCTGCGTCATATCAGCTACCTTGACTTTGGGGTTCACTACTGATACTGGACATAGTCTTAAGAGGATGCTGGGACCACATGTGCCTTCCTTGCTCTGCACTGTAGATGGCAGAGTTAATGTCAACATAAAAAAGGATGAAGGGTCCCAGGCCTCTGGACTCAGAAACTGCCTCACTGGCCTGAAGTCATCACACAAAATATAGAGTTAAATCAGAATATTATCACACTTATGCTGATATTTATAAACACTGAGACAGGGACAGCAAGTGTTTTAATTTTGGGGAAAAATGGTTCACCTGTGAGGAAATGCAGTTTGCGATCAACCAAAACTTTTTGGTAATTCAGAGTCAGTGTAGTGCTCTCACCCGATTGGAAAAAAATTTAAAATGGTTCACTGCACAGTGTTTGAGATGAAAAGGCCTCATTTGTTCCCTGGTATGTTCACAGAGGGTATAAATGAACATGTAGGACAGATGACTTTGCAACCCATTAGGGTATGGACCTTTTGGCTTTAAATGCCATCTCCACTTTTACTTTTCCTTAGCTTTTGTTAGAAAAGCTTCCAAAGAAGCAAGATATTTTGGTTGACAGTCTTTGAAATATCCCATTTGACCCAAAAAACCCCCTACCGTTTCCAAGGCACCAATTACTCTGAAACATTCAGGAAAGGATTTATACTCTCATAAATTCATTCCAACCTTTTAATAGTTGAGTCAAACATCAAGTTATTCCCAAAAATGTCTGTATGAATTATAGTGTTCCTTGAAGTTATTTCTTGTTAGTTATTCCAGCATCCATTTTATTGTCACCTTTTAAAACTGTGGTGGCTGTCAGTTAGGGGACAAGTAACACTATTTTACTCAACAGTAGTTTTCAAGGGACAATAAGACTGAGCACCAGTCGGTATCATACAACCCCTGTTTAGGACCCCAGCTGGACAGTGACACTTATTTCAGCTCTGCCCACTTCCAGCTGATGAGATTTGGAGCCACAAGGCTCAGTGGTGGCTCTCAGGGATGCCTATCCTTAAACAACATTAGAAAATCCAAACATGATGGAATGGCAAACAGAGGGACAAACCTATTTTCATTTTTATAACCACTAGAGAAATAGAATTTCAAGAGGAAAGCAAGCCAGATTCTCTTCCAGTTCATACCCTACAGAGAAACAGGCACATGAAACTATTAACTCAAGTAACTCAACCTTGGAGAGATAAATGCAGACCCACCATACTATAGAAAATAAAGTGAATGCTGTGTTGTGGCTGAGGAAAACAAGAATAAGCACTTCCCATCCTCCCTGCAGGACACTACACTGCAGGATCAGCAAATAGACAGTAAGTTTTAATGCCTGTAAATCGTTTATTATCTTTAAAAGTGGCCCTGCATTGCTGTAACAGTTGTCCTCTGTGTCTTAGGTATCTCTAATCCAGACATTCCGAAAGGGAGCAACTGAATCAATCACCACAAGAAAGGTTAACAGGGCCTTTAGGTTGCTTAGAACCATACTTCCATGCATTTTCCCAGTTTCTGGGTTTCAAGGATCATGGTGTTCAGTCCTGGACTTGGACCAAAATTCATAGGGAACAGGCAAGGAAATTGATTTCCATTTCCTTCCTTTGATGATACTCAGGAAGAACTTGTTAAATCCTTTTTATAATACATGCTTATATTGTAGTCTCTGGAACACAGCAGTAAACTGGTAGGGAGCCAGGCAGATTTCCAATGGAAAACCTTATTTTTCTGTGGAATTTCACTGAAAAAGAACTTATTGTCTCAGAAATATTTCTGCTCAGAAGAATCAGGGATTTTTTTAATTGTTGCTGGGGAATTTTCAGACCCCTTTTGATGCGGGACACCTTTGAGTAGAATCCTTCTGATACTCCTCCAACCATTGCTTTTTGAGAAGTTGAAAGTTTTCACCAGAATCCTAATTTTCATTCTGTTTCCAAACAGACCCCACTTTGAATTGCCATAACATCCCAAGTGATGGAAAGGTCAAGGCTCACACACCTCCAAAGGTCAATGTCCTTCAAAACACCTCTGTGCTTGTGCAAACTTTCATGCACAAGTGGTCACTTCTGGGGACCACTGATGTTCCCAAAATTATATCACTTGCCTGTTTTGTTGGAGCAGGACCGAGGTCAAGGTGTCTCTGCCTCAAAGGAGTCATGTGTTTCCAGTACTTGATTTCCAGATACTAATGGAAAAATTTGCAGTTTCCCCCAAATTTCAAGAATGTTGGAACAAATGGATGCTTTGTCTAGATGTTGGGCCAGGAACAGCTTTTGACCACCAGTAACTGTTTTTTAAATATTTTAGAATTGTCAGTTTTCCAGTCAGGGAGCAAACCAGTCAGGGATGCTGGTTGACCTGAGTAGCTGCTTGCAAACACAGAGCTGGTATTTTGTAGACAGGGTTTTTAAAAAAAAAAAAAAATTGACTATTTGATCTCTTGATGTTTCTAACAAAAGGGTTTATATGTGGAATTTCACTAGGTATAGCAGATATCTACACTCTAATTTACATGATTATTACACTATTTCTCACCATTGCTCTGACATTGGAGAGGAAGGTAAAAAAAATCCAGTTCTGCATGTGGTACCAGAAAACTGAGTGTGGGACTCTAATTTCCTTACAATTTTGCCTGAAAGTACTGTTACAGTTAAAGTTGTGTCAGCACTTTCATTAGAAATACAGTTTTGATTTACAACACTGGCTGCAAAAAATTTGCTACTGGCTGAAATTCAGTGTAAGGTCTCTGGGCATGAGAAACATTTTAAACATTTTTTTGGAAGCTTATTTGAGACAAGTTCTGTTGTACTGACATTAACACAGAAGTTTTCCTTAGATTTTAATAGGTGAGACTAGATTTTTTTTTTATTTTATTTTTTTTTTTTTAGTAAATGTACAGAACCAAAGGGTTATTTTGAGAGATCACCTTATTTTTTTAAGTTCATGTCCTGGTTTTGGCTGGGATAGAGTTAATTTTCTTCTTACTTATTTTAAACTGTGCTTTTAGAAATTTCAGGGGGGTTTACCAGAAATCCCGGTATTTACATGAAGAAACACCACCCAAACTAACAAATGTTTAAAGCAGACAGTGAGCAAGCAAACTCTTTGGTGTAAGTGTTCCCAGCCCTTTAACGTGCGTTTAAAGCGCTTTATGAAATGATGCTCAGTGGCTCTGCTGTTCCTGCTTTATTAGTTGGGCATTAAAAAACCCTGGCAGTATCCATGCTGCACAGTGTTGTTTAGATTAATTTAGTGCTGGTGAGTGGTGTCAGGCTGACAGGGGAGGGGATGAGAGACCATTCATCACCTGGACGGTTACGACACCGCAGCTCCCTCTTCCCACA
Source organism: Neopelma chrysocephalum (assembly GCF_003984885.1). NCBI lineage: Eukaryota > Metazoa > Chordata > Aves > Passeriformes > Pipridae > Neopelma > Neopelma chrysocephalum. Next base: position 2,352,000 of record NW_020925758.1, read on the forward strand.
GCCGCTGCCTGGGGGCACCACATCCAGCAACAAGAGCGTAACTCAATGCCTTTTCCACCCAGCCCCCGGCCCCTTGGCAAGAGATGCCACCGTGGACAGCGATTAAGCTATTCCTGCTGCAGATGGGCACCAGAAAACCCCCAAAAATGACCGCTGTGAAGTCCCTGCAGGCCCCCAACAGAGCAGTGGCAGAGGCAGCAGGGACCTTGAAGTAGAAGTCAACATAACCTGCTGCATATTCTGCTACTGATGGTGGAATCACAGAATCATTAAGGTTGGAAAAGCCTTCTTAGATCACAGAGTCCAAACCTTAACCTGGAACCACCATGTTCACTGTTAAACAATATCCCCAAATGCCATATCCACATTATCCATGCAATGCCTGCTGGTGGGTCTCTGGTATTAAGAATGGCCTGTGACTTGTGGAATAATTTAAGCTACCTTCTGACATTGTTTTCTAACCAAAAGGCATCCATCCATATTCCAGATGCCTGCCTTCCAAAACATCCTCCATCTAGGTGACCTAACAGTGCATACAACTGAGGATGCAGAGGACCTGCGAGATTCTGGGATTAAGTGTTCCCTCCTCATCCAGCTGTTGATCATCCAGTGCTGATCCTCCAAAGCAAGGAAAGCATCATCTCACACAAACAGGTGCCCACGACAAATTTTACAGAATGATGGAATCATAGAATTGCTTATATTTGGAAAAAACCAACCTAAGATTATCAAATCCAACCCAGCACTGCCAAGGCCACCACTAACCTGTGTCCCCAAGTGCCACATCCACATGGCTTTTAAACCCCTCCAGGGATGGGGATTCCACCACTGCCTTGGACAGCCTGTGCCAGGGCTGGACAACCCTTTTCATCAAGAAATTTTCCCTAATGTCCAACCTAAACCTCCCCTGGCACAACCTGAGGCAGATTTGCATGGCAAATTAAAGAGGCATGGGAACTTGGTCACTACACTTCAGGCTGTCAGAACAGACCTGGGTCCTGCTTTGGCCAAGCAACTAGTCCTCAGTCAATTTCCAGGCATGACTTGAGCTTTAGGGTGGTCCAGAGATTCCTCCAGGCAAATATTTTGGACAAGGCAACGCTGCACTGGAGGATGAGATCAAGAGCATGGGTGCAGGCCATACCCTGCCAGTGAGCTGCAGCGCCAGCAAGGAACCTTGGGCAGCTTTAACTTATTATGTGGTCATTTATTAAACACTTGGGCCTGCGGATTAGGAAATATGGGCATGCTGACATGTCCAGCAGATTCTGACACCTGCAGAAGATGGACCTACCCTGGGGCAAACAGCTTCATGTTATTATCCAGCCAGTGTGATTTTTGGGGCCGGCAGTACATCTTACAGGGAGTATACACTGCATCTGGCACAAGGGTACACTAATCTCAGCTGGAAACTAGAGATGTTACAATATCATAGGAGTAAATTAGCAGAATCTGTCAAAGTATGTTTTTCCAACTTTATAGAATAGTATAAATGCTTGTGAAGATGCAATGAGGAGTGCACTGTCTTGTCTACCAATGTTTCCCACTCAGGTCGAGGTGCAGAAAATGAATAAAAATTTAGAGGAGAAGGTAAAGAGGCAAACAAAAAACATCCGACTTCCATGACTGTACAAATGGGGGCCTTTTTAATGCCACACAGCTCATGTAAATAAAATCCTTTTGCTGTGAATCTTAATTAAGGGAATGATTGTTTCTGGCCATCACTTGAAAGGCAAATGTTTTAATTGCTTCTGATGTCTTTTCCTCAGAAAGCTTTTTTTTTCCCCAGAAGCCATATATCCCAGGGACATTGCTTTTCCTTGCTGCCTGTCCTGGAAGGGTCCAGCAGCAGCAGGGAAAGGAGGTGGTTTAAGGGGCTATGGAGTGAAACGTGTGCATGAGTTAAAGAGCAGGAGCCGTTTAAGATCCCGAAGTGTCATTAGCAGTAACATGTCACATAAAATGAGGTGCAGATTTCCATTTTCATTTGAACTTCAGGTGTTTAGTAATCCAGAAGCTTTATTTAAGGACTGACCTTTAACCTGGCCTGTCATTCCAATTGCAAGGAGTTGATGGCCACTGGGAATCAATGGGCAGCATGAAGGTCACTTCCTAGAAAAACTGTGGCTATCAATGTGTCAGTTCCAATGAAGTATTATAACAAAGCAGGCAAAGAGCCTATCTCAGTCCACGAGGCACCAGCTTGCTCTCAGGCTGCCTCTCTCCCCATTTTCAGCTATTCTGTAAACACAAACAGAAATGAGCTGTTATTTAATGATATGTGTTTCTGAAGGCATGTGGTGCTTTCAGTTCTGTGGGTGGCACAAGCAAGGGGTGGTTAGAAATCCAGCACTCACTGATGCAGGTGCCAGGGGAAATCCCCTTATTCCTGCACACGGAGCACTGCAGCAGAGCCCGTCACAGAGCCACTGGTCCAGCGAGACCTGGACAGCCCCTTGTGGCACAGCCATGCAATTCCATGGCCACAGGGCCATTGAATGGTTGGGTTGGAAAGGACCTTAAAGATCATCTCGTTCCAGCACCCCTGCCATGGGCAGGGACACCTCCCACTATCCCAGGTTGCTCCAAGCCCTGTCCAACCTGGCCTTGGGCACTTCCAGGGACGGGGCAGCCACAGCTTCTCTGGGCAACCCGTGCCAGTGTTTTATCACCCTCATTGCAAAAAACATCTTCCTTGTATCTCGTCTAAATCAATCCTCCTGCAGTTTAAAACTGTCACCCCTCGTTCTGTTGCAATGCCACAGTTGTCTCCTTGGTGTCTTCCCTGGGGCTCAGGAGGGAGAAAAGTGTGTCAAAAACTGCGGTCAGCCTGGCCTGCTCACGCTGCTGGGATTAAAATGAACATTTAATGAAATGAGGATTTGGTTTGGAGGTTGGCACAAAGGCTCTCATTTTTTGTCCTGGCCAAAATCTGTGGCATCTGTGCAGTGAATCTTTTTTTTTTGCAATGATGTAAAAAATGTGTCTTTTTTTATTTCTACTTAAATCTAAGAAATTTAAGGCTTTTAGGAGCAGATTCCCCACGGTAAGTCAGAACCCAGCTCCTGCTGTATGCAATAGGCATTGGATGGGCCAGTACCTTTAGGGTCTGGCCTGGGGAAGAGTGGGGTACTAAAGCCACACATGTCTTATCATGAAGCTCAAGTGAGGTCCCACCATCAGAGCTGTTAAACCAAATCCCAGCCAAGGGACAAGAGAGCAGCCAGGAGTTTGTGGGATGGACACTGTGGATTGCCCCAGGCACACACCCCACCCTGCCCCATCCCAGTGCCACGTGGAGGGGAGATGTAGCCCCTCTCCACATGCCAACTGCTCCTGGACTGGTGAAGGTTTTGACTTGTAGGGTCAAGGATGAACATAAGCATCAGTCAAAACCTCTCAATCTCTCACAATCTCTTTGTGCTGAGTTTTCAGCATGCAGCTCTTTTCAGCAGTCTGTCTCCAGGGGTTGGGAAATTCCCCTATAGGAAAATTCTTTGGAAAGTCTTTTAAAAGACCTTTCTAATCATTAATAATTACAGTAATTTATTATAAACCTTTCTGTACTCTTACAGAGCCTGCAAGATCTTCCCTATCAATTCATAACAGTTTTGAGGGATAAGTCCATTCCCTGAAAATCATGCAAAATAGAATTTTAATTGGAATTTCTTTTCCAGTCATAGGAGTCATTGTTGAACTTACTGTTTGCATATTAAGTGTCTTTTTAGATCACTGAGCATGCAGATCCTCTGTGCAAAATCAATATGAAGTCTATGCCTGTCTGTCATGTGAGTATGAAACCCTCTGTAAAAGGTCAAGGTGACAGAAATTAATGAATCCCCGTTCAAATTCAAAGTTCCAATTTTGAAATAAAAATTGAGAAATGTGACCATAAAGTGCAACCAAAGGTTTGGATTTCACTCAACAATATGTAGATATAAATTGGAACAGGACTGGAGAGAGACTGTTAGAGCATTTCCTCCATGGAGATGATAAACCTTGTGCAAAGGTAAAAATAGAATGTTACACTAATGTAACAAAAATCACAGCTTGCTAAAAGTGTGATTGATATAAGGCATTGGTATCCACTTTAAACACACAGATAAAGTGGAGTTCAAATACGCACCAAGTCTACTTGCCCATGACTCTGAGCCTGATCCTGCCTCTGAGAATTTCAGTCACTGAAGAAAGGAATAGAGTGTCTTTAGGAATTTAAAAGGTGAGTCAGATCAGGCAGGGAGATAATCTGTCACAATATTATTTATATTTCACAGTACTTTCTTTTAAACTCCTTTATTTCCTCTTGTTTCCATTCTTTGTATCCTCTTATTAAGGAAAAGAGAGAGTAATTATTGTACAGAGGGGCTGCTCCAAAGCTTTCTACACATACCTATCTGACTGCTAGTTATAGACAATCGTGATTAATTCTATTGAATGGATTTTAAAATGTATTTATTCCCATGCCCTGTCCCTCGTTTGCAGATCGAAATATTGGATGCTAAACACAAAGGTGAGCGTATGCTTTTTGCAAACAAACAGAAAGAGCGCAATTTCTGCCCCTGTAGCAAAATCAAGCTAAATTCAGGTTTTGGAGATCCTGACATAGAGGGAGATTATCACCTCAGCTTCAGTGGAGTTGCATGGAGCGGGGTGTATCCTGTGCATTTATTAATTTTCCCTTTTTTTCTGGCACCCATCACGTTAAAGGGTCTCGACCACCTTCACACCTTAGACGTAGTTTGACTAATTTACACGGTGATGGTTTCCTCTGTGCACACGCAATAAAAACACTAACTACAGAGCAAACAAACCGCAAGGGAGGGGAAAGTCCTGTGAGCCGAGGATGCCGCTACACCGCGGAATCGAGATAATCTGGGCTGGTTATTGTTATGGTTATTTTTTTTTTCCCCTTCTCTTGGAGCTGGAGTTCCCCTAGCAAAGACCTGGAAGCAGCCTGAGTTTCCATGCAATAAAGCAGCAGTGAGAAAAGCTCAGAGTAATTAAGTGGCTGACGCACAGAAGAAGCCGTTACAAAGATTTGACTAAATTGCCCATTCATTAGTAGCACGGCATGGAAGGAGAATTACAAATAGACAATAGAGCCTGCAGTAATTCAATCTAACCTTGTACTTACAGAAAACAATGAGATAATGAACAGAAAAATTACCAGGCACATATTGCATTTTGTTGAAGGGAGGAAGAGGGAGGGGGATCGGATTGGGACTGGGGGGGATGGAGGGGTGGAAGTGGGGGGTGCCGGCAAGAGCGGCCTGGCACATGTAACACTAATGGCATCGCTCAAGCTGAGCAAACATTTCTCCAACACAATCATAGTTCTCAGTCTAAGGGCCTCTGGGGAGCTGAGATGAGGCTAGATCGTGAACAAAAAAATGTAATTTATAAGGCGTCTGTGGACTGGAATTTATCATCGGATCCGCTCGCCGCCGCTCAATTGATATGTAGTTGATTTCAAACAACACCCCCCAGGCGCCCACAGGGAACATTTTTTAGATTTTACGCTTGGATATATCTGTTTAACTCACCATTTACCAAAACAACGGCTGATGACAGCACAAACAAGTCACTCTGGAAAAAAAAAAAGCCACCACCACAGACATACACAGACACGCGCACACCCCCCTAGACAGCACTAAACCACGAGAGTTAGGGCTTTGCAGGGGTTGTGGGGAGGGAGAAAGCAGAGGCAGAGGCTGAACTTGGGGTGTATTTTACAGGGAAGACAGGGATGAATCTTCCACTCAATTTTTAAGCCCGTGTTGGAGCTCTCCACTGGTTCTTTTTTACATTTGCTTCGCCAGGCAGGCATCACACTGGGCTCGTCCCCTGGAGCAGATGTTGGGGCTGGTAGCTCTGGAAGGGGGATGTGGGGTCACCCTGGGGTGGGGGGTTCAGTGTGGGGGGAGGTTTGCAAAGCACAGCAAAAGGTGTACATAGCATCCCTTGTCTTGATGGAAAGGTGTCCCAGCATCACAGTCCTGACCATTCCTGAGGTATTCCTGGAGTCCTGGCACCAGTGAGACGAACTGGAGTGCACCAGTGGGAGCAGAGAGAAGAAAAGTTATCATCCCTGTATTTTGGTGCCACCAGAGACTCAAAACCAGCTTCCTCACTGCATAAGGGATCTCAGTGCCTGAGTTAATAAAGTGTGGCTACTTCCCATCTTACGAGAGAACTCCTGAAATTCCCCCAGCTGAATTTTGCTATGAGTGATAAGAAATCTCCCCTGACCAAGCCAGTTCACATAATAAAATTCTGTTGCATTTACTCCCTAAAGAAGGAAAACCAGTGCTGACCTTAAACTATTTCTTGCAATTCCCTCCCAGCACTGTGAGGAAGCCCTGGACTCAAGCTGTCCATTGTGTCAGGTATTGTACAGAGACAGGCCTGGAGGTGAGCCTGAAATGTTCAAGGGCAGGTTGGACAGGGCTTGGAGCAGCCTGGTCTGCTGGAAGGTGTCCCTGCCCATGGAAGAGGGATGGAATGAGATGGTCTTAAATGTCCCTTGCAGCCCAGAGCATTCTGTGATTCTGTGACACACAGAGACCACAGGGAAACAAACAGACAAAAAAAAATAATTTTAAGAAAATAGTTTTATGGAGATGTCACTGAAAGCTGTCTTGTGCCATAACACAAGCTGTCCCCAACAATATTTTACCTACTTCAGTGTGTTCATTAATCAACTTTCAAAATAAGGACCTCAGTAAGGTAAAGAACTAGTGTCAACTGGAGATGGCATTTGGCTGCTCTAATGGGATAATTGTTGAGGTTGGAAGAGCCTCTCCAGGGGCCACAGGCTACATGTGAATGAAACAGATGAGGTGTTACTGCTGTTATGGGGCTGGTCTTCCCACTGATGTCCAGTCTGCCTGTGGAGAGGTTTTGGGGGTGCTTTGGTGACAACTGGCAACTGCTGCCTGGTAAGGGACAGTGTAAGAGCTGGGATGCCCACCAGGAGAGAGGAGTGGCTGGGAGGAATCAGAGGTAATTCAGGGTGAGGAGGAGCTGAGATGGGAGAATGTGGGACCTACTGGAGGCAGATCCAGCAGCTGCCCAACACGGACTCCTCTACACAGGAATGGATCCACCATGCAGCTCAACAATGTGCAGCCACTGGTCATTCTGACTCATGGGCATCACCCCAGTGCAGTAAAAAAAGAAAACCAAACACCAAAACCTACCAATACTGAGCCCTTGGCCCACAAAAAAAAAAAAAACCAAACAAAACCAAAACCAAAACCAAAAACCCCAAACCAAACAAAAAACCCAAACAAACAAAAATCCAAACACAAACCCTACATAAACACAAAACCAACATAAAACCAACCAAACAATCAAAATTGCTTTTTGAAAGACCACAGGATAAACACTAAAGCCCAAATCTACAAAGTCAGTGTCTTGTCCGGATGAATTTATTTCCTGCTTGCTTCTTCTGGCTTCCTTCATGGCACCAGTTTGCTTCAAGAGGTCACACAAGCAGGGAAATCGGCCCCTCTTTGCTGGGTGGAAAATGGATCTTCCTGATCCATGTAAAAAAGATGGTCCATGTTGGATTAACCACAAAAATTCTTTCAAATAACCAAACCCAAGAACTGCTACATGGCTCCTTACTACTGGTTGTAAATGACAGCAAGTTCACCTAAGCACTTTCTCACCTAAGGCTCTTCCTCCACCCTCCTTGAAATTTATTTCACAAAATATTTTCTGACTTACATAAAATCTTTCCCTCCTCTCCAAAAAGCACACAAAAGGGAAATGCCACATATGGGGCACAAAAACCCTCTACAAGTGATGGCTGTGGGGGCAATCAGTATCATCTCACTACACAAACACCTTCTAAAACTACAGACAACAAATCATTGCACAGGCTTGGAAGGATTGTGGTTAGAGTTGCATAAAATGGTTTGGAATAAACACTACCCATGGCAAATATCATGTACCTTTATAAACCAGACTTGAGCTTTTAGTAGGAAAAAAACAAAAAAGACAATGTCTCAAGCTTAGGGATTCTGCCTTGGGCTTGCTTTGGGGTTTTTCTCCCCTCAAAGTGATACATTTGCAAAAGATGTTCCTTACCGGTGTTTGTTGTGGTCTAAAAGAAAGGAGGTTTTTGGCTGTTTTTGTGGCAGTATGGTCTATCCTGGGTCTTAAGCTGAAGTTTGTGTCATCTGAAATCACTGGGTCTGGCACTGGGAAACCCTGGGTTGCTGTTGCCAGAGAAATGTACACAACACATGCAGCCTGAACTCCCTCCTCAAAGGCATGGCAGGATATGGTGTCAAACCTTCACTTCTGGGTCTGACTTTCTGAGATCGAGATGACTGATAGCCCTCAGTTAATGCAATAAAAAGTACATGATTTCATGTAAAAAACGGATGAATGCCCAGGGAATTTACCTGGTAAACTGAGTAACCAGTAAAGAGATTTGTACTGTACACAATTTTCAGAGAACCCACGTAACAGTATTACTTCTATGTCAATTTCTTAAAGAAGCCTCTATTACCTTACTATCCATGTGTGTGAGTCTATGAAAGTATCCCTGATACTTTTTTTTCCTATTTTCTGGTTTCATCCAAAATTGATAATAAAACAGAAATCTCCAAGGTTGCATCCAGTCTTCAAAAGCTACACGAGCACAAGCAGGCTGGGGGCAGAGACCTTCTGAATATGGGAAGGTTGAAATTCTTGTCTTAGAGAACCTCAAGAGAGCCAACACGACAGACCTTACAAATTCTTCCAAATACAGGGAACCTTTTAGCTAAGTTCATTCCCTCTCAGGTACCACAGACTGTCAATCACAGGATGCAAATGCCCAAACCACCACATTTCGTCAGTTCTGGTGCCAAGGAGGTAGATGCTGTTAACCACCTCCAGAAGCCAAAGGGCAACAACTCGATTTCTAACCAGAGAGATTTCAGATTTAAAGATGAGGAAAGCCCAAACTTACTGGTCATGAAGAATCAGTTGCTGGACTTTCAAACGTTCCCTTTTAACGTGCTGAAAAGCTTTGTGCTAAAATTGTGGTCCCCAAACCCACAAAACCCACTTTGGATAATTCAAGGCAACATTCTGCAGTTACACAGGGCTAGGGCTTGCAAGCTGACATGGGGTGTTGGGGTATTGGGGTACCTCTATTATGGTTTTGTGATGGCACAAAGGCAGATCTGGCAGATCATGCACACTTTTGCTTTTGTTCTCTATAATGACTTGTATTATTTTTTTTTTTTTTTTGGTAGCAGGCCCAAAAAGAAACTTAGCCCTTAAACAGGACAACCCAAGTCAGATCTGAACGTGGGTCACCACGCTGGCCCAAGCCTACTCACCTCTACCAGAGAATTGCTGGGATGCCCTGTATGGGTTCCTGCCTGTGGTGCCCCATGTAGAACCAGACCCTTTAACCACCAGATTTCATCTGTGAGATCATGAGAGTGGACATTTGGTGGGGGAATTGGCAATGTCAGGTTAATGGTTGGAGCTAGAGGACCATTAAGGTCCCTTAACACAAACCATTCCACGGTTCTATGATCTTAAGGGTCTTTTCCAACCTAAATCATTCTATGATTCTGTGACTTCAGCAAATTTAGGAGTGTGCAGTATTAGAACCTTTGTTACCGACACCACCCGAGCTGGGGTTCAGATCACTTCTCTCTGCTGACCCTGATCTGGAGCTGGGAGGTAAAATGGCTTTTGTTATGACTTTCCCCTCTAAGTGAGGTAAATGGAAGCTCAGTGTTATGTCAGCCACGCCGTGCCAGCAGCGCAACTATTTTCACCATGGCAAAATGCCTTTTTTTTTTTCCTTTCCTCCTGGATTGCACAGTTCCTTTGACAGGGAAGGGTAAAGACCCTCAAGGGTTCTCAGAGAACATCAATATGTTTTGTATTTAATGTGCTGGCTCGGTTACAGCAAATTAAGGAGAGTGGGCCCGGTACAAGATAATGCAGCCTGCAGTTCCTCACTCCCTAGCCGAGTGGAATACACTGAAAATGATACTCCAGTGTGGAGAAATACTGCACATTACATCCCCCTGCAGTAACAGAAGAGACATTAGGCAAAGCCCTGACTCTTAATGGTACACATCAGGAAAACATCTGAGCTTGGGCCTTCAATCACAAACGCTGCAGGATTTAAAAATGAATAAACTTCACATTGTGATTCTCTTATTTATCCTTTATGCAAATTGTCCCTGGGAGGACACATTATGTTCGCTGCATGGCACGGCGCAGACCCACATTAAAGCGTGGAGGGCCACTCTTATGTAATGCACAACCCTCCCGGCCCCTCCATGCAGTTTTGTGGTGCAAAGAGAAACAAACACACAAAGGAAAAAAAAAAAAAAGCAGCCTCAACCCCCCCCAAACCTGGAAATGTGTTCTCCACTGGCTGCTGAAAACATCCCGATGTTAGGAAAAGGAGCAGCGCAGAAACATCCCGCTCTCTTTTCCTGGTTATCAGCCTGTGACAGAAGGAGACGGCAAGACTGGGGGGAAAAAAACCTCTTTGTAAACTAAAAATAACGGAAGCAAATATTTTAAAGCCCTGAATCCCTACAAGGTAGCTGAGAATTTTGCTTAGATTAATATAATGCGTTAATCCACGTGGCCATAGCCCCTAGAAAGGAGCCAGCCTGTTAGCTAACCTTTCTGTTATTCAATGGGACAGAGACACAACAGAGTTGATCGACATTATTTTTCCTGGGCAAAATCTCTTGCCCCCTTCAAGCTTTTCATTATTAGCACAAATCTTCCGCGGTGTCCTTGAGCAAGCATTCGCCAGATGACTGGATGGCAGAGAAGCAAACAGCCCTACACGTGAAAAAGGAATGGGAAGAGAGTTCAGGGACTTGGCCACAAAATTAACTGCTTGGAAAGACACAGGGAAGACCTGTTAAGTAGAGCTCCAAGGGCAGGCTACCAGGTGGGTCAAAACGCCATAATCACAAATCCATCCTCTTTAACATTATCTGAGCAATTTCCTAATATGCCTCCTGCCTACCCAGGAGACAGCAGAGCGGGCGAGGGGTCCTGTGTTTAAAGTCATCTCTGTGCTGTGTAATTGTGGCTGGCAAATAATCCAGGCTGAACAAACCCTTCCTGTCAATGAAAATACACATTGACTGTGATCACCACCTCTGTAAGAGCTGCTTCTGAATTCAGGATTTAATTCAATCCTTTTTTTTCTCCCTCCGAGTCGCACCCCAAGTGGGAAAGGTGCATGATGCAGGTAGCAAAAAATGGGCGTGGGCATTGAGTCCCATCTCTGTCCATGACATGGTTTTGCTGCTGGTTGGACTCTTTTGTCATGTCTCCAGTACTGAAAACTGGTATCAAAGGCCAAATCACTGTGTCCTGTAAGACAAACAAGAGTGAAAGCCAGAAGAGGTGGGAGCCTCCACCTTATCTGTGAGGGTGGTGAGGCCCTGGCACAGGTTGCGCAGAGAAGCTGTGGCTGCCCCTGGATCCCTGGAAGTGTCCAAGGCCAGGTTGGATGGGGCTTGGAGCAACCTGGTCTAGTGGAATGTGTCCCTGCCCATGGCAAGGGGTGGAACTGAATGAGATTTAAGGTCTCTTACATCCAAAACTATTCTATGATTCTATTATGGAGGTAGTTGCAGAGATACATCAGCCTGAGAGTTTAGCAAAATATTTGAGTTTTCCATATAACACTGATTAACAATGAGTGCCAAAAAGCAGCCTGAAAACCCATTTCTGAAATCCTACTTCCTGTAATTAGGATATTTCTAATTTTCTTCTTCTGCACAGTTTATTTGGAACATTTTCAGCCCAATCTGAGTATTTTAACAAAACTCGTAGGAACCAGTGGTTGAAGGTGAGCTACAGACTCAAAAGCTACCACAGTAGGAGGAGTGGTTCTTTTGGAAAAGTGTCTCATTTCCTTAAGAAACCAGGCTAAAAACATCAGGGAATATTAATAGAGATATCCAATACTAGAAAATTATTTCTGATGTGTCTCAGAACTACATCTGGTTGGAGACTGGATCCTCAGCCAGCTGGACCCTTGGTCTGAACCAGTATGGTTGCTCATAGAAAATATTGTAAAAATCTGAATTTTGCAGGTAGTAGCAAACTGGGAGACATTGCAAGGACCAAACAAAAAGGGATACCACATTCTGCTCTTGCCTGGTGTGACATTTGCTGTCACCTGTTGTGAGGAGAAAGGTGGTCAGAAATAAAAATGGCAAAAAGAGAAAACAAAAGTAAACATAAATTACCAGGAGGAATACAGAAGAGCAAAGACTAGACTATACCTTTGTTAATCCTAACCTGTCTCCAAATTAAAGAAAATAAGTATTTCATGCTTTCACAGTAATATTTTAACTACGTTTCTTAAGGAAATGAGGCTGATAACTTTTGAAGCTGTTAACCAGTTTTAACAAAATATGACAAAAGGTTAGCAATCACAAATATATCAAATATATTGAATTAGTTATTGTAAATTCTTTTTTTTGGGGGGAGGGGGAGAAGATAGCCAGTTAAAAAAAAACAAACAAGAGGGCACCAAATCATGATCTTGTTCTTTTGAAATAAAAGCCCAAGATGAACTCGAGGTTATTGTTAGACACAGAAGGGTAACATTAGGAAGGCAACTCCTGAGAAAATAGTTTTCAGAAGTCCTGCTGGCCAAGAACAAGGGTAAGTGCAACCCAAGAAACTGCAAATAAAAATGGAAAATTTTGATCAGACGTAGTTTCTGACCATGTGGCACATACACAGAACAGGTTGTACAGAGAGGTGATGGGTGCCTCATCCCTGGAATCATTAATGGGCTGGTTGGACAGGGCTTTTAGCAACTTAGTTGAACGTGTCGCTGCTCATTGCAGGGGGAGTTGGACTAGATGACCTTTAAAGGTCCCTTCCAACCCCAAATATTCCATGATTCTATGATAAATGATATAAACACCAACAGTATTTGACAAGAGGTGAGGGGCTGGTGTTCAAAATTCTCCAGAGGGAGAGGGACCTCAAAAAACGTTTCATGGCATTTTTAATTTTTGGATGCTACTCAGACGCCTGAAGTGACTTAAATCAAGCTGGTGGGTTGATGCAGCAATTCCCCAGCAAGGGCAGGATTCCCTGAACTTGGGCTGTGTCGTGGAGCTGCCCAGCGTGATGCAAATTTTGGAAGTACAAACGAGCTGGGTGGTTCCTCAGGCATGACAAATTTTTGTGCCTTTCTTCCCGCTTTCAAGGCGTTCCTAGGTTACAAGTTTCTCCAGTGTATTTGTGAGGCAGAATTAGCTGCTGATTTGCACTTCATAATTTAAAACAAAAAAAAATCGCAAAAAAAAAATAAAGAATCCAACTTGTCCTTATTTGTCACGCCTGGCTTCCTTGAATCACACTGGATGCTCAAAGTCTGTCTGAGCTCAAGGGAAGACAGATAAGCTCATGGAAGGGAGTTAATTTGCACAGAGCAGTGGTTTGTAGCTCAGGTTGATCAAAAAATGGAAATTTTGGGGAGCTGGGAGAGGCAGCATCACATATACTGAATTAATATGTGTTGATATTTTAAGGATGAGAGATGCACTCAAACCCATTGGAAGTTGAGCTTCCACATCTCTCTGCTGCGGTGGGAGGTGGTGCAGGAGAGGGCGACATGCAGGAGACATCAACACCACCTGAATCTGAATCCAGCACACTTGGCCTTCCCTCTCTGGTGGATATTTCTGCTTCACCAAGTTTTCTTGTGCAAAAATAACTGCTGGCTTTCCTTCATGGGACTCCTCATAGTTTCTGTAGTAATTTTGTCCTGGTTTCAGCTGGGATAGAGTTCGTTTTCCTCTTAGTAACTGATACAGTGCTGTGTTTTAGGTTCAGTGTGAGAATAATGATAACACACCGATGTTTTGGGTTTTGCCAAGTATTGCTCACCTTAATCCAGGACTTTTCAGTGCCTCATGCTCTTCCAGTAAGGAGACATCCCAAAAACTGGGAGAAAGCAGCCCCAGTTCCAATCTGTGGCCAGAAGAACTTTTATTGTACTGCTGAACGACTTCATTGGCAGTACAGTAGCTTGCTCCTAAGTAGATAACAGGAATAATTTAGCTTGCTGTTAATCCAGTAAAATTGTCATTAAAAACATCTGGGGAGAAAAGGAGACCCATTCATTTATGAGTGAAACTTGAACGAATTCGGGGTTTTCACCTTATTTTTTTTTTTTTAGTTTCATAAAACAATGGTTTTACTTTGGTTTTGCGTCTACAGAATGGCACTTCCTGCTGTGTCCTTACAAGAATTAGTAAAATGATCTTCCTTCTCCTTCTGGTGGCTTTGTCTGCTTGGATGGCCCTGAGTTATCTGTAATTTAATTATATCCATGAGTGAAGCCTTGAGTGGTGGGGAGACAGTTTGAATATTAATCTGGGTAATGCCAGACCTGAGCCTTGGTGCTTGCAGGGAGAATGACTGGACCTGTGGTGGGCTATACCTGTTCTAAATGCAGTTCATTTCTATGAGTAGTAAACGTGATTTTGAAGGAATATTGTGCACATCAGCACTGATCCCTTCCTCAGCACCATCAGGTTCCTACCAAGCCACCAGGACCTCATCCCTTTGCCCTGCTTGTGTCCAGGAGTTTGTATAGCTGATAATGAAGAGGAAATCCTGGCCTGGCAATGCCAAGAAGAGAATCCATTCACTGGTCCCTTGGAGCCAGCACAGTGCTGCATTTTTGGAGCAATGCTTTTAGTAGTCAAACATTACAGAACTCTCTCTGGTTGGCTTTTGATTCCCATTTAAGAACAAGCCACTCTGGCAAATTGGGTCCTATTGACCCATCCGAATGTTTCACTTACTCCCTTCTGCTTAGACAAAGTCCCAGAAATGTTCTGTGAAATAATACTTGCATAGTAAATATTTAACAAAGAGGATGCCTCCGGCCTTCCCTGTGCTCTCCATATATTCAAGATGACTGCGATGCTTTATTTTGGGAGTGGAAAGTCTCCTCTTCCACCCATCTCCTTTCCTCATTTCAGACTTCTGTTATGAACTACCTCATCTTTCTTAAGGGGCCATTAATGATTTACTACTGGAGACTGCTGAGTCAAAGCTGGTACGTGGAGGGCCGCGGACGTGAAGGCCAGTGATGCAATTTAGCTTCCACCTCTTAGCTAAATGGAGCCTCCTTCTCTTAAGAAACTGATTCACAAATGGAGACGCTGATGCTGCTCCAGTAAAACCATTTCCCATCCTTCCTGCTTTTGTTCGTTTTATTTTGGTGGAGTAAGAGTGAGCCAGCGGTGCTGGATTCAAGTTTTCTTCAGACGTGGTTCTGGAGTGCGGTCGTGACCCACAGCTGCGGAGCAACCTGGGGTGCAACCAGGAACTCTGAAGTGAAGCATGTGTGTGGACAAGACACTAAATGGGAGATGCTTTAGCAAAGTTATCCCAGGGAAGACACAGGCTGAGAATAACCAGCTGGGCTGCAGTAAGTCAAGGTAAAAATATAACTCGTGCTGGTGAGATGAGCAAAGAATCACAGAATATCCTGAGTTGGAAGGGACCCACAAGGATCATTGAATTCAACTCCTGGCACTGCACAGGACACGCCAACAATCCCACCCTGTCCCTGAGAGCGTTGTCCAAACTCTCCTTGAGCTCTGGCAGCCTTGGTGCTGTGCCCACTGCCCTGGGGAGCCTGTTCAGTGCCCGACCACCCTCTGGGGGAAGAACCTTTTCCTGAAATGCAAGTAGCAATTCTCTGTACCTTCGTGCAAAGGATAACAAGGAGTCTTCAAGCTCCAGAGCTGACCTAAGCTTATAACCTCCTAACTCTTCATTATTTAAAAATGTTTATTTGCTCCAGGTTTCAGCTGATAAATCAGTCAATTGGTAAAATCAGTGGGCCAAACCAGTGAGTAATTCAGGAACTGGGAGATTGTTATTTTGCTCTATTACCTATAGGCTGTCTCCAAGCAGCCTGAATTATGAGACAGATCCTGAGCAAGGGATGAGTGATGACTCTTACCCTAGAAAATGATCCCCTTTTGGTTTGGGTCCCTGCTAAGTAATTTCTCTACTTCTGGATCAAAGCATCCTAGAATGGTTTGGGTCAGAAGAGACCTTAAAATCTCATCTACTTCCAAACCCCATGCCGTGGGCTCCTGCCACCTTCCACTAGACCAGGTTGCTTCTAGCCCCATCCAGCTTGAACATGACGATTTCCAGGGATGGGGCATCCACAGCCTCCTTGGGTATCTTGTTCCAGGATATGCTGGATGTTAGAATGTGCTGCTAAGGACATTAAAGCAGCAGCAGCAGAAAGAAAGCAGGGAGCTGTGTAGCTGAGAAGCATTTGGGAGTTGAGCTTCCCCAGTCAGACACCCACTCTGACACTTGAACTGATTTGGAGAGAGCAACTGGACCACAATCAGGGCCCAAAAAGCCAGGAAGCTGTGATACACAGAGTGTCTCATTCTCCAAAACTGATTATCCCTCTCCCACCATCAACCAGGCAAGATAGGCTCTATGAGACTGACTTGCTAGAGCACCCTGTGTGCCTAAACCTGCCAGTATCCATTGCAGGCTTACGGGCAGAGAGACCTGGTCCTCGAAGCAACCAGCATGCTGCTAAGACAGGGCAGATGCTCAGCAGAGCAAGGGGTGCTCCAGCCATGGCAGCAACAACAAAAATGGGATTATTGCTTAATTCCACGATTAGCACGTGGCCCCAGCTATCATTGTCCAGCTGCATCCCAAGCCCTCATTTGTTTCAAGTTGTTTCAGGCAGGTTGTTGTCTCTGAAAGCTTTTGATTTGATTCCTCTAGCCAGCCCTGTGCTCTTATGGGAAACAGTGGGAGATCATTCCATGCATGGGAAAGTGTCTTTGCTCAGGGCAAAATGTGCTGGTTGGTGAACCGAGCTGCATTGCCTTTGTGTCAGGATGATTTGAGGGCAATGTTGAAGCTTTAACAATGCAGAAAATAAATTCATATCTCTCTGTGCATCTTCCCGTGCACATTTTTGTGGAAGGGGGAACTGCCAAACTCGAAACGCGGAGGAGCAGGGGAGGTTTTATACAAAACTTCTGTCTGGGTGTAGAAGCATGATTGCTGTAACCCTCAGAGATGAGGCAGAGAGAACAGGGGTTCCCTGTACCAGAGGCCACCATGCACCGGTAGTTTTAACTGAAATGGAAGAGAAATAAATCACTTCTTTGTTGGCAGGGAGCAAAAATGCTCCTGCTCAGCAGGAGCAGGGGAGGGAGGAGGGCAGCCCCCTGTAAAATGGCACAGGGATAAGGGCAGGACCAGCCTTCCCCATCTGTGGTCCCCTGGCTTGGTAATTTGGGAAGGACTTGCCTTGGGATGGTCAGTCAGGAGCCCCCAAGTTCTCCCAGTGACTGCTTTCAGGAAACTGCTGTGACTTCTTCATCCCTTTCCTCAGCACCATCAGGAAGCCACCGAGGACCACAGTGCAGCCTGCAACCATTTTAGGGTGACAGAAATGGGATCAAATGCTCGTTGGTGGCTTTTAGTGACAAAAACAGGGCCAGGGAAGCAGGGTGCAGACCTCAGTGTCATGTAAGAAGGCCGGAGAAGGAAAAGGGCACTGGTGTAGACACAAGCCATGTGACATCACTTGTCTTCCCTATTGGGAAGTGGGTCTGGCCCACTTTACTTACTGGTAAAAGCATAGTCATAAACCTCAGTGATGCTAAAATTATTTACACCCTCTCTTTACAGGGCCTTTAGACCTGGGCTATAAGAAGAAAGAAGAATCTCCTGAGATACATGGTCAAGTTTCTCTTCCTTTCTTCTTTTTTTTTTTTTTAATATTTTTAACTTTTTTTTTAAAACACGAAGTGTATATACTCTGTAATGATTTTTTTTTTATATCCTAGTTGAATAGTAGGAGGAGAAACAGAGGGAGGTGTGCCTGTGTTTTTTTTTCAGCATGAGCTCCTAATTCCCATCCATGGTAATGGGACTGGCACGCATGCATCAAGGGGAGAAGAGACCCCTGAGGGTTCACAAAATATGCAGATGACTGGTTTTTAATGAATGCAAAATGTAAAACAAAAGAAGTATCACAGTCAAGCTGCTCATGCATAATAAAGTCACAGTGAAAAGGGAGCAAATAAATAGAGGAGTCTTCTTGGCTATAACCATCCTTAATATGCAATGGACAATTGGGAACAGCAGGCCTTCCGAAGCCCACATCATCAGATAGCAAGTACATTTTGGCAACATGAAACCATCTACGGCAGCATTTCTCAAGCTCCATCCCACCAAGTTATGGGAAAAATATTCAGGCCTCTCCCAGTGTACATATTTCAGGGAAAGCAAGAAGGTCTCCCTGAGGAGGCTGGAGAGCTCTGGCAGGATATTACATTGAAGCAGCGGAGTCAAAGCCTGTGGTGAGGGCTGGATGCTGGATCTGGGAGGGGTTTCACCAGGAATTCAGCAAGGCAGAGCCACAGACAGAGCAGCTGCACTGCGGGGCAGCACGAAACGAGGGAGTCGTCCCACCAAAGTCAATCCAATTTGTTCACTTGCTAATTTGATGGCATTCTGGGCAGCAGACTTAATTAGACATAATTTGAGAAGTCCAGCATGGGAAGCTGCTTGGAAAGATGTTGCTCCCTCCTCCTTCTTCCCCTCAACGAGCACATCCCCTCCTTTGCTTGTCTGCACTGCACAAAGGGACCTCACTTTGCTGCTGCAGCTAAACACACACATGGTAGCAGCATCATTCATCCAGGTCCAGAAACCCAGGTCATGCCTCCCCCTCTTTTTGTGCCAGTCTCCAGTTACCGAGTCCTTATTCCCCAGTTTGACCTGCTTTCTCCATTGGTACAACCCCAGATGCAGAGTCGAAGAATCACAGAATGGTTTGGTTTGGAGGGACCCTTGAAGATCACCCTGTTCAGAGCCTGGCCCCAGCTGGGAGAAATTCCCCTTCAGCCTGTGGATGGCACCTGTATCCAAGCATGGGAACATCCTAGTCCTTGGGCTGAGGTTTGGTTTGTTAGAGGAATGGGAATTTTTTTACTGCGAGGGGTAAGATGTGTGTTCAGGTCTGCTCTACTCTTTGCCTTACCCCTAACTTGAGGAGGTGCAAGGCCACCTAAAAATCCTTTTAGCAAGACCTTCCCAGGGAGCATCAAAAGCTCAGATAAAGGGCAACATGACCAAGCTGCTCTACAATGCCTATCCTGTAAACTGGATCAATGAAAACAGGAGTGAAGACACAAGGAAGGGTTACCACACTAAAATACAGTGCTGCAGAGCTGAACTCAGTAAAACTCAAAATAAAAAATTGAACCTCAAAGTAAAACTCCTAATAAAACAGTTTTCAGCACTTAGAAAAATCAGAGAAATTATAATATTTGTGCTCTGTACCAGGCAACTAGGGGAGAGATTAAAGAGAACACATGTATAAATGTCATTAGCATGCTAGCAGTGATATAAAAAAAACCTCCCAACTTTTAAAATAAATGAGCTGCTACAAAATAAACTACCTTACGACAAAATGTACGTAGGGGATATACAAAGTAAATTAAAAAACAGATTAAAGCAACATCTGTATATTAACATCGTCATAAAACAACATAGTAGTAATAGCAGTGGCATGCAAAGGTATTATAAAATTATAATCTATCCAAGATGTTATGTCATCTTAATGAAACTGTACAGCCAATACATCTCAAGTATTATTCCTGTATGGTTCAAAAACATCCTGTTCTGCAGTGCTGGGCCAGTAGACAACCAACCAACCAACCAACCAACCAAGCAGACCAACCTCAGTCCTGGTGCTCACAGGCAAGTGACAGCCCACTAGTGCAGTCATTTGTCTCCAATGCACTTTTTTGCCTTCACAAATTCAATTTTTCCCTTTTCTTACGCTCCTAACTTGGGAGACAGGGCATGGGAACATCTCTTTGTCCCTGAGTTTGCATCAGGCTTGACCATGGCACATGCAGGATGCAGCAAAGTCCTGCTCCACAGGTAAGTTGTGGAGGGGAATTGTGCACAATTCCCATTCCTTCACAGAAATGCTTTTTCCACCATTTCACATTCTGACATACCCTCCCACTGATGTATTGAGCTGAAGACTCATGCCAGTTGGTAAAAACTCACAACTTGCTGCCATTCCTGTCCCTTTCCTTGCCTTTCCCTGCTGCCTTTGTTAGGAGGTGCAGAGTTATGGATTTTTGAATTAGAGAATTTTTCACCACCAGTGGCTGGTAAAGTCTGCTTCTCAGCACTGTTTGGTCAACTAAAAATAAGACACAATGATTTTAGAGGTCTTTTCCATCCTAAATGATTCTATGGCTCCATGTTTTTGAGGGGAGTTCCCTATAGGAAGTGGAGGTAGAAAACATAGGGTGGGGTAAATAGGAATCCCTGACTTCCAGGGAGGAATGGGCAGCCTTAGGCCAGGTGCACATGACCCATTTGACCCCCATAAAGGAAACATACTTGCCTTGACTCATTCCACCTAAAAGGATGTGCTTACAGGAGACAGTTTGCTTTGTAGTGTGACCATCCCATCTCCATCTTTCCTTGACAGAGAGAGACATTCAGGGCATGACATGGTCTCTCAGTTCTCAGTCTCTCACCAAGCCCTAACACTAACGGGGTTTATTGGCAGGGATTTATAAGGACACCTCAAACCCCCATCATTCCCATTTTGTTAACACTTACCATCAGCTAAATACCACCTACAAGTTGCCATGGGAGAGTTTAGACTTACTCACTAGCCATTTCTGTTATTTACCAGCTGAAGTACTGAAATAGTTACATGAGCACAAAGGAGCTCCAAAAATTTTACAGAAGAAAAATACGCCGAGACCTATAACATATTAAAAAAATACAACTATATATAAAAACACACCAATACCTACTATTCTGAGTAACATTCTCTAGGGGACCCTGCTGGTGGCTGGATCTGTGGCAGGTGAGGACCCAGAGACCAGGGGTTTTGGAGGCTGGAAGAGCATCCTCGTGTGGAGTCTCTGTTCCTATGTCTCCTCCCCAAGGCACTGAGTGTTGGTCACTGTTGGAGAGCGGTCTGGATTAATCTTTAGCTCTTTTGTTCTTGTGCTACAGCCTTACAAGCAGCACAGGGAGCCGGCAAGACAGAAAGAGATACTCATTCCTCACTTGCAACTTCCCATTAATTTTCCATTACACGGCGCTATGGCAGTAGAGGGCTGAAAACGTCTCGCTGGATTAGGACTAAAATCTCATAGATATTATTAGCATCACACAGCACAAGAATCTGCATTTGCTGCTATCACTAACTTAGCACATTAATGACTTATGTAGCAAGGCTAATGCTATAAGAATTATGCAATATGTATCATAATTGCTGAAGCAACCGTGTAAGGCTAATGAGAAAGCAAAGAGCCTGCCCATGTGATGCGAGGATGGAAAATCCTGGTATCATGTGCCTACTGGTTTTATGAGCCTTGTTTCCTTTCCAGATGCTTACAGAGGATTTATAAAAAAAAAAAAAGAGGATGAGCAACTTTTACACGGGCGGACAGTGATAGGACAAGGGGGGAATGGTTTAAAACTAAAAGAGGAGAGATTTAGATAAGATATCAAGAGGAATTCTGTACTGTGAGGGTGGTGAGGCCCTGGCACAAGTTGCCCAGAGAAGCTATGCCAAGGCCAGGTTGGACAGGGCGTGGAGCAACCTGGTCTAGTGGAAGGTGTCCCTGCCCATGTCAGAGGAGTGGAACAAGATGAGCTTTAAGGTCCCTTCCTACCCAAACCATTCTATGATACTATGCCTTCTCTCTTGCTCCCAGAAAAAATGGCTGGAGGAAGGAGAGGGAGCAAAAACAACTGGGAGCAAGGGGTTGTATATCTATTGAAAATATGCTTCTGCGTGGGTCTCACAGCTTATTTTTCCTAAAATGTTCTCTACAAAAGTGGGTAGGTGTAAGAGAAATGCTCTGTCTTTGAGGATATGGGGTTTAATTTCTTCTGTTGCCCTGTAGTCCTGTGTTTGCTTGGGGAACCTCCTCCTGAACCGCCTTTGGCTCAGCAACCAGCTGGAGCATCCAGGGTGTACATGGGAGAGCTGGGGAGGGACAAGAGTCCTTGAAGGCTCCCCAGAAGCAACGAGAGCTCCTGTACAGCTCATACATCGAGTTTAGCCGCTAAATTTACTTCTGCTTCTGACGGTGCATTGAATTCACCTGGACGCCATGTCTGCAGACCTTGGTGAGGAGTAGAGTTGTGGCAATCCATACCCACGGTGGGAAGATCCTCACTGCAGCAGGATGCTCAGGCCTGGGAATATGTTTGCCCCAGGCAGGCTGCTCTTTGCATTAGGCATGGAAAGTTGGAAAAGCGAAGCGCTACTGACTTACCAAGGGTTTTGAATCCAGGATGTCTCCTACTCAATAAGAAGTTGGTGGTGAGTAAACCTTGCAGATGGCTGTAACTTGGGTCACCCCCCTTCTGATCTGCAGTGGTGCCTGCAAAAAAAGAAGAAAAAAAAAAGAATGCATTTTTAAAGCCTCAGCAGTGTGACTGTTGTTAGTACCAGGCAAGAGAAATGCAAAGAAACCACCTCTCACAGTCACAAACCCATCAGTGGTGGGTTCACCTCCTCCAGCCCCTCCTGCCTCTGCAAAGACATGCACAGCCCTGAAGAATGTGCCACTCTCACCCCAGCATCTCCCCCTTCATCCCAGAGATGTACAGCCACCTCTGTTATAAGACCTGCTCTGTGTGAGACTCACAGGTAATGTTTTTGTGTAGTTCCCTGATAAAGGACAGAGATCTCACCCAGCCCAGCTCCAGCTTTAACCACTTTCACCACACCCTGCTCATACTCCATCCACCATGGGCTTTATGACCATCCCTGAAGCAACTGTGCTGATCTTGTGGTTGTTTTGGTTGTTTGGTTTTTGGTTTGTGGGTTTTTATGTTTTGTTTTTTTTTTTTTTTAAATGCAATACCTCCAGTGAAATGCAGAAGTTTTAATAAGAGAGGAACGATCATTCAGTGAATTTTGCTACAGTGGGAAGAAACCAAAAAGGAGGGGTAAAAAATGGGAACATTTGCAGCTCATGGCAAGGGAAATGAAATATTTAATAAGCAAAATACTGTATGTGCACGGAGGGCTCCCCCAGCCCCCCGCTTTCTTCCTTGGCAGAAATTAAACAACTTTTACACACCACGTAGTCTTCAGTACAGTATGATAATGATGTCCCTGATGCCCTCTTCATCTGATCAAACTTAATTGTCTGTGTCAGGCTGCCAATTAACAAAAGGATCTCCTAGAGTACCAACTTCCAGAGCTACCTTAAAGGTTAATTGAATCATGTAAGCCCAATGCTCTGGCGGACTCAACTTCAGGATCCTATTCTAACCAGGGGTCTGTAGGGGTAACAAATAAAGGAAAAGTTTAATTGCTAAACCAGCCAAATCTAACAGTCACATTAGGAAAGAAATGATCTTTCACAGCTCTCCCTCCCCATCCCCTTTTTTTTCTTTTCCAGAGTTTTGAAATAATCTTGGGTTTTTTATATGTATCAGACACTTTCTAGATTTCACTATCAGGGGTAAATAGGAAGGACTAAATTTTGCTCTTCAACGTAGATGCAAACTGGGTCAAACCAGATACCCAGGTAGATCCTAAAGCATGATTTATTCTTTTATTCACCCACTGTTTTCTGAAATGTTCCCCTACCAAATGCAAAGTGGTAGTGGGTGGAGGGTCACAGCACGAGGGCTGTGGGGATTCGGGAGCAACAAGCACTGCCATCACTCAAGGCATCAAAACCAGCTAATGGGTATCCCTGTTTCCTCTCCACCTGTCTCCTTTTCCAAGATATTTGTTATTACCCATTTCTTTTCGTTCCCCACTTTTTTATAAACACGTTTTTAAAGTGCCTGCCTTGCCACAAGAGACTGGTTTGGCTGTTTCAAAGAAAGTGAACTGAAAATCAGTACCACAAACAGGAAATATTCCATATAAAAAAAACTTGAGCTGTGACTGGGTTGAGAACAGGGACCCCAAAGTCACAGACTGGAGACAAGGTCTCCCTTTCTTTTGGTGTAATTACCTTTTTGGGTATCCTGATATGTTTGAGCCAAGTGTGGCATCATCTCTGTTTGCCGTGGTACCCCAGAGCTGGGGTTTTAGCCGGGCATCATGCCTTATTTGTCTAATCCCAAAACCAATATGGAGCCCTTTTGGACCTCAAAGCATGCAAAACCATGAGGTAAGTGGTGAGAAATAAAGGAGATTTTAAATTAATTCCATGAGTATTTCAACAGTCCGAGGACCAAGGTATCCATCATTAAGGGGGTAAGAAATAATATGATAAAAAATGTTGAATAACAAACAAAATTACCTTGTCAGCATGGAATGCATCCAATTACAGTGCTTGGTAGAGTTCACTTTCCTTGCACCCTGCTAACCCCACTGGGTCTTCCCCAGAGGGGCAGGAGAGTGACTTGTACCCTTTTTTCCCAGAGCCAAAATAAATGAGGTGAAGAAGGCAGCAGTGCCAGGGAAGGTAGAGGTGTTCTGGAGCAGGGCTGGGGGTCTGTGCCTGTCCCTGACCACCATCCCTCTACTCACCTCACACGAGGGATTGGTTTCACCACTCCCTGTGTGGAGGAGTGACCTGCAAGGGGATTCAAGGATTCTCATGGACCACACTGCCCAACAGGCTCAGCGAGGACAGGTTTCCTACAACTGCTCTGGGGCAATTCTCCCATTTCCCCCAAAACAGCTCAGCAGGATGACACACCTTGGCCACCCTCACTATGCCCCTTCATGTCCTGAACCACTGGTGAGCTAAGCCAAGTAAAACCTGCTGCATCCACTTGCAAAAACAAATGGGCTGCTCAGGAGGAGCAGACAAAATACTGCAGCCAAGAGCTCAGGTTGGAACTAGATGATCTTTAAGGTCCCTCCCAGCACAAACCATGCTATGCTTCTGTGAATGCATTTTAAACTGCAAATTCTGGGAAATAGGGCTGTAAAGCTAACCAAGCTAACACATGTTCTAACCACGGATGACAAGACCCTGTAGGTTTTTATGCAGAATTTATTCCCAAACTTCTTTTATTTGCAATTTGACCTCGCTATCCTTTCTTTTTTTTATTTTTTTCCCCCTCCATTTAAGTATATATCACTTTAATAGCCTAGGCTTGGTAAAGTTTGCCCTTTCTTAAATATTATGGCGCTCTTAACCTAATGCTGCCTCTTCACTCTTACAGAAAAAAAAAAACAAGAAAACTTAAAAATCGCTGTGTTCCTGTCATTTTTTTCTGGTTTGCCTTTTCCGGGGGTACTCGGGCAGCCCCGGAGCTCTCTCACAAGAGCTCTCTCTCTCTCTCCCCTCCCACGGCCACGGTGCTGTGATGGTGTCGGTGGTTTGCACCGCGCTTGACATTGTCTTGCCTGTGAGCAAACAAGCAGCAGACGCGGCCGCCCCTCCGACAAACTCCTGCAAACTGATCTATTATCAACGGCAGGGTCCTGCTGTAGCGCTGGCGGGCACAGTAATTAATTTCCATGCATATCATTGCCAGGATCGCTTACTGATCCGGGGAGCAAGATCAGAGATGTCACACCATAAATTGAGTCAGAGCCTTCACCTCTGTGTTCAGCGTGCAATTTTACACGCGCTTGACAAAGTAACAAACAGGGGGTAAAAAAGGCAGCAGTTCCCCAGGGTGATGGACGGGGGGAATTGGCCCAATAAATTGTTCCCTGTAAAAAGCAATGTTTTCCTCATTAAAAGGCAGTGAATTCTCTATTGCTTTTCATTAGTTGTGGCCTTGCTAGACGTGAGGTTTAATTGGCAGTGTGTTTACAGGACGCCGGCCCCAGAGGTGAAGGAGACAAAGAGGCTGAAAAGAGATTCTTATTTATTAAGGAGAGGTGACAGGCAGCCGCTTAATAAGTTTTTGTGTGGGTCCTGGAAGAAGTTGCACCATGAAGGATGGCTGTGCAGGTGTAACCCCTTCTGTGCCACTGCTTCGTCCTTTTTAACCACCAGAATTTAAATTTTGCGTGCTTTCCCTTCTTGTGAGGAAAATAAGATAAATAGTACATTTTAACAAACAATAAAATAGCAACGTAATAATAAAAATAAACTTGCTTTGGTTTCAAGGGCCCCGGTTGACTGCTCTGCTCTCAGGTTCTTCTGAAACACTGAAGCATCCTCCCCCCTCTTGGTGTTTGTAAGAGAGGGTGTACAGGTATTACCGTACTGCTTCTTGTTTACAGGAGAGTACAGGTGCAGGGTCAGTCCCTACACACCCCAGTAAGTGGAAAAAAGCCCGTGGAACAGAAAAATATCCATATGCAGAAGGACAGGACATCTGTGCCTGTCCTCTGTGAGCAGCAGGGTCTGCAGAAAGACTGTCAGCACAGATCTGGGAATATAAAAAAAAATAAAAAAATAAAATTCACATATAGGAGAACAAGGATTAAAGTAGCTTATATAGAAAATGTAAAAAACCCAAGATGCTCTGTAAAAGCAGAATAGAGGGTCTTGACATTGTTGTCCAGATTTTGCTGTAGATCAGAGCTGAATGGAAGAAAAAGAGGCCATACCTTGGCAAGCAATACTACCTGTGGCACTTTTCCCAAGAAAAATATGTGTTCTTCCTTCAAGGTTACACATATAGTGAAACAAACCCAACTTTTTGGCAAGTTCCAACTGTCTGCCTATCTTTAAAAATACAGCACTGGAATACAAAACATGCAACATAGGAAACAAAAATTAATTTTAAAATGCCACAAGTCCTTGTAAAAAATATGTCAGAGTATCTTTCTGTCTGAAGTTGCTTGAATGTTCATCCCAGTTTAGGGCTCAGAGAAACCCTCAGTTTCACATAGAGCGTGTTTTGATCCCAGCACCTGTCACTCCAAGGTGGTCTTGTCTTGCCTCCTAACCAGCATATCATAGAATCACAGAAACATTTAGGTTGGAAAAGCCCTCTGAGATCATCAAGTCCAACCATTCCCCAGCACTGCTAAACCTACCACTGACCCATGTCCCCAGGTGCCACATCCACATGGCTTTTAAATCCCTCCAGGGATGGGGACTCCACCACTGCCCTGGGCAACCTCTGCCAAGGATGGACAACAATTTCCGTGAAAATTTTCCCTCATATCCAACCTGAACCTCCCCTGGCAAAACCTGGGGACATATCCACTTATCCTGTCCCTTGTTCCCTGAGAGCAGAGACCAATCCCCCCCCCCGGCTCCCCCCTCCTGTCGGGGAGTTGCAGAGCTAGAAGGTCCCCCCTGAGCCTTCTTTTCCTCAGGATGAGCCCCCCCAGCTCCCTCAGCTGCAAAACTGCAACGTGAAAATAAGAGCTCCAGACAATATTGCAAATCAATTGTTCCAACACTTATCTCCATTTCATATTTTTCTCTAATCAACATGTTTAAGAGCAATACAGCCATCCTGGCACTCCACAGCTTGTTGTGATTACAAGAAATACTGGCGGAATGGGAGCTTTAAAATTAAGTAGCATGGAGTGTCCAGTAATTAATTTGATTTTTGCATCCATTCTTTATTTAATGCAACTTTAAAACTACGTTAGAAGCTGGAAACGGGCAGTGTAGCATGAAAATGAACTGGCCAGGTTCCAAGTGAGGCAGGGATTAGCATAACGTTAAATGTTGAGGATTGTCCTCATGGCTGAGCTTGGGAGGGAGGGGAGAAGGAAGAGACTTTCCATGTGCTATCACAGCACAGTGGGAGATCAAAGCACAGTTCTGTGCCAGGTAAAAAGACCATCTCAGCTCCAATCTCAAAAGAAGAGAAGGGGGAGAAGGAAGCAAATGCTAGGAGCTTGGGAGGAGACAGGTGTCTGGATGGGAAGGCTGGAGCAATGAGTTTGGGTCCTGCTCTGGGGACCATCACTCCTGCACTTCGCTTTTCGTGACTCATGTTGCATTTGTGCCTCCCCGAGTTGCTGGAATGATCCCATTCCCCAGGATCAAACTGTTTAATCTGCATTTGGTGGAGATTCCTGCAGGAGCTGCAATGAATCTTTCCTGTTGTAATCCCTGTATTCACAGTCTTTCACGTCTCTCCATTCACTTAATTCAGGTGAGCTGGCCCAACAGCAACACCACTCCTGTAACTCTCATCATCTTGCATTTGTTTTGGCAGTTCCACTTTTATATGCTGAAGCTGGAGTGTTGAGGAACTGGTTTTCCATGGAGCAATGCCAAAAACCAAACCAACAAACAAAAAAACCCACCAAATCCCCAAAGCAAGAACAACTACAATAACAACTACTAAACCAACCAACCAACCAAAAAAGCCAAAAAAAGCCTCCACAAAAAAACTACCAACCAAACTGAACCAAAACAAAAAAAAAAACAACAGAGAAAATCTGGCACAGCCTGTTTCTCCAACCTTCTCCATTTCTCTTTCAAGGAAGTGGGGAGTAGAGCCTCCCTCACTGGAGATATTCCAGAACAATCTGTACTCAACCCTGTGCAATGTGCTCTAGGATGACCCTGCTTGAGCAGGGAGTTTGGACCAGATGACCCACTGTCATCCCTTCCAACCTGAACCATTCTGTGAAGTGCAGTGAGAGGAGACTAAGTGATGGGAAAACCCAGTCTGGGTCTCAGCAGAAAATGCATAAAAAATTCGAACTTCTTTACTTGGGGTAAACATTTAGGTTGGAAAAGCCCTCTGAGATCATCAAGTCCAACCATTCCCCAGCATTGCTAAACCTACCACTAACCCAAGTGCCACATCCACATGGCTTTTAAATCCCTCCAAGGATGGGGACTCCACCACTGCCCTGGGCAGCTGTGCCAAGGATGGACAACAATTTACTTGGGGTAAAGCAGTCAAAGGACAGCTGACAAAACCATGTAGCTTCAGTAGTTACTGGCAGGTTGGGCAAAGCAATCCCCAGCATTGTTTGAGGAACACATTTCTGCCACCTCTAGGAAAAAAAGTAAATCAGAATGGATTTCAGTTTCTAAACAGAACTTTGAGTCAGGAAGGAAATAATAAAAACTCACCTTGCACTATAAGAACAAAGCAAGGAACTTAGAGTCACCCAAATTCAAACTCAAGTAAGTTTTACTGAATCATAGAATCCTTTAGGTTGGAAAAGCCCCCTCAGATCATTGAGTATGACCATTCCTCCAGCACAGCCAGGGTCACCACTAACCCACGTCCCCAAGAGCCACATCCACAGGGCTTCTAAATCCCTCCAGGGATGAGGACTCCACCACTGCACTGTACAGCCTGTTTCAATGCTTAACAAGCCCTTGGGGTAAAAAATCTTCCATAATATCCAGTCTAAGCCTCCCCTGGCACAACCTGGGGCCATTTCCTCTTGTCCTACCCCTTTTTCCTTGGGAGAAGAGAACAACCCCCACCTGGTTGCAACCACCTTTCAGGTTATCCTGATTTGGCAGCAACAAAAGGAACAGCTGGGGAACACCAGGGCTGCATCTGTGCAAAACCAGCCTTGGGTGTGTTATCACCTACAGCCTTTCAGACCATCAGTCCTGGCCTTGATTCACTGACTGGAAATGGATGCAACTCCCCAGCTGCACCAGCAAAAATGTTTATTATTCACAGATTCCATTCCCCAAGCAGGACATGAGGTCTTATACTCACATGCAGGGTGAAGAGCTGGAGGGTTTAGGTGTGCCCATGCTCAGAAGTTCACCAACAACAGTGTAGGAGACAAATATTTCTGCAAGAAAAACAAGAGTTTCTCCTACAGTTTGTGTTGGTTCTTTAAGGTAACTGTAGCTGGCCAGTTCCCAGTTCTCTGATACCTTGTGTGTCCCTGCTCTGCATCCTTTTGGGGTATTGTCTTCTCCATTTCTAACCAGATGTGAAAGTCTTTTGGGCAGGGTTCAGTCTGGTCATTGCTGCAGCTGTCTGCTGATAAAGCACCTGTTCCTGGGAAGTTGGGTGCTGTCAGGTTTGGAGTGAAGGAGGTGCTCTTGCATGCTCTGTGCTAAGATGGTTCATGGGCAATCCCAGTTTCAGGCCCTGATCCCTCTGCCCTGGGGTTATTCACACACAGCATTCATCGTCACTGATGGACTGACCCCTGCCTGCCTGGGCTAGCTGGAGCTTGGGACTGTGCCTGTCCACCACAGATGCCTCTGCCACAGCCAAATCCATGGCTCAAGGATGAATGAACACCTTGTGGCCAAACATGGGGGCTACATAGCCCTGCAGTAACATCCCCTCCCTCTTGTCCTGCCTTCCTTCCCTAACGTTTCCTCTTCGCTCCTCGATTACATTAAATTCCTGGACTCAAATTTCAGACTTTCAGCTGCTTTTTCTGTTTTAAAGCACAGCAGTGTAGCATGAGCAGATTTAACGGCACAAGCTCTTGTGTACACATTGCTGTGTCTTGCTCAGGGGCCCTGACCAACCTGGTTTAGTGAAAAGTGTCCTTGACCAGGGCAGAGGGGGGTGGAATGAGATGTTTTTTAAGGTCCCCTCCAACTCAAACCCTTCTGTGATTCTAGGTATGGCTTTGCAAGGAGGCTGTTCATCAAGTCCCAGATCAGCAAGAGATGACCAGTGGAGGGGGAAGGCCACAAACAGGACCTGACCATGTGCTGTCCAGTTGTGTAGTGGTGAGCCCATACTGGCCACGTGCCTGTGATGGTCCACCACGAGCCCCACCTAACCCCATAATTACAGTCCCACTGCCAACCCTGCTCATGCTGAGGCCGGCAGCAGCTCACCTGAGCTGTTTGGGTTTCCTGCTCCAATTTGTAAGAGTAAAACCTTAAAAGTACTGAGTGCATAAAACAGGCCTCCCGACCCATTACTGCACCAGGCCCAACTTTTATGCAGGCTTTTTCCACAGCTCCTACACGACTGAACAGCCATTACTGTTAATGTTGATGTTTGTTAATGTTAATGTTAATGTTAGTGGCTGTTACACTCCAAAAGCAGGAGCAAAGGCCCTGAGGAACAGCAACCCTTACAGCCACTTTGCTTTACAGAACATGTCCTGGCTTAAGGTCATCAAAAGCTCTTCAGGTCTTTCTAATTGCAGTGAGTGGGTTTTGAAGCCAAGAGGAAAAGCCCGCGTTGCCAGATGGGGAACGTTCCTGCTGTTCCTCTGCCTCAAAGTCTGATGCATGTTGCAGTAGGTAGCAGGTGGTGAAGTGGAATCCTGGCAGAGGAAAATCCGTCAGCCTTTCAGCAGATTGTATCTTCTGAACACCTGGATGGAACCCCTGATAATTACCTTGTGGATTTTTCTTCTGGACACCTGAATGGAACCCCTGATGAACATCTTGTGGACTTCTCTTCTGTACACCTGGGTGGACTCCTTATACACAGCTTGTGGATCTTTCATCTGGACAATTGGAGGCCTACTTAAAAGAAGAGACATTTATGATCTTCTTGAATAATTAGGGTGTTTTGTCCCAGTGTTTTCGCCAGATGTCTCTTATGGACTTCTCGTGGACTTTTCTTCTGGACACCTGTGTGGAACTGCTGATTGACATCTTTTGGGCGCCTGGATGGAACCTCTGATGGACAGCCTGTGGATCATTTAGTGGACACCAGGAGCCCTATTTAAAAAAGAGACATTTATGAGTTTTTGAATAACTAGTATTTTCTCCCAGCAGCAGGACAGCTGCTTATTGTTGGCTGATTTATGGGAGCCAAATTAAACACGTGACAACCCCGGTGCTGGATGCATGGGGCAGAGGTGCCAGCATATCAAATGCTTCTCTAAGTTATTTCTCCCAACTCAAGGGGATGGTTATTTCTACTCTGCTCTTGCCCAGTGATTTTTGCTCTACTCTGCTCTGCTTGGGTGATCTGTTCTCCAGATCTCACACTGCTTTCAGGCTTGACCAAATGGAGGGATAGAGGAAGGCAGGATTGCTCCTGGACCTGCAACTGAGCCCCTTTGTCAGTGTCTTTGCAAAAATCTGACCCCAGGCCGAGCTTTGGAACAGCTTTCCAGCAAAACATGTCTCCAGAGCATTACTTTGCAAAGAATCCCATGGCTGCACCCAGTCTGACTGAGGGAAAGCAAAGCTCACCAGTGCTACAGAGATCTGCCACTGCCCCTTTTACTCCTCTTTATTCATGGGATGTCCATTAATCAAATTAGGAGTAAAGCAAAGGTACTGCTGCCTGTGCACAGTCCTACCTGCCCAGTGGTGCATGCAAATGTTTTCCTTGGAAGAGCTTAATAATCCAAGGGGAAGAGGGAATCAGTGTCACCCCTCTCAACATCCCAGCACAGCCAGGACTGAGCTCATAAGAAGTCCCTGCTGCCTTCAAGCTCAGCTGTGCCTGTCGAGCCCAGAAAGCCCCACCAAGGGTTTAAGAGGGAAATAAACAGATCCCTTTTATAGCATTTACCAAACTATCCCAGCATTTACCAAAAACATCCCAAGTGTCAGCCAAAGGAGCTCCAGCAAGGATGGCCTGGATCTGGCGCTGTGGAACAGGAGCAGGATGTCAGGGTTTGGCTGCAGGCTCCACCCTGGGGCTTCGCCAAGAAGTCTCCTCTGCGTCTAATCCTGGTTGAATGGAGCTGAAACTTTTCTGTGTCTAAAGGAGAATATCCCGTGCTTAACACTAAGATGCTGAGGGCTTCCTTGGCATCCGGGGAAATGCCTACTTTTTGTTTTTCTTTTTTAATTTTGATTTTAAGCAGAAATCTTGGGGATGGGGGGGTATTGGTAGTGGGTTTTGTTTGTTTGAGGTTTTTTTTGGTTGGTTGTTTTTTTTCCCTCTGCATACGCCCATTAAGATTTAAGGATTTTTTAAAAATTATTTATTTTTTCTTCACCACAAGTTTTAACACAACGAGCAGTAGGATGGCTCTACACTGCCACCAGTAATGAAAGTTAGGCTTGCCAGCCAGGAAGGCAGTTTAACCCCTTGGTCACACCTTGCCTTTTAATTCCCTTTGAATAGGCCTGATACAGCTTTGATGGAAAACGCACCCGGTGCATGGTTCAGAAGGCTACAGAATTGAGAGCTATTAAATACTAAAAAGACAAGGTGAGAAACAATTTGCAAAATCTCCTCTTTTTATAGACTGCAGCTATTGAGAAAAATTGAGTAAATTCCCCAGCTACCAAGACTGCAGTCTGTTTCAAGATTCCATCAATTTTTTACGGTACAATCAATATTTATGAATCCCCAAAGAAATATTGCAAAGAGAAACATGGTGAAACATTTTCCATGCAGTTGCAAAGATGTAACGTGGGGACCTAAATAACTTTTAAAATAATCTCAATGACAATCAAAGTGCCTTACATAGCCAATATGGTTTAATGTCAGTGTTTATATTAGCTCTCTTCTAAAGAATAGATGGAAAAAGGGAAAAAAAAGTAAGGAAAATGTTTGCAGTTTAATCTCTCCTAAAGAAGACATTTTACTATAATAAGTATTCTGTAATTTGGTGCTTAAAAATTCAAAGGAAGTGTCATATTGAAAGTTCTTTGATTTTTTTTATGCATTAAAAATATTCACCATCATGCAAGCAATGGATTTTTCAGTCAGCTGGAAAAGAAAAAAAGATTTCTATAAAAACTAGGCAAACAAATCCACATTCCTTTAATGGCTACTTTAGGTTTAATATCTAAACTTATTTAAATAACTCTGAACCCTCCTGCTGAGAAATATTGAAAGTAATGGATTCCTTTGTGTGTAATCTCCATTTACATGTAGAGTTTAATTTCCCTCTGGGCAGAACCTGTGTAAAACTTGCCTTGAAATGTCCCTCTGTAAAAACACAATGTTTAGGGGAATGCCTTTTATTTTATTTAAAATTTATTTTGCACTTCGGAAAAGGCAAAAAGCCAACTCACCTCAGGGCTGCCAAAATGGAGACTACAGTATGAAGTTAAAAATCACTGATCACAGTAAAGGAGATCAATCTGCACCCCAGATGTCCCAAAATCCACCCAAAAGCAAGCTCAGCCCTGCTGTGCTCATCACACCCATGACAGGGCTCTCCAGTGATGCTGGTACCTCCAGGAGGAACTTTTCTCCCAGGGGTTCAGATGGAATTTGATTTTTAAGCGGAACAATTCTAAATGTTAAGCTTCTCCCTTGGTGTTTGGATATCCTTTGGCTCACTCCCTCTTCTCAGTCCTGTCCCACCAGACATCATAAAAATTTTAGCTACAAATAGTCCACTGTGCACATTTTTATTTGGTTACCATCAGTTCTTTTTTTCTCTTTCTATTTTGTCCTTTTTTTCTGACTCAGAGGAGACAATACTGGGACAGATCCCTCTTAATGAACCAGTAACTTAAAGTATTTAATTACGTAAACCAAAGCTTTAACATTGATGCTAATATTTTATTTTTAAACATTAGCAAGGGTTAAAGTAAGGAAATCTGATGAATTTGCAAAAAGCTTTCAGTGAGGCTTATTTCCCCAAATTAATCAGGCAAGTTGCAGTCCCAGCTATTTATAAGTCTAGTTAAGTGTTGTTCCCTTGTGAGGTGCCTTTTTTTTATCTCCCTTCCATACTTACTGAGGTGTCTCAGTTATTCAGCCTCTTACCTAGATATCTCATCCAGGGGAATTTCAGTGGGAAGATCTGATATCTGATCTGTTTCTATATTTAATAGCATATTTCATCATGGGGGAATATTTTATTGAGCTATCTCCCCTGAAACTATTTTTTTTAACAGTGAGCCACATTCAAAATAGCAATATTTTAAAACATGCTTTTGCTGGAAAATACAAGAAAAAATATCTTTCATTCCTCGAGGGGGGTTAAGCAAGATCTGCCATGGGGAAATGGTGAGGCAGCAGGAAAAAAAAAAAGGCTTGTCCTCAGAAAACTTTGGAACATTATTTAATTAAAAAAAAGTAGATTCTTCTGAAATTAAGGTACCTGAGGATGGGGATGATGATGAGAAACATCCACAGCAAGGAAGCTGCACCATGATGGAGATAGTGCTGCCTGCACCCACTTCTGAGAAACACCATGAAGAGTTAAAAACTCCAACATTCTTTGAAGCCACACAGCTCTCCAGTTTGTAAAATACATATTTTTTAAAACACCACCCCTGCTGGGACAAAAAAACCCCAACCCAACAATAAAGCTGCAGACTGGTTTTGTGACAGAAGCCCCCCACTCCACCCAGGCAGCCAGGGATGACTTGGCCAATGTTTAATGAGTTTACAATGTTACATATCTCTTTATCTTTTAATCCATTTAATCAACAAAAATTTCCAGCAACAACGACTGGGGGGAAAAAAGAAAAAAAAAAGAGACGAAACAACAACAAAAAAAACAATGCCCCCAATTTGTGTTTTGTTCGACTGCGAGTAATATTCATGTCTGCATGAGGATGGCATGTAATTAACATGTCATAATCAAAATGACTAAGTTTGACACATTATAATCACTGCATGGAGATTATAGCATAGCCACAGGCGATCTGCACAGCCTATCTTAATATCATTTGCATAATGAAAGCATGGTGGCAGTAATAGCTTTTTTCTCTTGTTATCATAATTTCACCCAGGGCTGCAAAGGGCTTTGGTACTGTCAGATGTTGCCTGTTAAAAGTCATTGCGTGTTGAAGACTCCAGTCCGAGTGACCGAAGCATTTCCATGTGAGCCGTCGCCGAGTGGCTGCAGGAAAATACACTGAAATAGGGGGGGTTTTTTCACTCTGATTTCCCAGAAAATGCATGTGCACTTTCGTTTTGGCGTCCCGATGGAGGACCTGTTTCTAACCTGTGAGGCTCCAGTAGAACTGGGCTGCATTTGCTGGGCAACCCCCAAATTTTCCATGTGTTGGGAGTAACGGGGCACGCCGGCAGAGCACTTCTCTGAAACATCCATGGAGTCTACCTGGATGGTGATGCTCCAGCCTGGCCACAGCACCTCCATGGAGGATGCTAGCAATGCTGTTCCACTCTGCCTGGATCAGAGGCAACCTGCCACAGCTCTCCAAAGTGATGCCAGGCTGGAAGGTGATGGACAGAGAGTGGCTTGGTGACCTGGAAGGTGAACTGGTGGTCACTGCTTCCACCTCCTTAGATGGTTCCTGTGCAGGAATAAGAGATCAGCACTGCAAAGAAATGTCTGCAAACCTGGGGGGAAAAAAAGAAAAAAAAAAACACCAGAAGGGAGACTGAGAATTGCCCCCAGGTCTGGCAGAGCTGCTCAGGTTGATGTCCCATGTCCCCATGGTGAAAGCAGAGGCACGTGGTGTGAGGGGCTGGTGAGGGATAACCTGGTGTCTCGGCTTGCAAAATGGATGGCACAGCACAGAGGGATGTCAACTAAATTGCAGTCTCACTTTTGACTCAAGAAGGTCTCAGACCATATGCTGGCACCTCAAGGGAGAAGCAGCTCCTCGTGGGAAGCAGCTCCCAATCTTTGCCTGTCCCCAAGTCATAGAATGGTTTGGGTTGGAAGGGAATTTTAAAGGCCATCTATTCCAGTCCCCCTGCGATGAGCAGGGACATCTTCCACTAGACCTGGTTGCTCAGAGCCCTGTCCACCTGATCCTGATGTTTCCAGGGATGCAGCATCCACCACCTCTCAGGGGAACAAGACCCAGCTGATGGTCACAATTCCCCTTCTGCCTGGCCAAACCAAACTCCTAAGGACAAATACCCAACATAGGGAAGCTTTTGAGCTGGACCTTGGTCTGGATATGAACCTTATGCTTCCAGTTTTGTCTTTGCTCTGAGTAAGGATTGTAGAGTTTGGTATTTTATCAGGGGTTCACTTGCACCAGTAATTCTGTATTTTGTAACTCACAGTATCAGGCTCTTCCATCATTTCTGTGTTGTTCCAACCACCATACAGTTCAATCACATTAACACACAATAATCCTCCTGCAGAAGTTACAGCATTAGGAATTACAAATTTATCTTATAGCAAAGAGTGTTGCAGTAGTTTGTGTAACATAAACCGATATAGTCCTCTTATGCAGACCTCAGAAACATTCCTGCAGAATTTGGAAAGGACCAGAGCAGATGAACTAAGTTATGTGTGCAGTCTCCCAGCATCTGGGTAAAACAGTGCCATATATACAGAATTATCTGAAATTATTTTTGCATGGTGTGCTGGAATGATTATGTTAAGTTTGATTGTGGTAACAGACTCAAGTTTCTTCCTTGTATCCTAGCAGAGATATTATGTTGGCTCTTTTTGTTTACGTAGGATTTTTACCATGTTCACATACAAAGAATAAAACTGCTTTGTGAGGTAGTTTTTAGATTGTGACAGTTAAAGGACCAGCAGTTTTCCCTAATCTGAAATAACCCAACCAGATGTACAGATCTGTACATACTAAACCTACTTGTCCTTTCAAATACGAGCCTCGAGTATTTACCTGGGTGAAAAGACAGGACATGCAATATATCCTAAATACTGAGAGAAATTATCCCTTTATAGATAGTAGATAAATAGATAGATAGATAAATGATATATAATTTCAGAACCAAACTGAATTGCAAAATAAAACATCCTTCATGGAAAAATCTGACAGCACCTTCTCTCCCGGCATCCGCCCTATGAGATCAGCTCGGGCTGGTCACCACCTTCCACCTCTTTTATCAGAGGCTGCAACCTTGCCCTGTGCTTTCTGGTGCCCATCCTGGTGTCTGAGTGCTCTGCAGATTCACGTGGAAGCAGCAGGATCCAGGATAAACCCCCTTTTTTCTGTGTCAGTCGTGCAGCTGCCTGCAGTGGCTGCCACAGGATGACAGTGAGAAGCACCGAGGGGTGCACAGGAGCTGCTGGCTGTCCCCTAAATGTGCTGTCCCCAAATGTGCAGCCCCTTGATGCCTGCAAGAAATACATGGGGTTTTTTTGTGGTCAGGTGTTCCCGTAGCATCATCCCAGCTCATTAGGAGGGGACCCCAGGCCAGAGTTTTCCCAGCTGACAAACAGTGACCGTAAAGCAAGGATTGTCCTTGCAGAATAGGCTCAGTGAGCAGCTTGGTGATACACCTGTGGGTCTTCAGGCCGCTGTAATCAAAAACTGCTTCTGCTCTGGTTGTGGACACCTGATTGAGACCACTGACTAGTTGATAAGAGTAAGAATTCTCAGTATGATCTCCCATCTCATGGAACCCCATGACAAGCCTGCGGTGTCCTACAAAGACCAGTTCATGTCTACCTAGGCACCTGGGTTTTTTTCTAAATAAAAAATCTCTTGAATGACAGAAATAGAAATTCTCACATTTGTCAGTAACCTAATATAGAGGAGTGCCAGCTTAGGTTCACCATATTGGTGGTTTCTATGTTACTTACAGCATATTCCTATCCTGCTGATGTGTTGGACCTTTACAAATAGCTTATAAAATATTTATTTTCTCCCATAAAGGGGACAAGGAGCTTTTCCCAGCCTAATTTGAGCAACCTTGTCCAGTGGAAGGTGTCCCTGCCCATGGCAGGAGAGTTGAAATGAGATGAGCTTTAAGGTCCCTTCCAACCCAAACTGTTCTGTGATTCTGTGGTTCTAATTCAAAATCTCTTCTGTCTCAGTGACTGTGCCCCAACAGATACACATTAGAAAAAAGCACCCAGAGACCCTGATTGAATTGCATTCAGCTTCAATGCTCTGTCACCAGAAAACTGGTATTTTAAACCAAAAACACCCTGATCTGGAAAGCAGCTGGGTCAAGCTCATAGGCTGATGTTAGAGCAAGTAGCAGGACCTGGATGGGGCAGGATGGGACCAGGAGACATCATCTTATAGGAAGGTCTGGTGAAGAGTGCCAGATTTACCATCCATTAGGATCATCCCTGCTCTCTAATGAAAACATGGAGCTGTTTTCCCTTCCAGGTTGTCCCATTCCCGTGCCCCATGAACACCAGCAGGCAGCCAGAGGCCAGTGCCTCGCAATGCACATCCCACACTGACTGCACCAGTGATCAGAGAGGATGCCCTGGGCTCTGAAAACCCCTCACAGGGCTGAGACACAGTGAATGAGGGTCTTTTCCACCAGTTTGGCTTCTGGTGACAGAAATGGCAGCCTGGTGTGTTCCCTCCTGGGGCAGCCCCCTGCTGCTGCCACTGCCACGCCTTCTTAAATTCCTGTTCTTAAGTCTGACTAAAGTCAAAGCCCATCTCACTGTCATAATTCCAGTAGTTCATGTGTCTTCTAATCACATGTTTTATGGTTAGTAAAAATGCCCCATGGGAGCTGATTAAAGGTTTATGAGAACCAAGAAAATCTGATAGGATTTGGTTTGAATCCGACCAGTTTTTTAAGTTTCCTATCCATAAGCTTTTAAGTACTTACAAGCCATTATTTCTGTCTTTGATGCAGTAGGGTTGTTGTTTTTCCTCTCTTTTTTTCTTTTATTTTTTTTCCCTTTTTTTTTTTTTGTTTTCAGTCAGCGGGAGGGGTAAAAAAAAAAAGGCAACATAAATCTCAGAGCAGAGATTTTTGAAAATGATTATCAGATTTGGGTAAGATTTATCTTCCTCTTTAAAAAAAGCTTTTCACAATCACAATATAAATGCATTAGCACAAAAGCAGTCTAAACTCACATTCAGAAAGATACAGCACTCTGTATCTTTAGCTGGAAGTACCTGGAACACGAAAACAGCTTAACTCTTTGCCTGCTGGGTCTTCACCCGGACCTTACCTTGCTTTATACCCAGAAATACAGAAAATTCAGTATTTCAAGCCCTGTAAAGTTGCCTCAGTGGAAGGTCTTTGCTTGGCTATACTAAGGGTTTGCAGTGCAGAAGTTACACTGGCTGCTGGTGCATGTGAAGTTTGGGATGTCTTCCAAACTAGTTCCTTATTTCCAGTAATGTTGAACAAGGCTTTTCTTGGCTTTTGTTGGGAAACATGGAAGCATCATCATTTCCGTCTGTCCCTGCAATTGGTCAGTGCAACCAGCTCGACGTTATCTCTCCACCAAACCTATCTCAGGGCTGATGGGTGCCACAGCCTCAGAAGATGCTCTGATGCAGCTTATTTAGTTGCTCTTTAGTGTTTCCACTTGCTGAATAACTGAGCCAAAACACATCACTTCTGCAATCACAGAGGGAGCACCTTTATGCTCTTTATTCTTTCCTTTTTCTTTTCCTTTCTCTGTAGAGTTTCAAGTCTAAAGATCTTGCTCTGTGTGATGCATTACTTACTTTTCTTGGCAGCCTTGGGTCCTTTCCTTCTGAGACCAATGAAACACATTGGGTTCCTTCCAGCCAAAATTATTGCATAATTTTAAGGCAGTGTGTAGGAGACAGACAGAATCAGACAGCTGATAAGTTCATAGCAGCAACATGGGGGTCAGGATGTCTTGGTTCTGCATCCAGCCTCTTCTCTGAGCAGTTTGTGGTGAACCTCACTGCGTTTCACCTCATTTTTTTCACCTACAGAGAAAAATGAAAGAGTGCTTGATTAGAAATACTGGTGACTAAAAAGATTGCTGCTGCTGGAGTGACAGAATCTGAATCCGCCTCTATTATACCTATATTCTGTGTTTCAATATGTGGTAAGTTAAAAGGCTTTTTGGCTAGTTCTGCTCTCACTAACATCAGTTGCAATGGAGAGCACCCTCATGCTGCTCAGCATTGGAAGAAGCCGCAAAAGAACAACAGGCAACAAAAGTATCCATTGAAAAGTGTTTTGACAAAAAGTAGATGGACCTGGGAATAGTATTCGAAGCCAAGAAAATGAAGAAGAGATGAAGATCTGCATAAATATTCAAAGTCTTTTCTCGGGGTCTTCAATACTCTCCCCCTCCACCCCGAGCTGTTAATTTGATGTCACTTATTAACAGCCAGATTTCTGGTGGGCATTGAGCAGGACTTCAATCCCTGGTACCATAAATTCTGTTTTGCCCCCATAAAATGTGTGTACTCCCATTCTGCGGAACAGTCTGCAAAGTTCCACTACAGAGGAGGTCCATGACACTGC
Organism: Neopelma chrysocephalum; assembly: GCF_003984885.1. Lineage (NCBI taxonomy): Eukaryota > Metazoa > Chordata > Aves > Passeriformes > Pipridae > Neopelma > Neopelma chrysocephalum. The sequence continues at coordinate 2,392,887 of NW_020925758.1, forward strand.
CTGTATGCTCTCCTTCCACCTCCATCGGTCTTGGAGGGAAGGTTTAAAATGTATAGCAAAAAAAAAACAACCAGAGAGGGAAAATATTTGATCACTTGGCACTTATTTGCCAAATTAACCCCCCCCTCCAAAAAAAAAAACCAACACCAAAACACTTAATCTGATAACATATAAAGTGCTTGAGAAAAAAACAAAACGATGGTCTTACAGGTGGACCTGGAAACGTGATTTTCTGCAGAACACTGGGTAGAACGTGGGGTCCTGTCGCTGTGTACAGATGTTTTGGGGGCTGGCAGCACCAGAGGAAGAGGCTGGGTTCGACCTGCGTCACTCCCAGCACTGAAGACACAGAAATATTTAAGCTGACGCACGTTCCACCCTGGCATTCAACAGAGAGCAATGCCAACTTCTGGAAAATAGAAGACCCCCAGGGCAGGCTAATAACAGCACTACTTAAGAACGTAAGACAATTATTACCTCCAACTGTGAGGGAGTCTGAGTAATTAAAAAGGGTTCTTTATTTTGATTAAAAAAGATTCCTTTTAGTCTGTTTGAATCTTTAGTAAAAGCCCCGAATGATATTTTTAGATGCCAGAAAAGAGACTCTCCATTTGATGAAAGATTTTGCATAGCAAACTCATTTGAAAAATTCTCCTATTATCATATTGTCCAAAATCAATTAACTTCTCTTTCTTCCACCCACATCACTTCCTGGAGAAAATGCAGGTCTAACCCAAAGCTTCCGAAACCTTCTTTGGATTAACAGAAATCCAAAATTAATTGGGTTTAATTACTATAAATTTCCTTCCCAATAAAATCTCAAGAATTTCCAATCATGCTGATTTATTTGAGTAATTAGAAAGCCATTCACAGATGTCACACTGTTAGGTAGTGTGGATAATGTGGGGTTTGCTTAACTGGATCCTGAGACCACAGCACTGTGAAGAATGACAAGGAAAAAACCCCCAGTAAAAAGCGGGAGATAAAGGGAAGGCGAATGGGACAACCTTGGGCAGTGCAGGGAATGCCAGTGGCTTCCCATGGGAAACTCCCTTCTGTCCATTGTGCCTCCTTGGGTCTGCTGCTCCAAAACAACTTGCTCTGGTCCTTACATTATGCACCAGTCGGTCCTGAGGGGCTTTGCAACCATCCTGATTTTGCAGAGGAGGGACCCAAAGGTCCTACAGGCGATGTAGCCAAACCAAGGTCACCCCAAAGGGATGGTTTCAAAGGTAAAAGAAGAGCTGGAATGAGCTTTGGGAGAGGTTTGGGAAGGTGGTGCAGTCACAGCAGACCCTGTGTCCCCGTGGGCTCACTGCTTCCTGCAGAACCTGTAGAACAAATGGGATTGTGTTTTCTGGCAAAGTTATTTTGCAATGCAGGTCATCTGTGCCTGTGTCAAGGTGGAAATTATCCCACCCACCTCCTGACTGGGCTGCTGGGAGCTGGACGGATCACCCTGCCCACTTGGTGGGGAAAAACAGGCTAACAAGGGCAATTCCTCTGACCTCATGTGTGTCCTTGCTCTGCCTGTGGAAAGGCTGAGTGATCAGGGTGAGTCTGGAAGAGACCCTTCATTTGGGTTTTCTTCCCACTTCTTCACACTCTCAGCTAAGTGAACCCTCTTCTCATCTGGCAGACTGGCTCTTCCTCAGGAGAGAAAAGTCCATGGATTTTCTTGACTGTCCTTTGTGAGAATCCTGAGAGTTCTGGGAATTTAAAAGCTCGTGGAGAGTAGCACAGATTTCGGGTTCTCCTTCCCTTCAAGTGAACAGGGAGATTTAACACACTCTCCCACAAATGCAACACACTTGATTCCATTAGAAAGGCAATTAGTGAATTTTAAAAAAGCATGTCAGGGTCACCAGACTTGAGAGGAATGATTTAATTTGATGCAGTAAATATAAATAGCAGTTTATAAATGGAGGAAAACATATTTTTGAAGACTCATTTGTGAACTGAATCTAACAGCTTAAATCTGAGCCTTCACAGTGAATTCCCCCCTTCCTCTATCCTCTCCCCCCAAATTATCTTGGGTTTATACATGCCAGTATTTGACTAATAACATAATATTTAAATACCACAGTAATCTTAGCATCGTAATCCTGACACTCACAGGTTGTCTTAAATAAGGGTCAGCTGAAGAACATGGTGTTGTCCAACCCCCCTGGGCTGTCAGACATCCTCAGCCACAAGAAAATCATCTTTACTTTTGGCTTGAGCCTTTAATGGCTCTGAAAGCTGCTGCTTTTGTCTAAATACATACATTGTGCAGCAGTTTAGGAAATAGGTGAAAAGGCTTTAATGGAGAGATTAGTGCTAGACATTGTGAAGCTGCAACTAGGTCATAAGAGATTTCAGAGGTCAGGAAATTTTTACAGGGCTTAAGTGTTTTGTAATGTAGTTTAGTTTGCCCCTGGACCAGGGCATAATGGAGGCTTCAAAACTTGATTTGCATTGATTAAAAATAACCAGGCTGCTACTCTGGGCTAAGAGTCACTTGAAAAACTCCAGCATGCACCACCAACTGCTCTGGTTTTAATGGGTTGGGGTCAGGTGGGGCAGAAAAGGCATTTCTTGCAAAATGAAAGGCCACCAAAGTCAATGAATCAGAAAGTCAGGCAGTTAACAAAACCAGAAGCTTTTTGTCCGTCTTGTGTAGTCATAGTTTTCCTAGTCTTTGGTCAGATGGATTAGGGAACATCTCATTAAAAAATGATGTGCCAACCATTTAAATAAGGTATTCATGGGGAAAGGAGGGGTTTAAGTGCAGAACGAGCCTTCCGTGTAAAATCAATGCTGTTAAACTCCATTACACTATCTTTCCTCCATGCCTAAGTAACCACCTTTCCAGAGCATAAACAATGACCCAAACCAGCACCAGCAACAGGCAGGAAAAGAGTGAGTTCCTCTTTCAGAGGAAACATTCCGGGGGATTATTTAAAAAAATAACATCTCAAAGATATCAGGTCTTTGTCCCCTTGTCCCCTCCACTGCTCTTTAACCTCCTCAGCCCAATTTACCTATTTTCTACTCTCCTACATTTGCATAATTCATCATAGACAATAAAAATAGCACATCTCAGGGTCTTGTTCATTTCCAAAGGTAGGTCTCGCTTTGCAGTAGTTTCTCAAAAAAACTGTCTATGAAGAATTGTGGATTGGATTTAAAAAAAAAAAAGTAATTCTTTGCAACCAAAACTTGTAGTGAGTCATGGTCACTCTGGAGGAAGACTCAGTGCTGAGAAAACAGCTTTTATGCACCAAGGAGAGGCTGATCCTGGAGTACTGAGTACATCCTCCAGCCCTAAAACAACAATTGACGGAGATCCAAAAATTGTTGTGAACAATTTGAAGCTGGAGAAAACTTCTGACAGAGAACAAGAGCTCCATGCATTTAACATATCCAGAGAAAGGGAGGAATTATTACCCTCCATCATGAGGTGGAAAGCTTGCCCTTCCCAGGAGGAAAGTACGAGGTACTAGACAAGATCTGTAAATCTGCCGGGAAAGGCACAACAAAAATCCATGTCTAGAAGCAAAAACCAGGAAAATCATAGCATGGCGTTAAAAATCATTGGTAATTCTAAAATTAATTAACAATGCATCAAGTAATAGCAGTGTACCAGGGTATATGGTGGATTCACCATTGATTGATGTCTTCCAGCCAAAAATGTGGTTCCTTCCCAGTGAAACATACTTTAGGCAGACACAGGTTCTTGGCTCAACCAAGAAGGTCACTGGACCGAGGTACAGAGCAAACCAGACTGGCTGATCCATTCTGGCCTTCATAAATCTCCAAAATCCTTCCACAGGGACATGTCCTGGGACGCAAAAGATACATAGACTAAGGCCAGAGTGTTGGGTCAGCCACGCACATCTTTGTCCACGGCTTCCCTCCCTCCTCCCAGCCGAGAGAAAGCAATGGAAGCTGCAGCCATCAAGCTGAGGAGCAGTTTGGTTAAAAACACTGATAATGCACTTCCAGTTCTTTCTTCGGAAGATCATGCGGTTTTCTCGACGTGTGAGGCCAAAAAAGATGTGTGGCCCAGTGCACTCTTGACAAAAGCATAGATTCACTGAAGCTTACAATTAATATTTAATACCAACAAGTCTTCTGTGATGCTGTGCGGATGTAAATAAGTGGAGAGAATGTGATATTTACCCCACTATAAAACATTCATGAGAGCTAAGCTATTTACAAAAGCTAAATACGACACTGTATTTACTGTAGGTCACCTCCTAGGGTTAGAGATGAAAAGTTTTTGGTCTAATGGAAAGTAACATAATATGCCATAATAACACAACCACTGTCTCGTCTGCAAAGAAATATCTCCTGGCTCCCTCCTTCTGTTGCAATTACAGGTGGGTAAAGCCACTATCAGGGGAAAGAAATAATGATAATGATAATATTAATAAAAAGAAAAACAGAAGGAAAAGGTGCCTTAAGGAGACTTGATACCTCAAGCCTTAAGGACACTTGATACCTTGGGCTTGTTACACTGTGTGCTCTCCATGCTCGTTATCAAACATCGTCATGTTCGTGCAGGAACTCAGGTCAGCAGACGGGTACGTGGGACGACTTCACTTTAATTGAAGTTACACTATCCCAGGATTGCCAATTAAGTATCAAAGTGCTTTGACGTGATCTGGGGCTTTCCTTCTACTCCAGCGGAATTCAAATTCCCCCTGAAAAAGGTTCTTTTTTAGGTACCCAAGCCTGCGATCGATACGGACGGTTAAATGGGGCTGTCAAAAATTTTAAATGCCAATACGCTGGGAGTGAATTCGCTGATGAAGGTCTCATGGCATTAGGCTCAGGATTTATAGGGCAGAATAGTTAGGAATTCGTTTTCACAAACTAACCCCCACAGCAGAGCCCTTCAGCAGTCAGCTGTGTTATTCGCTCTGAGTCTCGGAAATCATCAAAGAATTGTCAAACCCAAAGCAGAGTCCTGATTTAGGAAGCATTTGGGTGAAGTTGTATTACAAAGACTCACAGTAAAACCCAAAACAAAACCTAAATTGACACATTTATCTCAGAACCCTGGGCTGTTGTTTGGTTTGACATCCAAAAGCAAACTGAAAAATGATGTGAGTAATTTCTGAGGTGATAGTCATTTCTGGTGGAGCAGCAGTAAATGGAACAAGGCAAGGAAGGTTCAGCCTTTGGTGCGTATGAGAAGAGAATGTGTGTTATTGTGAGCCAGTTAGAAATGGATCAACACCATCTGCCTCAGTTTAGCCCAGGGCAGTGGTCACAGCACCAAGGCTGCCAGAGCTCGAGGAGATTTTGGACAATGGTGGAATTCTTGAGGTTGTCCTGTTGAGGGCCAGGAGCTGTGGGTCCCTTTCAACTCAGAATATTCTATGATTCTGTGAGTATTTTCCAGCTGGTGACTTAACAAGATACCAATCTTCAGCCCTTTAAAGTTTTTCCAGGGAAGGAAAAATTAGGATGGCTGGATGGGTTGTTTGTTTAACATTAATTTAACAGATATTAAATGAGAGATAGGGTCAAATCTAAAAATAATAGAATCACAGATTCGTTTAGGTTGGAAAAAGCCTCCAAGATAATCAAGTCCAGTCTTTGACCAATCCCCACCTTGTCAACCAGAGCAGAGCACTGAGTGCCATGTCCAGTCGTTCCTGGAACACCACCAGGGATGGGAACTCCACCATCATGACTCATGAATAACTCAGGTGGAAGGGACCTACAACAACCACCTAGTTCAGCTGCCTACCAAATAAAGTTAGAACTGTAAAGGTGACTTCCTTGTGCATCAGAGAGGAGAGGATTTTGAGAAACCAGGCATTAAAAATGGAAGTAGTAGCTGACATCTCCCCTCCTTCTCACCTGCAGGACATCTCCAAGAAAAACGGGACTCCCCAGCACATACTTGCCAACAATCTTTTTAGTACAGATCCTATTCCCACATCTTCCCCAAGACACACTGCTCTGATGGACAGAGGAACCCCAGTCTCACTGTGGATGCCACCAAGTGACACCTTCTCTCACTGATCCTGTGTGTGAACCTGCAGCCTTTCCACCTCCACCATCTCCAGGAGACTGAAAAGGAAGTACACTCTGACTAATGTAACACAAGCAGAGAGTCAAAATCCTCATACCCCCACCCCCAGTCTCCCATCTGTGTCAACAAGTTTGAAGTGTCCATGTATTTTTGGTGATCCAGAAGCAAGTGACTTGCCCAAAGTGGCTGCACCCAGTTGGTGACAGAACCCCAAAGTGCTCTCCTCCTACAATTTAGTAAGCTCCGCTCCCTACACAAACATCTGTAGATCAAACCAGTGCTGGAACCAGTGACAAGATAATGAATAGAAACAGTGGTCTTTAACTAAGGCCCGAGATCTATCTCTGGGGGGATGCTCTTGGGAGTGAATCCTACTACTGCTATGCTCAGTGTGCATACTTGAGAATAGATGATCTATCGCTGTACCGTGCAAGCCCTTTGTGATATCTACTTACTGAATTCCCACAGAGACTGACGAAGTTTCAATGTGATTGATGAGACAGAATAAGTCAAAACAGGGAGGCCTGTGCAGTTTCAGAATTATTTGAGGTAAGATGGCTCACCCCATCACCTCAAAATTTTCCACAGAGATTGGAAAATTACCCCTTGGTGTTCCTCGAGCCATGGGCAGAGGGGGATGCTGTGTAAGAGCACGGGAGGTTCCACTTCTTTGCAGCCCAAAAGTGGTGTGATTTTGGACTCAGCTACAGTCATGGTGTTGTTTGGGGCCACTGGCAACATGCTCAGACATCTCAACACTCCATGGTGAGGTAGGTCAGCTGGATGGAGTTCAGTGGATCTCACTGCATCTTCCAACCAAGAGAAATTGTACAAATTGCAAAGGAGGTGGGAACAAAATTCTCAAGCACAGGTATCCAGTACCAGATGTGTGAAGACTACTCAAAACATCTCTAGCTGGGGTCCATCCAAGTGTGGTGACTGAGACGAGTTAGTTGGGAACTCCTGGGCCACGAAATCCATGGGAAACTATCTTTAAGAAGCCCAATGCCAGAGCAAATAAATACTAGTGCCAGAAGGGTCTGTAATTCCTACCTGAAAATCAGAGTGGTCTATAAGTTTAACATTAAAATGTATTTCCCAGAAGCAATGAACTTCAGGCAAACACATGCAGTTTCTCAAACCTATACTGATTGCAGCAAGATTTTTAATAAAGAAATAAAAAACCTTTTTAAAATAGTGAAGTGTCTCATTTCAATAATTTTTATTTCATCTCATGATATTATTTCATCTCTTCAGTAGAAAAGAAACCCCACCTAATTTAAATTTAGGTGTGGGTTCTTTTCAATTAAATAGTTGTCAGCTGACTTGTTCCCAACAGGTACCAAAATATTTGCCTTTATCCAATTTTTTATCCAAATTTGGTAAGACGTGAATATTGAAACCTTTAAGTTTTTAACAAAATGAAAAAAAACCAAAACTTTTCTCTAACCTGCTTTACACACAAAGCAATTCCCCGAAACAGAGATGATCAAAAACACTGTCATTTAAAAGTTCTTGTCCCAAGGCCCTGATTCTGGATCTCATTCCTCCTAACTTGTTGTTGTTCTCTCAAAAACTTCTCTGAAGCACGTTTTTTTGCATTGCTTCTTCCTACATTTCCAGCTGTAGTGTAGAGCACAGACAAACACTGGTGCTGTCATCACTTACACACTTTATCTGGGGGCATTCAGAGTGCAAGTTATTCACGAGGAAGGAGAAATGACCCCAAATGGAGTGGAAGAGATGTTTGGCCATAAGCGCTTTGAAATGCTTCTCCTAATGCCAACCCAGAGAGTTTGTCTGATTGCAAATCTCTCCGTCAGCCACAGAAAAGTGACACTTCTCATTTATGAGAGGTGAGTAAATGGGATGCTGGCGAGGGTTTGCTCAGCATCTGCTCCAGTTGTAGACAGACTTTACCTGGGAGGGGGTTCCTAACCCGGCATTTCTGCACATGAACCCCTGTCAAGACAACAAAACACATGAACACGGTGTTGTGGCACCTCGTGCTTAGAGATAGTTAGTGAAGAAGTGATGATAAATGCACAAAAACTGGCTGCAGAGTGCGCAGGGGGATGAAATGCTCTGCAGCCCAGAAAACCAGCCCATGAACTGGGGCTCTCCTGCCACGTGCAGCCTGCAGAGATGACGTGCAGGATTTACTCCCACCCCTTTCCTGTTCTGCTTCTTAACACCTCTCTGCAACATATGGGCAAAGCTCTGCCACTTCCCGTGAGAGGGAATGTTTCTCCATTTCCCCTGTCCATCAGCACCATTAGTTCACAACTACCAAGTCATTCATGCAATGAAATGTCATGAGAGAAGACACAGATGAAGGAGAAGATGCCCCAAATTCTAGTCCTACCTCCAAGATATGGATAAACCTAATTTTTGTCTTCTCAACCCCATCTCCTTGGTCTACTACTGCATACAAGGCTAAAAGGGAAAGACACCCCCTTTAAAAGGCTGACAACTAGAACTATGACATTGTGAAATTGATAATGCAAAAAATGTTTAAATATCCTCCCTGCTGAGCTGTGCTGAGTAAGTCAGGTAATCACTAAGGGGTGCACAACCATTTTATGGGTCATCAAGTGATAAAGCTAATATGCTGCTTAAACTCCCCGGGAGAGAGGTCTCATTTGGTTGCATCAGGCCATTACGCAGGGTTGTAAAAAATGCAATTGTTTGATTTGCCTAAATACAGGTGAGATGTAATAAAATTCCTTATTTGCCATCCCTTGCTGTGTTATGGCAATCTCAAAGCAAGGACTGACCTTTTTATTTGCTTATGAAGCACTATTCTTTACCTATAGCACCGTAGAAATAAAACTTAAGTATTTGAATGCATACACATAATCTATTAACAGTGTGGTGGCGGGGGGGGGGGGGGAATAAAAAGCAAGAGGCCTTTCCCAGGTGAAGCAACACAGATCAGGAAACGTGATTTCCTCGAGTTCACACCAGTGTGTTCAGGCTCGGGGGAAGGGAGGAAGAGAAGAGGGGAGGATGGTGCTCTCTTGGTTAAAAGGAGAACGGATCCGAGCATCCCAAACACCGGAGCAAAAAGGTCAAAGAGTGAGAAATAAAAGCGTTCGCCGGTGCGGTGGGGGAGAAAGAGAAAGAGAAAAGGACCCCGAGAGCATTACATCTTGATCAAGGAATGACTGATAATATTCCAGTGCACCATCTTTCAGGCCCCTCGTTTGATGACAAAGCACGGCCAACATCCCACATCCATTATCCGCTTCCCTCCCCGAGGCGAGAGCATCAATAACGCTCCCTGTGCCTCTCGGAGCCGCGTCCCCCCGTCTGCGCCGCGGCCGAGGGCTGGTGGGCATTTCCATACAGCCCAAGCATCATTACAGCCCACCAATCCTTCACCACTCGTGCAGCAGATCCTGCTGCTACACGGGAGCTGCGGCTTTAACCAGTTCCTGTCCTTCAGGGATGCTCCGTCCATCCCAGCAGGGCAGCAGGGAGAGCAGAGGGGGCTCCTGTGTCACCTGAGGTCTGTCTCTCTTCCCTGTGCACCTGATTACAGGTGATGAAAAAGCTCCTGGCATTTTGGCAAAACCGCCCCTTTGTCTGGCTTTGTTTTGGTTTTGCTTATCCCCACCTTTTAATTAATCAAACACGCTCATCCAAGAGTAGGAACAGTTTGAATCTGAATGCAAATGCCTTCAGACTTGTTGCCATAATTTGGTTGGATTAACAGTCTAGTTTGTTTGGCCATCTGCTGCTATCCAGGAGCAGAGAAGGATCTTGGCACACCTGGTCCCACCAGCCTGATGGCCCACACCAAGGTGGGGGTTGCCTTGCCTGTGTTTTGATTTCCCCCCAAAAACCATCAATGGGCTCCAAGACCCTCAGAAATCAGAACCAGGTCTGAGCTCCTCACCTACCAACTCTGGGTGAAGATGTAATGGTTTGGCTTGGGAAGGAGATGAATTATACACTGCTCTGGGAGCCTGATGTGGATCTTGACAGCATTTCAGAGGGGTGCTCAAGCCTGCAAGAACCAGAAGTGGCAATTATTTTAAATAATTGACTATGGACTTTCCCCAAAGCTGCAGCTGAAGAAATCTGCAGCTGAGGTGTTGTCAGTGTAATGGAGATGAGTAAGGTCCCAAGTGAGAGGAACAGATCCACGAGAGATATTAATCAAAGCTCTGACTAGTATGAGGCTAAAAAAAAGATATGAGTTACCTGCCTGGCTTTTCAGCAGCCTTGAGTGACTCCTGGCAGTTGCTTCTGCACCTGTGTTTTCCATTTCATAGAGTACTAAAATGGTTTGTGTTGGAAGAGACTTAAAACCTCATCTTGTTCCAACACCTTCCGCTAGACCAGGCATTTACTCTGTCCAAAAAAGTGCAGCTTCAGGTGTGGTGCACATCAGCAGGGAGACAGGAGTCATCTGGCTGGAGCTGTAACAGAGGCAGCTCTTCCACATCTGCCATGCCCAGTCCAAAACTGATAATTCCCTACCTACTGGAGCTGACAACAATCCCCAATCCCCCCCTGCAGAAGCCAGCTACCCCCTGCCCACTCTGCCTGTTCATCACAGGTGACCCAACATGACAGCTGGTGGTGGAAAGCAGAGCACACCTAAGAAAAGCAGCAGAAAGCTTTTCTTCAAATTACTGGTTCAAATCCCAGCAGGATCAGTGGTGGATTTGAAACTAGATCAGGTAACTTCCAGGCAGCTTCGTGAGCTGCAGGAAAAGATTACTTAGTTCAAGTCCTTTAAAAATAAAAACTCAGCAAATGAGGAAAATTTCTGTCTCTTATCAGAGTTCCTCATTCACTCCTAGGATAAATGGGAGAAATTCCACGCAAATCAGCTGGTAACATCTGTAACGAACCTTTGACAGTGTTACAAAATATATAGGAATTTTTAGAGGTAGAGCATCCACTGTAATGAGAGAGAAATGAGAGAAAAAAAGTTCCTAAAAACATCCCAGACCCACCAGGGTTTTGTTTTGCTCTTGGAGGAATGCTGGGGAGCTGGAGGCCATTCCTGCTGCCTCCCTGATCACAGGTTTGCCCTGCCTACATGCTTCCATCAGAGCCAGGGCTCAACCTTCACACCAAATCTCTACACACACCAAATCTTTCCCCTCTTGGCAGGAAAAGATACAATATGTGGGACTGCCACCTGTGCTTAACACGGAGGGGTGAGGGCCAGGCACCCTCCAACCTGTCACCTGCACCAGGACGGGTTGGGAGGGGAAGGTCAGCTCCATCAAAGCAGCCAGAAAAGTAAAGCCAGTTAATAGCAAACCTGTTTCTAATTGCCTGCTGCATTAGAGCTACACCTTTCACCACCTGAGACCGCCAGGAACCCATTCAAAGCCTTGCTTCCCAGCTTATACATAAGCCCTTCATGTTTTATTATAACCCTGCCAATTTTTTGCTTTCATTTATGTGCGGGGAGAAAACAGCCCCTTCACCAGCCTCGGCGCACAAGGGGACTTTTTAAAGCCTTATTTCCACATACATTGCTTCCAGAAACCCCCCCCGGCAGACTCCCCCCCTCCCTGGATTCCTGCAGTCTGATGCTCAGTGCACGGATGGCTGTGTGTGACGTGCCGCCAGCACCCTCAGCAGCAGGTTTTTCACCTTTCCTCCTCCGTGCTCAGGTGGGTGATGGAACCACCCCAGTGCTCTTCACATCCTGGTCGTGCTGCTGCTCAGTGCAGTCTGTTGTTTAAGTCCCCTACCTCCATGACTGCAGCAGCTGCCACAGCATGCAGGAGGTACTCCAAGGAGCTCCACGAGCGCTCCCTGTGCCAGCAGCTCTTACCTTGACCTCCAGCTCATGCCTAAATCCACAGAACCTCATGTGACACTGTGTGTGTGTGTGCTCCTCCAGTCCCATCCTGGCCAAATCCGGTTTCCCTGCAATGTGACTCAAGCAACCAGTCAGAAAGGGTTTGGGATGCAAAGCACAGGGAGCAATTCAGCCCCACAACATTCCGACTCTTGACCATCCCAGAATCACAGAGGCATTTAGGTTGGAAAAGCCCTCTGAGATCATCGAGTCCAACCATTCCCCAGCACTGCTAAACCTACCACTAACACGTGTCCCCAAGTGCCACATCTACACAGCTTTTAAACCCCTCCAGGGTGGGGACTCCACCAGTGCCCTGGGATGAACAACCCTTTCGGTGAAGAAATTTTTGCCCAATGACAACCTAAATCTGCTCTGGCACAGCTTGAGGTCATTCCCTCAGAGTGTGACCTTGGGGTTTTAAGTCTCGTGGGATGCACCACGAGCTGGCTGTGCTCTCCTCCAGTCCCCCAGTATCCCAATCTCTGGGCTACCCAAAAGCCCCATATTCCTTTTGTGGGATAGCAAGTCCTGGCCAGGCACGGGAGGGAATTGTATCCCTTCCCCAGAGCAGGTCCCTGGCTGGCACTGAGCACCTCTCCCCTGCCTGATTCACCTTTCCCTTGGCAGCCTACACCTCTGACAGTTAATTCCTCATCACTGAATTAATATTTCATGGCAGCAGTCAGCACCAGGACACCACCACGACAGCTGCTTCAGAAACACGGGTGGACCATCCAGGAAGCCTCACCACTAAATGGGTTAAGGTTGTTCTGGCATTGCAAGGCATTTTTTTTTGGCATGGCTCAAGGTTATGGCAAGGCCACTCGCCATCAGCATCACCACCTTGCCCTTAGTTTTCAGGCAGATGTGGGAATTCACCAAATTACAGCCAAACCCAGCCGTGCTCAGCGCTTAATCCTGGCTCAGCTGAGCCCCAGCCACCTTGTCTCTGCTTCTTTTTTTTTTCTTTTCCCTTTCTTTTTTTTTCTTTTCCCTGTTATTTAAATCATTTTGAGCAAGAAAGTAGGCCATGAAAAAAAGGGGTAGCATTGTTTTAATAATTAGCAATTACGATCTCTGCAATATTAATTGCATATTTCCATAGCAAACACCCCCCTGGAGGGGAAAAGTGAGCGGTGGTTAGAGACCGCCGAAGCCTAAAACTGGAATTCCTGGGAACAGGGAGGGGAAAAAAAGGGAGAGAGAATATGAACTTCTTACATTCAAGTAAATTACTACAGGGATTCCTCAGAAACCTTTAATTAGCCCTGCTCTGCTGTCGCATTGATTGGTCTGAAACTCATCAATTATTCAATGGCAGCAGCTCTTTCTCTCTCTTGCTTTTTTTTTTTTTTTCCCCTTCTTTTCATCCTTTAGGTGGAAGAGCCTGTTCTTAACCTGCTGGGGCGTTTCTGTTTCCATGCCATTGAGCCACGGGCCAGGAAACTCGGCTGGATTTCCAGCCTCCAACCCAAACCCTTCGGGGACACGGTCTGATCTTCATGCTGGAGATTCTGTGCCCTTGCCTGGCTGGGGTTGTTCCTCCCCAGTGAGGCCAGCGCAGTTAAAGGTGGCCCATGCTGGTTTTTAGGGATCACTCACCATTTTCAGCTTGGGTTATTGCAGACAGGCCTCCAGAAGTGGGGTTTTCCAGAGGACAAGGTGCTCCTCACACCTGGCATCCCTGAGGTGTGGCTGCCACCAGAGGGATAGAAGGTGTCATGGCTCCTCCCAAGTGAGGGATGCACTTCCACGTGGGGAAAGCTGTTTCAGGGAAATCAGAAAAATGAGATCCAGCAGACACTCCCTCTTCAGCTTCGAGGTAAAAACAGGGCTGACCTGGATTTGATTGCTGCCCAGTCAAACTTGGCCCGGGAAGATTAGAGTCCTGCATGCACAGCATTATTTGCAAATCATTATTTTGCTGGCTTGTGGCCGGAATAACAGTGACATCTCTCCCAAATTGGCCACTTTCTCCAAAGAGCCACAGTTTCCACGTATTCATTTGCCTCACCCCTGGAAGTGTCCAAGGCCAGGCTGGACAGGGCTCTGGGCAACCTGGTCTAATGAGGGCATCCTTATCCATGGCAGGGGGGTTGGAATTAAATGGTCTTTAGGGTCCCTTCCAACCCAAACCATTCTAGGATTCCGTGGTTTTCCAAATGAGGCGCAGTCCCATCAGCACTCTGCCAGCACCACCTTGCTGGGCTCTCTCATCCCATCAAGTAGCAGACCCCTGCTCAGTACCTTTTTGGGCACCACAGACCTCCCAGCAGCACTGAGCCGGAGCAGCAGCTCTGCCACAGCACCGGGGCATCGCGGGGTGAAGATGAACTTGCAACAATCACAGTCCATCCCTGGGCTGCCTCGCTCTATTTAAACTGCTGGGAGAACAGCTTTGCTCACCATGTGTGTGCAGCTAGTGGCCATGTGTGTTTATCAATCCCGTTTATCCAAGAGAATTCGCTCTAAAATCTGGCTGCTGGAGACCCCTACGTATGGTGCAGGTTCACAGACTGCCCACCGATGCTGATTCCTGCAGCCTGCTCACCTCAGTGCTCAGGAAAGAGGCAAACTCACTGGGAATACACCCACAGACCTAGGCAGGAGTTACATTTTCCAGGCTTCAGCCTAAACCGGAAGCTTTTCCTTCAGTTTGTAACTTTGAGAAATTCTGGTCAGCTACACAAAATTTGGTTGAAGCCAAATATTCTTTTTTTTTTCCTTTAATGGATGATATTTTCATTTCTTTTTTTTTTTTCCCCCAAGTTTAACCCACGCACACTTTTTAAGTGGGGTTGTGGGGTTTCTGCTGTACCCAGGCTGAATGCAGGTTCTTTTGTCCCCTCTTCTTCCCACAGAACCATCTTTAGCCTCATGGGAAGATAAACTCATAGAATCCTAAACTGGTTGGGGTGGAAAGCTCCTGAAAGATCATCCAGTTCCAACCTCCCTGCCGTGGGCAGGGACACCTTCCACTAGACCAGGCTGCTCCAAGCCCCATCCAACCCGGCCTTGAACATTCCAGGGATGGGGCAGCCACAACTTCTCTGGGCAACAACTCAGTTAGGCAAGTGACAATTTGAAAAGTCGTTCTGGGCACTTTGACTTGGAAATGGTTTCGGCTTTTCCACTGCTGTTGCAAATGGAGGGACCAGGGTCTGCTTGTCCAGAAGCAGCTGCCTGTGTCCCAGCCCACAGTGCTGCCCACCCTGCTTTGCCCCTGGCAGCTTGTAGAGCCACCCACAGAGTCAGTGCTTTGGATTTAGTGGTTTTCCCATTGATTTTCATTCCCCTGAAGTCCTTTACCTTGTCCTACAAGAAAGAAAGAGAGGGACTTTCGTACGAGGGCATGTGGCAACAGGACGAGGGGGAATGTCAGAGAGCGGGCTTAGGTGGGATATTGGGAAGGAATTCTTGGCTGAGAGTGGTGAGACCCTGGTGCAGGCTGCCCAGAGAAGCTGTGGCTGCTCCTGGATCCCTGGAAGTGTCCAAGGCCAGGTTGGATGCATGTGATACGAGAGAAAAATTTAAATGCCAGACCTGGACAAACCTTCTGAGCTTGACAAACCTGTGCTTGTACCTCCCAAAAAAGCCATATTTGAACTAACAGGGAGAGAAAATCAGGGGAGAAAAAACCCTTTACCGTGGAGGCTGGTGGAGAGCTGAGGCACCCCAGTGTCCATCCTGCCCAGAGCACTCCGTGTCCTCCACTGTCACATGGATCAAACTGAAAGGTACTCGCTCTGTTTTTTAGCCCCTGCAAAACCTAGGAGAAAAACAGGCTGTTCAACCCATAGGCAAGGGGGTTTTATTTTTGTCCTAAAGATAAGAAAAATTGATTTAAAGGATTGTTTAATTTGACTGTACTTGTTTTATTTTTTTTTCCAAGACAGCCGTAAGAACCAAGGGCTTTAAAGTAATTTTGGATCATTTCAAGATACTATTCAGAAATTTAAATATCACATTTAGATTAATTTATAATGGTGCCTTGCTTCTAAATTTTCAAAGCATTTTGCTTTAGACAAAACGTGTTTAATTTGATGTCATGTAGAAAATGCAATTTAGCAAATTTGTTCACCTTTTGACATGGGAATGATTTGTCTTCTCCTCCTCCAGCTTTCATTCACCTCTGACATACTCCATAGGTTCTTTACAGCTAATCTTGGTTTAGAATTTGCTATTTAAAGTAGAGAAAGGAATTAATAATTTAAGCTGACTACCAAAAAAAAATTGATTTATTACAATATCCAAAATCAGGACTTCTGGTGCCTCAGAGAAGTGTCATGGATGTGCCTGAAGACCCTGGGAAGGTCGGGATGGTCCCACCAGGTAGCCCAAGGTCTCCCTGCTCACTGCTCTCCCGCTCAGGGTTAGCTGCAAAGAAGCCACTGATGAATACAGGCAAAAAAAAAGAAATCCAAACCAAACAAAACCTGAACCCCTTGCCCCAAGAGGGGGATAAGAAATGATGTATTGACTATGAATTTCATTTATCTTCCCACCTTTCCCCGGCTCGAGCAGCGGCAGCGGCGCCGCTCGTGCTGCCTGTACACATATTAGCCCGTGTATTTCCCATCCTACTTATCCCCTGGAATTTATTCTAAAGCTCGCTTTTGGAAACCCATAAGTAGGACATAATTCGGAGGATTTGATATTCTGGTCGATGTTTTGTTGACTAGTTATTCTGCAAGCCCTGGTGTTGCGGGGAAATGTGTCCTTAAATACTCACAGAGAAAATATAATGCGTATAAATATATGTAATTTTACTTAAATTGTGTTAAGTTCTAATGGGGAACTGTAATATATAAAATCAGCCCTACAAATTAGTGACATTCAGAAACACAGAGGACATTTGGTTTGCCTACCTATGCTGGACAAGTATTTTAAACCTCTTTTACTCTAAAATAGGTGCGAATGTGTTCCCTTGTTTGAGGCAGCTTGAGCTCATGACAGACAGTCAGGCATGACAGTGACACACAGAACTGGCAGGAATGTTGCCAGTTAGAAACTTTTTTGTCATGGATAATAGTTTCAATCCCTTTATTGAGATCACACACTCATCCCAGCACCTGCTGCAGCTGATGGGACATCGGAATTCCTCTGTATCCTGTGTTAAAATCCAATATATTACTGTTAAAAGTCATCAAAAAATATTCACACTGCAAGGTTTCTGAAAACCACTGGATTATTTTCTCTAGTTTTGAGGGTAGTAGAAGGAAAAAGGTGACAACTCTTTTCTGGTTGTCCATGTCCCATCACCCCCATCTGCCCTCTGAAAGCAAGGGAAGAAGAAGAAAAATGAGAATTATACTTTTTCCTCATTTTTCAGTTTTTGTTTTGACACAGTTTTAATTCCAAATATAGGTGGGAAGCATTATTGCTTTCCCAGGATAAAGAGGAAGGTGCTCAAATTCCATCAAAGTCATGACACTGCTTGAGAATTTACCAAAAAGAATTGGTCAAAAAATTAACTGAAAACACACTTTCCCCTTGACAGTGAATGAGTAAATAAAGAAAAGAAAAAAGAACCCAATATACAAAAACGGCACAACAAAAAGAAAAAAACCCCAAACCCTCTAAGGTGTCTTAAGAACAAGTATTATTTTAGGGGAAGTATTTGATTGGCTATTTATGGGATATATACATATATTTTATATGGGATATCGAAAGAATTTGCCCCAAATACAGTTTTGCCTTCGCAGTTGTAATTTTAATTTCCTGTCTTAAAAAAAAAAAAAAGAAAAAAAAAGTGAGAATTTTGCTCTTTAAATCCTTATCCCCTCATCAGAGAGGAAGGTGAAGATTTAATTGTTGCTAATTTTGTTAATCCCCTGATCAAGCCACCATTGATCCCAACCCTTTCCACCCGCGTCACTGCACGAAGATGTAACCCCATCCCAGGAGTGCGAGTTTGCTCTCTGACTGCGCAGAGGAAGGACCGTGTGGGCTACAGACCCACAAAACTTGGCCGAAGACACTTAGGAAAGTATAAAAAAAGGGCTAAGAGTTAAAAAAAATCAACCTTCTCTGACCCCAAGGAGACCCTTTTTCCCTGGGATCGGGCTTGGTGCTGCAACCTTTTGCCGCAACGCCAAGAGGGACACCGAAACTCCACCTGCATCACAATTTTTTTCCCCTAAGCTGGTGGGTTTAAGGCTGGATCTCTACAGTACATGAGAAAAGGCTTTCTCTGCTGATTTTTTTTCCTGCTTTTTCTTCTGTTTTTTTTTCCCCAGTTCACTCCCTGTCACTAAAGCAAAAACACGTGTGCGCATCCCCGCCTTTAAGAGAACGTGGGTTACTTCTCCCCTCTCTCCTCCCTGCCCCCCCCCCCAAAATTCAAGGAGAACATACAGTTCATGAAAATTTAATGCCATATGTAACAAAGCAAAATGAATATTTAATTGGGGCTTTTATGTGAAACCAGATAACAAAACCAGTTACACACAGAGGGGGAAAAAAAAATAAAATAAAATTAAGCCACTCTAATGTTTGATAAAAACTGGTACTGAAGCAGTTAAGCTATTGGCAACAAGCGGCTCCTAATAAACACTCAGCTAATTCTGTAGGAAAAGCACTAATTAGAAAAGCAATAATAATCGGTGTAATTGCTCTAAATTACCCTCCTCACAGAGAAGTGTGTTTGGATACTGCAACGCAGCTGCTCCTGCTCCATCCAGGCGCTCGCAGCCAAGGACGCTCCGCTTTTCTCTGCTGCCCTCTCCAGGCCCAGGAAGGTGGAAGAGCTGTCGCGTCTCACATCCCAGGGAAAGACAGGGTTATCCCACACACTGGGCATTCTTGGGTGTCCCAGCCTGCTCTGGTGACATCACCTGGATATCATTGGCTCCAGAAAATGCAATGTGGGGCTCCAGAGCTGGGATTAGGGTGGATAAGGAGCTACAAGGAAGGGTTGTAGGTCCCTCTGGATGTCCAGTCTACCCAAATAGGGGGAAAAAAGACCTTAGTGGTTTGGGCACATTAGGTTGGTCAGGGTTTCATAGATGTTGCTTATAGCACAATAGGGCTTGGAGCAAGAGCTGGATCCTCCTTGGGGATCACCTTCACCCCATGTCCCATTGGCAAGGGGACCCACAGGCACGCAGAAGCACAGAAGGGATGGAATCCATAGCTCTTAAATACCAAAACACAGCAGAGAGCCCAGAGCTCAGACCTCGATGCAGAAACAGGAATATGAACTCTCCAGCGCAGGGGGTGCCTGGAGCAGAGGTCCATGGGGAGCTCGTGTCCTCGTGGAGCACTCAGCAGGCACGTGAGGACTCTGTGAGGACTGGTTGAATGGGGCCCTGAGCAGCCTGATTTAGTGGGTGACGTCCTTGCCCATGGCAGGGGGGTTGGAACCAGATGACCTTTAAGGTCCCTTCCAACCCAAACCACTCTGTGATGGTTCTCTGATGGAATCAGCACTTCCTCCAGCAGGGATTCCCACCTCACGGTCGGGAAGATGAGGGCACCTGAAGATGCTGTGTTTGTCATTGTTCAGATTTGCAGTCAGATTTTTGGGCACCAGGAGCTCCCAAATGCTCCCCCCATGCCGTACACAGAGCATGGAAACTGCTGGTGCAGCGATGCTGTCTTGTGTGATATTTTTGACTGTTGGCAAATTACACCAACTTAAATAATAACAAATGGAATAACAAACTTCCATTGATTGCACGTCTGCACCAGCTAGTAAGGCTGCACTAGGGTTGGTAACTGGCATTTTCAGGGCAGTAAATTAACTCCCTGTGCAGTAAAGCTCAGAGGGACTGGAGGTGAGCACTGTACAGCCAAGGCTTTAGCCCAACCACACTGGTTTCCTCTAGCTGTGATGTTAAGATCCTTTTCCTCCAAAAAAACCAGATAAATTAATTGCAGACCAAGAAGCCCTGCAGCTAGTTACGAACCTACATACCTACACAAATCAAAACCATTCTTGACTTGGTGCTTTGATGACACAGGTGAAGACAAATAATCCCATAAGCGTCCTATGGTGCCTCCTCCCTGGTCTCACCAGCTTTAATAACACAGATTAGTTTAATCCAACAATACTTCAGCTGTAACCCAGCAACATGCAACTATTAGCTAATAAAATAGAAATGTTCACCTATTTGAGCATTCTGTGACCTTCACCTGGGATCTTTGCCTTCCTTGGTGCCAGGTTGGAGACTGCGACCCACCCCTGAGTGACCACAGCACAGCTTCCAGATAGGGCTAGCAAAAAAACATCCCAATGCAAAACTCTTGTTCACCAATCCCAGGCTGGCCAGCACCTGGAAAACAGCCCTGACAACTTAATTTTGGCTGGTTGTGGCCTGAATGTGTATTTTGTGATGCTAAAGCCCACACAACCTGCTGCACTCTCATAGACAAATCTGTTTAAATTTCTCAGGCCGTCCTGGCAACAGAATTTGGCTCTTACTATATAAAGTCAATTTTTTGACATTACATTGTTTAATGGTTAGAGTTTTCCCAAATGCATCTGCATCAGCTCTGTGTGATGGAACAGTTCGCCCAGAGAAGCTGTGGCTGCCCCATCCCTGGAAACATTCAAGGCCAGGTTGGACAGGACTTGGAGCAACCTGGTCTGGTGGAAGGTGTCCCTGCCCCCATGGCAGGGGATGGAATGAGAGGATTTAAAGCTCCCCTCCAACCCAGACCATTTTGTGATTCCATATGCGAAGTCCTTGATACATAAAAAGGTGGGTGGATGCCCTTAGGGCTGGGGTTTTCCAGGCTGGAGGTGGGGATGGTGCAGCAAAGCCTTGGCAAGTCATCT
The DNA here is from genome assembly GCF_003984885.1 of Neopelma chrysocephalum. Classification (NCBI taxonomy): domain Eukaryota; kingdom Metazoa; phylum Chordata; class Aves; order Passeriformes; family Pipridae; genus Neopelma; species Neopelma chrysocephalum. Next base: position 2,413,536 of record NW_020925758.1, read on the forward strand.
AAAGTGGTCATGGAGTTCACCTTCGGACCTTGAATCTACAGATGTCAGACACACTAGGGGACAACTCCAAAATCTTCTCCAAAACTGGAGTGGTATTTTGATTCATTTCACTTCCAACAACTCCCACAGCTGTAGAAGTGATGATCTTTCTTTTTTTTTTTTCCCTTTTAATTTAATTTCACTGATCTCGATGGAAGCATCGCAGAGGAAATTATTCCAGGAACAAGGTAAAAAGGTCAGAGCCTGCGCCGAAATTTTTCCTCTTTAGCAGAAAAGAAAGGCAGAAACCTAAACCATTGCTTTGGAGAGTCAAACCCCTCCTGATCTTGGTTTAATCCCCTCCCTTCCTTGATGCTGCTCACAGTGCACTGCAGCACTCAGAGAGCGGACAGTCACGCTCCAAGTTTCCCTGTGTAATTACGTTCAAATCCTCGTTGCTTCCATGCATGCTTCAGTGTTATTTATATTGGTTTAACGATCCATTAAACAAATACTGTACTTTGGGAAGTGCTACTTTGCTTATGAACAATTACAGTTTCTCCAGCGTTCAGCAATGTTAACCACAAGAAAGGGGATGATGGTGCAGAGCTGGCTTGGAGTAAGGGCTTGGAACTGCTTTTAGCAACATCAACATTACCCTTTCTGGGTGTTTTTATTTAAAAAAATATATATTGAGGATTTTTTTTTTTAAACCCTTTCTATAAAAGCACAAATTAATTGCAACCTGATGGCACTCAAGAGGAGATTCCTACCTAACAGGATTTACTCCACTGGAGCCCCATCCTACAAATACTTCCAGAATTTTGGTGCAGCAGACAGGTTCCATGCCGTGAGGCACATCCCACGAGCTGACCTCACCTTCCTCATCACAGACACTCCGTGTCCAGCCGTGCACATTGAAGCACATCCCACAGCGACCGCCCGTTTGGCCGAGAAGGGAAGATGTGATCCTGGACCCCGTGGCAAGCAGCCTGGCTCTCAGCTGTACTCAGCCCTGGAATTACCAGGAGCTCACAAATGCCCTCCCAGAAAACTGGAGACTGGAGCTGCCCCAGGGCCTTGGGAATGAGGAGCATTTTGTTTGCCTAAAGAGGGGTTTTGAGGGCAAGAGGCACAATGAAGGAAATCCAAGTGCAAGGGAAGAGATGGGACTTAGGTCACTACCCTTCAGAGGCAGATTTCAGCTAGACCAGCAGTGAGATCTTACAGGAAGGGTGGTGCCTTGCAGGCCCATCATTTCAGCCCACGATTAATTTAATTGATTTTTGAAAATTTTTCCATGGTCTTCAGTTGGGAAGCCGAGCTTATTTTATCCCTCCAGGCTGCTGCAGGCATTAGATGAGTCCCAGCACAAGGGAGGAGGGTGGAAAGGAACCAGGAGGTATGGGTGAGGAGAGACCATCCCACGGCAAAGTGGTGCGCAGGGGGGATTTGGGGACATCAGGGGGACCACAGGGACCTCCTGCAACCCTGGCAGCTTTCAGGGCTCCGAGATCCCGCGAGTGCTGGCAGCAGCTCAGGCCTGCAGGAGCAGGAGGGCAGCTTTGTGTTCCACCTAATTAGGGTGGCTGGATCTGCCTGAAACGTGTGCCGGCTCTTTCATGTGCCCAGTCACCCTTTACTCCTTTCCAGAGTGGTCTGTTGTGTCTTAAGGCTGGTCTTATTGTGCTTGGTCTGGCAGACTGGAAAATTTAATTTTAAACTAATTAGTTCCCAAGTTGCCGAATATCCTCAAATTACCAGGCATCACCTTTCCCAAAGGGGAAGAACAACATAACTCACCTGTATCCAACATTTGACACTGCTGGAGTCAAGAGCATGGAAACAAAGGATCCCCAATTGCTCATTGTCTTGGCTCAAAGGTCAAGAGTCGTTTATGACAAAGCTCTAATTAATAGTTTATTACCCACAATTACCATAGTCTCTTTTGTTAGCATTTAATATTATTAGCTAAAGGTTTGCTTTGAATGCAGAATGAGATTATCTTTGAAATCAACTTGTTCAGCTTTCCTTGGTCTTCAAACAAGGCTGCCCTCTGGCTCGTCACTCCATGTTCCTGGTCTTCACCTGACACCAAATCATTGACGTGCTGTTGCTCTGATTACTTGGTCACTGAAAGGTCACAGGGATATAAACACTCTTTTCCAATTATTCTCATAAATGGGCCGGTAATCACACAAAGACCATCCAGCTCTTCAAAGATAACAACAGCAGCAATTACCTTCCACATTTATGTTTTCAAGTTCATACAACACCTGTGCTACTCTGCCAGCAGAGAATAATGGAATTGTTTGGGTTGGAAAAGGCCTCCAAGATCACCAAGTCCAACTGTTCCCCCCTGCACTGCCAAGGCCATCACTCGCCCCTGTCTCCAGGTGCCACATCCACACAGCTTTTAAATCCCTCCAGGGATGGAGACTTCACCCCTACCCTAGGCAGCTGTGCCAGGGTGGGACAATCCTTTCCATGGAGAAATTTTCCTGATAGTTTTCTATAAATGCAATAGTTTTCAAAAAATTAGGTTGGGTTTTGTTCCCTCTTGGGTTTTTTTGGTTTTTCTTTTTGTTTTTTGGTTTTTGGGAGGGGTTGTTTTTTTTTTGTTTGTTTAGTTGGTTGGTTGTTTTTTGTTTGGTTTTTTTGTTTGTTTTGGTTTTGGTTTTGTTGTTTTTTGGGGGGGGATTTTTTTGTGTGTGTGCATGTGTGTGTGTGGTTTTGGGTTTTTGGGTTTTTTTTTGTTTGTTTGTTTGTTCGTTTGTTCATTTTTTCGGTTTTGGTTTTGGTTGTTTGTTTTGGGGTTGTGGAGTTTTTTGTTTTGTTTTGTTTTGTTTTGTTTTTGTTGTTGTTGTTGGTTTTGCTTTTGGTTTTGGTTTTTGTTTGGTTGGTTTTTTTGTTTTCTTTGAAAGGCACCAAGAGGAGAGCCCAGGCACCAGGGCCTGGACATGGGGATGACAAGAAGCTTCCACTCCCTGGTTGGTTTTGGAAGGGGCTTTGGGTTGAAGCAGCCCAACGTTTTCATGGCACCAAAGCATCCTCTCTCCTCGCTGGTGACCTGAGCTGAAGGCAATGCTGGAACATCCTGATGGGAATTTCTTGCTCCACCATCATCTTTTCTCGTGTAACTCATGTAACTTCGTCCCACTTCTTGAAACAATATCTATTTGCTTAGCACTGAACATGTCACAAGGTCCCAGCGACAACACTAATCTCTGCAGATGTACAGAAGATTTTTCCATTCTGTTACAATTAAAAAAGGTAATATAACAGGGGGTATAATAGTTTAAGAGTTGAAACAGAAGTAAACCTTTTTTTTTTTTCATTCAGAGGGAGCACTTAAAAGTATATTTTCCCCCAAAAGAATCAGATTCAAAATAGGAAAATATAAAGAGTTATTTCGCTTTGAGAGTGTTCCTTTGAGACATTCCCTGAGGCCTTTATTAAATTCTTCTCCTGTGACCCAAACAGTTTGGCAGAACAGATGGTAAAAATCACAGAATCGGGGTTGTTCTTCCGCAGGGGTTTCAGTTTAGGAAGCTACCCCCAGGTTTCCTTCAATGCAATGTGCCACAGATGGCCATGACCCTGGGACACATGGGAAAACCCACGTCCTTGCCTGTCCAGCAAACCCTAGAAAGACACTGGTATGGCCATAAAATGCCATTTGCACTCTACAGAGAGGTGCTTGCTCCAAATCATGGTCACTGGTGTCACCCCTTTCCCCAAGACAAGCTTTGGTACCAACCCTTCTGCTTTTGAGTTCTTCTGTCCCTTGTAAAACAGCAGGGACAACCACAGTCACCCAGCCCTCTCCACCTGGACTTTGGGGATGCTGGTGCTTGGCAGAAGCCACTCTCCAAGCTCACCAGGCACTTACTTCATGCTGCTCATGGCATGATGGCATCCCCAAAAGTGGTACCTGAACCCTGCGTCACCTCTTCCTCTCCAGGAGGGCACAGAGATGATGTGAGTGAGCTCTCCCCAGGACAGAGGGCATCACCTGTCGTCGTGGAAAGGCCACATCACCAAACCACGCTCTGCATTTGGGAATTCCCTGGAGACAGCTCGTGCAGCCCGAGTTCTCCCATTCCCTGTTCTCTGCTGCCATCAGGTGGATATTTCACTTTATTCAGCTAAAAGCTGCAGAATCCCTGCGTGTTTTCCCTGCGTTTAACCATCTTGGCCACAGGCAGCTGATTTCCCCGGACTTTGGTCACACAGGCAAAGCCATGGGAGCAGGAAGACACAGAAGGATCCCTGATATTTTCCCCCTTCTCAGGAACAAGCTGATTTTGGACACCACAGAGAGCTGCCAATACCTGTCAGGCAGCATTGTTAGGTCTTGTTCTGGTCTCTTAAGTCAGTGCTCTGGATCCAAAGCCCCCTGGGACATTGGATGGTTTGGGTTGGGAAAGACCTTAAGGATCATCCAGTTCCAGTCCCCTTTTTCCGAAGGGATACCTCCCACTAGACCAGGTTGTTCCAAGACCCTCCAACCTGGCTTTGGACACTTCCAGGGATGGGGCAGCCGCAGCTTCTCTGGGCAACCTGTGCCAGGGCCTCAGCGTCCTTAACATAAAAAACTTATTCCCTATATCTACTCTGACACTCCTTCAGTTTAAAGCCATCACCCCTCATTCTGTCACAACAGGCCCTGACAAAAGGTCTGTGTCCATGATTCTTCTAAAACCCCTTTAATTACTGAAAGGCTGCAATAAGGTCTCCCTGGAGCCTTCTCTTCTCCAGGTGAACACTCCCAGCTCTCCCAGGCTGTATCCAGAGCAGAGGGGCTCCAGCCTTTGGAACATCTTTGTGGCTCCTCCAGACTTGTTCCAGCAGCTCCACATCCTTCTTGTGCTGAGAATCCCAGAGCTGGACACAGGATTCCAGGGGCGGTCTCACCGGAGTAGAGCAGAATTCCAGAAGCTGCTTGAAACTGCAGCGTTTGTAAAGGCTTTTGGAATGGTTTTGCACTTCTGTGGAAAGCATTGACTAATTTAAAAGGTGTAAATCACTATTTTTTCTGCCACAGCAGCAGCAACAAAAGCCCAGAGTATGATCTCAGCATTAAAATTTGGACAGAGCATTCTCATGCAGAAAAACTGGTGTAGGTTGATGGAGGAGCAAACCAACCTGACCCTGCTGAGACCCAGGACACTGCTGCAGTAGGATGTGAAGGGTCACCTGTAACCCAGGCCAATGTGTTATTATGCCTCTGAGCACCCACCTCTGGTGCTTTATTCCCAGATCTTCCACTGCGTTTCATCATCCCCTTCCACCACCGAGAAAACCACCAAGGAGAGTTTTCCCTCTGATCCCATCTCTTGCCAGGCTGAACCCCTGCTCCCTGGCTGGCCAGTAAATATTGGTTTAACAGCTGCAGACCAAACAGAAGAGAAATATCAAGCCCACATTGCAGCAGGTTAAGTGGTGGGGATCTTTCTTCAGGTGGCCCTACAAGATTCAGCAAGACTGAACATCCTCTGTCAAACCTGACCTAAATTGGTGAGTGGGTTCAAGAGGCCATGGGAGTGGAGAGCCCAGACTGACAACGGCACAGACACAACTGTGCCAACTCAAAAGCCACAGGAGACATTCTCAAGTTAGGCAGAAAACCCACAAAGCAGCAAATAAGAATATTGAAGAAGGTATTTTTAATTTTTCCCCACAGATTTTGATCATCTAGGAGTTGTCAAAAACTTCTCTTCCCATCTTAGAGAAAACAGGAGCTGGATGAGATTGTCCAGAGAAGCTGTGGCTGCTCCATCCCTGGAAGCATCCAAGGCCAGGTTGGACAGAGCTTGGGGGAATGTGGGGTAGTGGAAGGTGTCCCTGCCCATGGCAGGGGGGTGCAACTGGAGGTTTTTTAAGGTTCCTTACAACCCAAACCATTCTGTGATCCTGTGAAAGCAAAGCTCCCACGGTGAGGGAGCCAGATCCAATTCTTGGAGCACCAGCAGCACCTCTACTGGTCCATAAGCAGAACGTGGCAAAGGCAAAGGAGAGAGAAAGAGAGGGACAGACACAGAAACAGGCTCCTACTTCCCAGTTTCACAGAGTGCTCGTGGCCCCAAAGTCCTCTGCCAGCTTCTATTTTTCCTCTACCCCTAAAGTAAATAGGATGCTCAGGTGCTGACAAAAGACGACAGGCAGAAATCAAGGTTAAAAAAGCAATAATTCAGCCAACTAACTGCCATCGCTGTTCCTCCCTATCTCTGCATTCTTGATAAACAAATTCATAACAAGATTTTACTGCTCTGTTCCCTGGAGCAGTCTATTAGTCTGTCGTTCAACATGCGCTACCAGTCGAAGCCGAGCTCCCCACAACACAATATCCCTTAAGATGATCTCCTTTGCATTCGCTATGATGTAATTATGCTAATTATCCAGCCGGCTTTAATATCCCCACATTTTCCAGGAGGTTTACGATCAAACCTGTTCCCTCAATTTGCTTTCCCTGCCACCGGAGCCGGGGTGTTTTGATGGGCTCTGCCACACGTACGTCTCTCTGCGGGCTCCTCAAGGCCACGGGGAGCTCAGGCATAACTTCATCCCCAGCCTGACAAGAATTTTAAAAATTAGTTCTCCTAACTAGCGTTTAGCCAATGCTTGATGGCTTCTCCCACCAATAACGTTACACTGATGATGCCCGTTGCATTCCAAGGTTCTATTTTTTTTTTCCCCCGCTTGCAGTGGAGTAAATTCCCTGGAAAACCTTCACATATTTACCCTTCCACTTGATATGAAAGCCCTGCCTGTTAGAATAACATTTATCCATGCAAACAAACAAACAAACAAACAAAAAAACCCCAACTAAAACCCCAGAAATTTTGGAGGCTGAATCCTTACAGCTAGTATGAAAAAGATGCATATTATAAAACAGAGGCAGCAACTCAGAAGCTGTCCTTTCAATGACTGGAATGAATTTCTTTAAGTAATATATATGAAAAATATAATTTGACATAAAAATCTCATTATCTTCCCTACTGCCTAAAATACAGCTTGGTTCAAGCCCTACCAGAGTGGATCATAGAAAGTCCTCCTCATTCAATGAATATGAGCTTACTTAGGAATATTTTCTTTCATGTTTATAAAGTTTCAGTGCAAGTGCTCAGTGGGATATGGGTTTCATTAGCTTTTCCATTTCAACTTTTGCTATGTGCTTTCTTTTCTTAGAAAAAAAAAATAAAATCTGAATTTTCATGGCTTGAGGCTACCACAAAGTTTTCTCCCCATAAAATGTGATTTAAATAGCAAGAAATGTTGGCCATAATCAGAATAAAAACCCAAACATGACCCAGATGCCTTTTCTAGAGGTTTTTTTTTTTTGGTGTGCATCATTTCCATAAATTCCTGGGGTGTGTGTGTGTGGTGGCCTTTAGGATTGTGTAATTCAAAAGTGCTTTCACTATTTTCTGGGTTTTTTTCCTCACCTCCACTGCCATTCAGCTGAATTACTTCATAGAATCACAGAATGGTTTATGTTGGAGGGGACCTTCAAAGGCCATCTCACTCCACCCCCCTGCCATGGGCAGGGACACCTTCCACTAGACCAGGTTGCTCCAAGCCCTGTCCAACTTGGCCCTCAACACTTCCAAGGATGGAGCAGCCACAGCTTTTCTGGGCAACCTGTGCCAGTGTTTTACCACTCTCACTGTAAAAAAACTTCTTCCTTATACGTCATTATGTGACAGAAATTACGTTCTTTGTACTATTTTACAGATTTGTTCATGGGCTGTGCAGAGGGTTTGCTCTGTGCCTCCCTGAAACAACCCCAGCACAGCTCTGGAGGCATGGAAAGGGTGAGGTGACTTCTGCAGAGCCTGGAGCAGCACCAGAGCTGCCCACAGCTCAGTGCATGGATGGATGGATGAAAGTCCATCACACCTCTTTAATTTTCCTCTCAGATACAGAAATACAGCTCCCCCAGACTCCACACAGACAGGAGGGAATGGGCTAAACAGAGTGTTCCCTGAGCACAGCTGCTTTTCACTCATGCTGGATCTTATCCCCACCTAATCCCATCAGTTTCCATATGTCACTAATTCAAAGGGCAGGGGGTCAGTCCTCCACACCAAAACACAACCACGAAGCTGCTCAGCCCAACACTGCAGGTGCCCTCAGGGCTTTGTGACAGGACACTGCCTGGAGAAGATGTGGGAGATGCCAAGACCAATCCCTTGGCTGAACCAGACACAGACTTAGAGGGCAGGCTCTGAAGGAACTCTCCTTCCCTGAGAGCTGAGCTGTGTCTGCCATGAGGAGTCAGGTTTCCTCCATCCTCCCACCACCTTAAGAAGGCAAATGAAGGAAACAGGTGTCCATCCCACAATCAGGCACAGGGACAAAACAGATCCTAGAAGAGCCTCCCTTCAGATGCTGGTAGACATTGAAGACTTGCCTCCAAACTGCTTCACTGGCCAGAATCATCAGAGCATCATTCTGTCTTCTTTGGAGCTTCACAGAGAAATAGCAAAGATTGGGAATCATAAAATATCTTGAGTTGGAAGGCACCCACAAGGATCATCCAGTCCAACTCCTGGCCCTGCACATCCCAAAATGTGTGCTTCCACTTCCCTGGGGAGCCTGTTCAATGTCCTCTGGGTGAAGAATCTTTTCCTAACATCCAACCTAAACCTCTCCTCACATTCCATGCCATTCCCTTGGATCCTGTTGCTGGTGACCAGAGAGAAGAGATCAGTGCCTGCCTCTCTGCTTCCTGAGAGATTCCAGGAGAGTTCAGCCATGCAGTCTGAAACAACTCAGAAACACCCTGGACGTGAACCTACTCAAAAGGAGAAGCATCCAGGTTTCCTGATCACATGGGAAATAAGCAGGCTGGATTTATTTACATCGGGCTAACCCCACATCACATGCCTTTGAAACAATTTCAAAATAGATCCCCTACCTTGGGGGGAAAAAAGCAAAACTGCACTCAATTCATCTCCTAGAGCGCTCAAGGACAAGTGGGAGGGGAGCTGCTGAGACAAGCAAATCCTGTTGTCTTTACACCAAACCCACAGGGAAATTGGGACTGCCTGACAGAGGAAAAGGTAATCTTTTTGATATAGCACACCGTGGTTGACAGACCAGAAAGCTTTGCATGAATGCCTTTTAAAGCAGCCCACAGCTTTAGGGCATGAATGTGAAATTTCTGTGTCTACCAGGACCATGCCAAGGCTGCTGAAGTTGCCTGTGTGAGCTACTCCAACCAGAAAAGATGGTGTTTGCTAACACCAACGTGGGGAGAAACAGGCTTTTGTTCCCAACCACCGAACGAGTCCTGCCACAGCACGAGCAGTGACCAGGTTGTTGTGGGAAAGTCTGGCAGGAGAGCAAAGGGAGCTCCAGCTCCAGCTGAGAACACCTGAAGCAAAGCTTACAGATGAAACCTCAAGTGAAGAACAAAGACCATGTGCCCACAAGCGACAGACACCATCTGACCATGGTGGTTGGTGGGGACGTCGACGGCAGAATCGAGTTTAGCAGAGTGCAAACCATGTTTTTGTGGCTTCCCCCCCCGCAGATTCTAGCTTGGTGAGACCTAGGGTTTTGCACCAACCATCCTGAGAGGGGAAGATGTCACCTGTCAATGACGCAGATCAAGAGATTTCTTGTCCAAGTTGCAAGATAATAAGGCTGGACAGTTAAATAATAACATAGCACGGCCAGTTTTTGGAAGAGAAGACAGTCCTGTTAGGAGGTAGGGAGAGGGGTGAAAAACCTGAAGGAGTTCAGAAGTGGCCTGAATTTGTACAGCAGTTTTGGGAAATGCTCATATCCACACAGAAGTGACTGTGCCATATATAATAACAGCTGGAGGAACTTCAGAACTGAATGCCTACCCTATGTGGAATGACAGACCACTTTCACGTTACATGGGAAAGGAAAATTCAAAGTGAGAAACACCCAGCAGAAGGCTTGTCAGAAAAATTTAATTGTGAAATAGTTGGAGACGCAGGGGGTGACATCAGCTCAGGGAGGTTGCCTGGCTGGAATGATGACCAAGGGATCAAATTGTCTGCTTTGCTGTCCTTCAACAGTCCCATGTAATCAACATTCTCCATGTAACATTTCAGATCTGTCAGAAGTGCCTGACATTTTTTTTTCCTTTTTCTCTCTTTCATCCAAATCTAACGAAATGTGGTTGCTTTTCTTGTGTGGGTAGAAAACCACTCAGTAGCACCTTTGTTCAACAAAGTCTTTCTTCGTACTTTATTTTCCTTAAAACATTTTAATCAACAAAGGTACCCCCACTATTTTCTTTTAGGGAGTAGTAATTTTCAAAGGACTGAGTTATTCTCAACGGAACATTAAAGCCAATGTGCCAATTTGCTTTTGTTCCCTCAAACTTCTTCACTGCTACAAGCACCAGGTTTTTATATAAAACCCCACAAGCAGTGACACAGCGTGTGTCACTGGCCATTCTCACCAACCTTCCCTGAGAGGTGAGAAGTGCACAGACTGTTTATCAGATCACTTTGGAAACGCACATTGGATTGATGCCCCAAGGTGAAAGGAGTTTCTCTTACACAAGGAATCAAGGTCAGTGAAGGTCATTTGCAAAGCAGCTTTACCCTTACGACAGGCAAGGGTGGATTGTAGTAGAGTCACATCTGCAACTTCCAAAACTACTAGGAACAAAAATAGTCAGTCAACTGGTGTACAACTAGTTTCATAAATATCAACACCTGTTTCTCATTATTTTGCCTCTTTGAAGAAGATACTTTCCCATTTCAGCTGGTCAGACGGCCAAACCCATCTTGAGTTACAGTCTGGTCACAGCACCTCCACCACTGCCTCATTAACCAAGGACAAGAGAGACACCCTGATGGGTCCCAGTGGGGTGAAACCAGACCAACTCCACAAGCCAAGGAAGGGGGACACAAAGCAAAACACCTCCGTAGTCACAGACAAGTCACTTCAAAGTTTCCATCACTCAGAGCTACGGGTTGCCAACGGTGGTACCCGGTCAAAAAAAAACACTGTGGCTTAGTGCAATCAGCCTGAGGCTGGAAGGCAGGAAGGTGTGGGTTTTAATGCTGGTGCTGCAGATGCATCCTCGGGTAATGGCAACCAAGAAATTCCCCAGGAGCTCAAACTTGTTTGAAAGTACGAAGGGCTGACACAAACACGCGAGAAGCGCCCGAGGACTCCGGCAAAACAAGGGCATAAAACACTGCCCACTGACTGCACTTATCCGCTTTCCATCTGTACACAGATACTGTTCATCACGGTCTGCCTCCCCTGGCACTCCTCCACACAAACTTTTAGCAGATGGTTTGCCCTCCCAGAGCTGTGGAGGTTTGACGCCCGCGCTGGGAGAATCTGATCCCTCTTCTGCGTGAAACAACCCATGCAAACACCTTTCAAGGGACTGAGTCTAAGAAGGGAGACCTCTGGGTTTTTAACTTCTGAAATTACGATGTTACCTCTGTCATATTCGGTATTTCATCCCTTCTTTATCTGCACACTTAATTAGCTCTTTTCTGATGCTCTAAGTGGGGGTTGGCTCGTCACAGATTCCACATTTTGTTGACCACACAGATAACGAGAACACAAAGTACAAAAGAGATCCCGTGCTGCTCATTGGAATGCGGGGTTTCATTGATGCCAGCTAGAGCACAGGAGAGTAAAGCATATCAAAAGAGAAGGAATAAATAGCTCCTGTACGCTTCAGAAGGCACACCTTGGAAATCATTACTTTCAGAATTGGTTCAATCACAGCTGGGGAAAAAAGTCCAACAGACAGATCTCCATGGATGCAAACACACCAATATTAGCATCCAATACATGAATTTTAAGTTGAACTGGATCTGCCACTTAAACATCCCACGCCATGGGAAGAAGTCCACAAATTCCTCCCTTGCTCCTCCGTTGTTTTAATCCAGCTCCATGTTTCCTTAGGTAGATGACTTTCAATGATCAGGTATTAAATAAACATAAATGCATTTCAAAACCTGGCGGGTTTTTGACAGGGTCATAGCAAATTCAGGCTACCAGCAGCCTCTGCAAGCAGACTGGAGCTCAAGCCACAGTCAAAGATTCATCTGTCTTTATTTTTTGTTAGACACCCCGTTGGACACAATTTTAGTGATCAGTACGGCCAGTGCTACCTACTGCAGTGCTAATTAATGGGACATTAATTCTTCCAAATGCACCCAGATCTTTTTGGTAGCACCAGATATTGGGGGGTGGGGGAAAGACGAGGGGAATCTTTGCTTGTCCCAGGCCAGAGATTTGACTTCCCAAAATTCTGCTCATCCTCCTAATGTGAGGATAAATCATTATTTATGCTCAGGTAATTGTCTCAACCCCTTGGAGCAGCCTGGGGGAAGCACTGGGTACAAACAGATCCCAGAACTCTACAGTCACCCTTCAGTTGAGCTCAAGGGTTTTGACATGTGACAGGGGTGCATGTTGACACAGCAAACTGAAAACACAACACAGATTTGTGACCAAGTGTCCTATGTTTGAAATTAAGTCTCTTCAAGCGTCACTTCATCAAAGCTTTGGTCCATCAAACAGGCAAGTTTCAAGCCAGTGCTCTCAATCCAAACACAATTAAATTATTTAGGCAGTTACTTGCAGGCCAATTCCTTTCCTACCACCCCCACCCTGTTTTAAAGTAGAAAACTTTGAAGCTGTTTTTTTTTTTTTTTTTCTCTCCTCTTCTAATAGGACTTCCTGTTATTGGCAAATAAGTATTTTGGAAAAAAAATCCTCTTTATTATTCTTCCTCAGGGCCTCAGAAGAACATAGTGTTTTCTCCACATTTTACAAGCATGGCTGCTGTTTGTCATGCAAAACGCCACTAACTTTGGAGTTAAGTGGTTTCAGAACAAAATCAGGAGACAAGGAAGTCTTGTAGAGTTTCAATCAGTCAGGCTCTCCGCTAAATCCCTAAAAAAAATAAAGCTCTCCCTCTCAAAAACCCTCCACAAACCACCTTCAACCCACAGGATGAGAAGCCCAAGTTGCTGAGGAGCACTTGAACACTCCCAAGAGTTGTCCGAGCATTACAGAAAAAGCAAAAATATCTTCTTCAGAATCAAAATCCACACGGATATTGCAACAAACCTCTTCCCATAGACACTGCGGGCTTTTTATGACTATTTATTTCTAAGACTGCTTCTCCTCATGGCCAGGTAACTGCCAGGAGACAGGACAAGTGTCGCTTCTTTTGTCTTGTACTCAAGTTGCTCCAGAAGGGACTGTGCTGAGCCTTGGCTTTGATAACAACAGAGATGCAAATCTAGATCTGTCCTCCCCTCAGCCCCATTTCCACTAAGCCTGCTCCTGTGCTCCAACCATTCCTTCAGTGCTGTAACAAAAGGAAAACTAGTTTTATGATCTCTAACTAGCAGATACATATCACAAGTGTTCAGATAGCTGCTAAGGGTGCCTTTGTGACCACGTATCACTGCTCAAACTGAACATCAGCCACTCTCTCTTTTTTTTTTTTTCAGCTCCACCACTTTTCCTGTTCTGCTAAACCTCAGTATTTCTCAGCCCTGGCTCTATGCCCATTTTAATTTCATACCCTGCACAAATCTCAAAGTCTGAGTACATTATGAAGATGTTCTCCCTCACATCAGTACTAACATCAGCGCTGCTAATAGCTGTGGTTTTTCCTCCCATTGGACTCTCAGACTTCTGAAGCTGTAAAAGAAGAGATGTGTACACGTCTAGAAGGGGATTATTGTTTCTAAATTAGTGTTATCATTTCCAAGGCCTGACTACAAAAAGAGAAGATGCTGGCGTATGATCACACACCTCAGTGCTGTAGATGTATCTCTGGTGCAGACCAGCATCCTGTGAGGAGTGTCCAATCTGGAGGTGGACACTCTCCAGAGCAACCACAGTCCTTCCCACGCAGAGCCTACCTCAGTGCTTGACAAGACCTCCCGTCCTGCTAAGACTGCTCAGCTCCACATCCAAAACACAATTTCATTTGTTCCCCACTACAAATATATTTTCTTTCAGATGCTACCGCACCAAACTTAGTGCCCTTGGCTTTTCAGCAGACCACTTACAAAAAAATGCATGGCAACTAATTTTAAAGTCCGCTGTTAGCCTGGGTAGTGATTATACATTCAACCCCAAAGTGGACCTTGGTGAGCTTTACCCATCTATGTTTGCAGGAGAGAGACCAGCCCCAAGCTCCATCTGCTTTTGCCAGCTTTGGAACCAAGCACGTGAGGAAGCACAGCACAGACACACAGCACAACCAACTCTGTCTGTGCACAACCCGTGTTCAGGTCATTTGGACCTGTACCTGAACCAACACCCCCTCTGACAGCACACTGTCCATCACATGGTACGACTGAGTGGTGTAATTCTTCCCCCATCTCACAAATCTCAGCATTGCCTGCTGCTGTTTCAATGGCAAGATCAACGTGGTTCTCCTCAGAGCTTCAGTGTGATCAAATCTTGGCTTCCCTCCCCAGAAACCCGCCTCTGCCGCCTGAGGCTTTTAGTTTTTGACCACAGCCTCCACCAGTGATTCCACAGGGAAAAGAAAAATACACCAACACACAGGTGTGAAAGCCCTGGGGAATCCACGCTGAATAACCCCTGCATGAATCTCACCAGGTTACACACACCTTTTTCTCAGCTTCACTTTGTGAATTCTACAGGTCAGCTCTTCAAGGAGCCGTGCAACACAGACAGAAGAGACAGGACTTCAGAAGTGTTTCTAAATTCATTATGCACTAGTGTTATTTCAAAGCAGTTCATGCATCCAGACAATTCCAGTGTACCTGTGCAACTGTTTGGAATCTCTGAAGAGTTCTAAGGGTGCAGAAGATGACCCTGGGGGATCTGCCATTCCCTGGTTCAGGGCATGGCTCTACACCTTGACCTGCCTCTACTCCAGCTTCCTTGGAAACTGGGTGCACGTTTGAGGCTCTGGTCTCTCTCTGTAGTTGATCAGAGGTGACCAACTCCTCCTGAAGATTAAACGAGAACTGATGGAGAGCATCCAACTCTTTACACAACTGCAACTACTGGCAGCCCAAGCTTAATAATCTCCTACACTTAGTGCCACAACAGCTGTTCCTGGAATCTCACTTCCAAATGAAAAGGCAAGTAAACAACACTTTAGAATCTGCAGTCTCGGGTACACGTTGCTCATAAGCTCAATTAATTCACGAGGCATAAATTTTTTATGCTACCTTACTACAGCTTTAGACAAGCAAATAGAGCAACAATTCTGCTTTTAACAGAAAAACCAAGAGTGACAGAAGCTTTCCTTGTTTCACCTTCCCTGTTGGGAAAACAGTAGGGCTGGAGTCTACTGACATTTCGGATCCTATTCCAAGAGGAACAGGACAAGCAACTGGGCTTTATCGAATCCATTCTGACTAGATCTTCTACATGGGGATAAAAGATCAAGAGCATCGAGGTCTGACGTCTTTACATATCCATTGTCATTCATTTTTCTTCTGCCAGTTAACTAGATTTAATCCTGATTACGGTTAATGAAACAACAGTTAATGCAACATCAAAGGCTGTTCTCAGCTTTGAAGCCTAGATTCTAGTTCTTGTAGCTGTGACAATCCAGGACTAGGAACTTACTGCACACACACTGTGCTTTTCCAAGACAATAAACAACCTCACTTAGGGAAATTTTTCCCTCTCTCTTGGGTAAAAGAGGACCAACGTGACTGAAGGTTATTTTTAAATGGCCTCTTTTAATGCAGTTTATGGTGAGGCATTGGGTTTGTGTGGCCAGGTTTTAAAAGCAGGGGTGATTTCTGGAAGAAGGTGCTGGAAGCTTCCCCCCATGTCCAGTGGAACCAATTCCAGCTGCTCCAGGATGGACCCACGCTGGCCAAGGCCGAGGCAATCAGGACTGATAGTGACACCTTTGGGATAACATATTTAAGAAGGGAAAAAAGCTACTGTGCAAATGTAACTAGGCCTCAGTTGTAATTGAGAAAAGCAGAGTGAGAATATGTGAGAGGAACAGGTCTGCAAACACCGAGGTCAGTGCAGGAGGGGCAGGGGGTGCTCCAGGCACTGGAACTGAGGTTCCCCTGCAGCCCGTGGTGAGGCAGCTGTGCCCCTGCAGCACATGGAGGGCCACAGGGATGCAAACACCCACCTGGAAGAGCCCACACTGGAGCAGGTGGACGCCTGAAAGAAGGTTGTGAACCTGAAGCACGGTCCTGGCAGGACCTGTGGATCTGTGGAGAGAGGAGCCCATGCAGGAGCAGCTTTGCTGGTAGGACTTGTGACCCAGTGGGGGACCCACGCTGGAGCAGCCTCTGCCTGAAGGATTGAACCTGTGGAAGGGTGACCCACAGGGGAGCAGTTTGTGAGAACTGTTGCCCAGGGGATGGACTCACCCTGAAGAAGTTCATAGTGAACCCTCTCTCATGGGAAGGACCCCAGGCTGGAGCAGGGGAAGGAGTCCAACTCCTCTCCCCGAGCAGTGTCAGGAACAACGTGTGATGAACTGACTGTATCCCCCAGTCCCATCTCCCTGTTCTGCTGGGGGGGAGGAGACAGGGCTTGGGAGGGGGGGGGGGGGGGGGGGAAGGTGTTTTTAAGATTCATTTTACTTCTCATTATCCTGCTCTGATTTTGTTGTTAATAAATTCAATTAATATCCCCAATTCGAGGCTATTCCACCAGTGGCAGTATTTGCTGAGTGATCCCTCCCTGTCCTTATCTCAACCCATGAACCTTTCACTATATTTTCTCTCTGCTATCCAGCTGCAGAGGGCAGTGACAGAGCAGCTTTGGTGGGCACCTGGCATTCAACAAGGGTCAACCCACCACAGATGGTTATTCACTACTCAAGTGAATATTTCATCAGTTTTTTCCTAGTAGTGATAAACTTTCAGACCGGTTGCAACTTAATTCCCTGAGCAGGTCCTTCTAGCAGCAGTTGCTAATACAGCTGGCATGTTACTTGCTATTTTTGTAATTCTTTTAATAAAGACAGTACCTCACTGAAGCTTCAGTGTCCCCAAAATTAGGTTACAGTCAAGCTTGTTTTGGTAAAAGGAAGACTGCTTCATACTCAAGTAAAACACTGTGTGGGTGGAGTATAGTGAAATCCTGTATTTCACAATATTTTAACTCAAAACCCAGCTGCAGTAAAATTTCAGTTTGCAATGCTAAAAAAAGCTGTAACCACAATGAAGTGCGACAAGTTTGAAGGCTTAAAACAAAACACAGTTCACTGTGCCAGCATTTCAGAGCTGCAGATGATTATCAAACCCCCAAACTTCACACCCTCCCACTTCCACATGAAAAGTTGGACACATGAAAATAAGAAGCTTAGTGAAGTAGTTGTGATTTCTAGCACTAGGTGTGTTAATTAGTTCAAAGCTATTATTCCTAAACACCTTAGCTGACTACTTCGATGGCACCCGAGAACCTTTCAAGGCAGATATTCATACTTGCTTTATGCATTTAAAACAGGCCCCTCAGCCAACAGCATAGGCTCTCTATCAGAGAGCAACTCAGAGCCCTAAATTCAGACTTTACCTCTCCCTCCTGATTTTACAGGGAGCCTGAAGTTAAATTATTTATGCTGCTTGCCTGCGATTATTCTCAAGGAGGTTAAGTACTGATTAAGTACAATGTCCTGAATAAGAACAAGAGAACATCAAAGCTCTCACTGTGGTCTAGATTTGTATGGCCCCACCTGGAAGTCCAAGGACTCTATGCAAAATGCTAAAGTAACAGCAGAGAATTCCTGTTGCAAAGTCCTCACCACTTAGGCAGGAAACATGTACAAAAAGAAGGGGGAAATGTGTACAGGTGATGCCACTCTACTACCAAGTATCACGGTTTAAAGCCAAAGGAGTCCAGGCATTCGACATTGTTCTCAAAGCCTCAGCCCTGAAACAACTCCTAAATGAAATCAGGTTTTTCTTTGGGCAGAGGAAGGGCTCTGAAAAGTCATCTCTGTGCCTCCAAGCTGCCAAAAGGCAATTCAGAAATCATTTTTAGGCTTGGATGTTTGCATCAACTACCTGATTTCTGATTAATTGGCTCTGGCAATACTATGAAAATCAAGCTCAGGCAGGGCTAGTGATGAGAGAGATCTGAACTCAGGCTCACAGAATCCCAGTCTAAACTTAAGGCAACAGTTATACACAGTATGAGTTTTTCCAGCTACAGGTAAGTAGCTGGCTACCCATACTTTAAACATCTCCACTTGAGTACTCCCTGCTTGCTACATATTTTATTTTGCAAAACAGCCTCACTAAAAAAAAATAATTCACTTTGGACATCCGTACTTTGACTGGCAAAAGAGGAGAGGGATGAAGCCACATTCCTTATCTACCACAGGCATTCTGCATTACGATGTTTGAGTGGGCACTGGTCAGGTTTTGAAGAAGAGCAGAACAGCAGTGGGATAAGTCAGAAAAGCAGTGGATTAAGAAACAGGAGTAGGTTAAAGTTACTTAAGAACTGCCAAAGGCATTTAAATGAAATACTGGCAAGCAAACATTTTTAAGCACAGGTAAGTTCCCTTGTGCCACTAAGTTGTGGCTGAATCAGCAATGGCAGGAGAGAATATTTCAGTGGTACAAACCACTGAAGAAGTCAAAGCCAGTGACTTCTACACAGACTGAGATGGTCTTGCACACAGGCAGACCCCCAGGGGTCCTTGTACACTCCTTGTACTGCAGGGTCCTTGTACACTCCTTGGGAAGTGCACACTGAAAGAAAAGGTGCAGTCGAGGTTACTACAATGTTCAAGGCAAAGCAAGTAATTCCACCACAACTGAAAGAGCACATTCAGAAATCCACAGCAAGGAGACCACAGAATTAGGTCACCCAACTGATTCAAGCTGCAACCTGCTCATAAATACGAGTCTGACCCAGACAAGTCTCTCTTATCTAACTGTTTCACAGGTGAAAGCAAACATCTGAGTTAGTAGGATGCAATTTGCTTGCGGTAGGAAAAAGCAACTGCTTTAATAAACAGGAGTAGAAGTCTGTACGATCGAGCACCCGCAAATCCAGAACCTCCACAACAGCTGTATGAAAAGTCATATTAACACCTAAACTCTAACCTTCTCAGCCACAACCTGGAGGACACTTGTACCACTTATTTGGGTCGGTTAGGATGATTCCTAACCTTCAACGAAAAATACAGACAGCAATTAATAAAAAAAACCACTCAGCCATCATGAGAATTAAAACTTTTATTAGTGTATTCACATATTAGGCAAATGCAACACGCATGAAGCTTATTTCTTAGGTTCACAAGTTCTACCAATACATTAGTCTACTGGTAAAACTAGCACAAACTGGTAACTGCTTTGCCAATTTTTGAAAGGTGTCTGGCCCACTTTTTCAAGGCTTGATTTTTGGTATTGCTTCTATGTCATTATGGCATAAAAATATCCATCACTATCATCAATTTATTCAAGTGATTAAAAGCTGTAACACTGGCCACATTTTTGTTCTCAAAGCTAAGTTATCACTAGCTGCACTTACAAAGTACAGTACTAGTGTAATGGATGAAACAATGGGAAAAACAGACAAAGGCAATCCTGCTACTGCCACGATAACAAAAGAATGACAGACAGCTAGATCACAAGATTGTTAGTAAGATGTGTATTTTTCAAGTTCATAATAACCCTTCTATACAGTGTCCCATCCCATCCCCAGCCCAGACTTATTTGTAGAATATATTTCAGAATATTTTTTAATATGGTGCTGCTGTAGTGTCCAAAGGTTCACAATAACATGCACTGTCATGAAGAACCTAGAAAGTCCTCCTTCGCTGGTCATACCTCAGCAACCACTATCCTAGAGGTTTTGCAGAAGCAACTACTTTTAATAACAAGGCCCATTATGACATAATGAATGCGTGTGATCTGGTGTGTAAGTAAGCTACACAAAGCCACTCAGATCAGAAATTTAAATTCTGTTACTGAAATATGTTAAGAAGCTGCATCTATTTAAAAACCTAAATAAAAGAGTCTAGTTTACCCTGGGAAAGGATTTTTCAAAGGTATTTGGCTCCGGAAACTAAACCCCATTATTTTTAGTGACATCTGTTCAATGAAAAAATACAGATGTAAGGGGTAAGCCAATAACCTTGTGTACTTAATCCAGTATCATATGCTATGGTAAATTCTCACTCCATGAGAAAAAAAAATCCCACTGATTTCAATGATTTAAGGTACAAAGAGTCCCAAATTACAACACTGCCAGCAATAGTGCTGGCACCAGATGCATCAACTCAGGTGGGTAGGGAAAAGTAGACTCCTAGTGTAATGGATACTTGGAATTTATAATATGAATTCATTTTAGGCCCTATTAAGTATATAAAGTGTCTTAAGATTTCACAGAGGAATCTCAAGACATTTCTTTCCCTTCCAATGGAGGGATTTTCTTTTTCTTTAAGAAGGCAGCAAAAAGTTAAGCTTTTCTACAAGGAAAGTCTGCTTTTTATGTTTAGGACTACTCAAAAACCTGCTTATATAAAAAAATATAAAAGAATAAGGGAGTAGAGTCTTGGAATCTTATGACATATTTGCCCCAATCAAAAAACCAAACGACTATTTATGGGAATAAAATGTAGAACAGCACAATACTGTGATATTTGAGATCATGATACATTATCTGTACGTATACTTAGCTATTCATGTTATTGATAAACCATTAGGACACTCAATTATATACCCAATAAAAACACCATTAAAGAATCTTTAAAATTGTTGCTTCTTTCTGAAGAAGGCTTTTCTATACACTAAATTTTCATCTAGTATCAGAGTATAGGAAACAGAATCCACAAGGTGCTTTAACTGATGAGACCTCAAGTGCTGTTTTTCTTTTTTTTTCTTTCCTTTTTTTTTTTAGCCTTTTTTTTTTTTTTCGTTTTTTAAAAACCTTTTTTGGATAGTAAACAGTTCATGGGGACCACACACAAATACTACGACAGAGGAGCTGTTATATTAAGTCTGTTGTTTGGACTCGATGTTTAGCCCACTGGTGAGGAAGGAGATTTAGGACATGCTGGAGCAGCGAACTGAAGGGGAGCCCATCTGAGTCAGTACTTTGTCCAGCCACTGTAGAGGTCCATTCAGATGAAGTTCAATCCAGCAAGGAGTGCTTGTTACCGTTTGGCGCCTAGAAAACAAAGAAACAGGGAAGTGGGAAGTCAGAAAGCAGCTGTGGCTGCCATAAAATTCTCCACTGTGTGATCGAGTATGTTATCTTTTTGTGTAGTAGATATGTGTGGAAACAATCTGCAACCATTACCAAAACTGTTACTAAACTTTTTTTAGTCTTTGAAGAAAAAAAAAAAGAAAACCCTCCAAAATTCGAAAACGCTCCCACATCTGTAAGACACATCAATAATTACACGCTTGTCCTAATACATCAAGAACACTCCACTCTGGAGAATAACAGCAGTATTTGCTTCCAGGGCCACACCAAGAGCCTACTTGCAAAAAGAAATTCAGACAGAATTGTCCAGCTGATGCAGTGTTCACATCACAGACACCTGTGTGCAGCTGTTATCTCAACCTTCAGAGAGTCTGCATGCATAAATGGGTTTGAATTCTGTAGACAACTACTGAGAAATACGGAATAGAAACCCTTGGCTCTGTGCTGTCAGCGTGGCCAAAGAGCACAATCCTGTGGTGATCTTAAGGTCTGGCTTTTCGGAGCAAATGGCACAGTAAATGTGTAAGGAAACTGGGAGATGTTGTCAGAAACACGACATCAAAACACAGTGTGTGGTTATCCTGTGCTAACTGATGGTATCTCAAAGGAACACCAAACCTTATGTCTGATTTCCTGTGATCTTACACTTCTACATATGTTTTGTACTGTAACATCCTCACACAAACAATTTAAGTAAAAATTACATTTCTCTTGTCTTCTATACTAACTTGCCTATAATTTTCCACATAGAAGCCCTTAATAAGACACCATGTAGCGAGCCTCAGTAAAGCTGCAGGACTGACAACCATAAAAGCTTCATTCACTCTCCCATATATCCTTGTTTCAGAGACCTGTTATTCAAAAATCTTCCTTCTCATCTCCAAAGTAAAGAAATCAGAATTGGACATAGTCTGCCTGAAAAATCCTGTTATTTCACTGTACTCACTCCAGGCATGGGAGTTTTCCCTAACTAGACTGGCAAGACTACTGTTGCTAAGCCAGTTTTTCCTAGTAATTCCAGCTATCCCAAGATTCAAAGGCAGCAGATTAGTCAGACACAAACCCAGCCCCTTCAGTTTTACTGTTGGCACTGCAGCCCTTTGCTTTAAGGAAAGCTGTTTATATAAACAGAGGAACTGAAAAGGCAGAAAGATTAAACCAGGGAGAAGACTGATTTCAAAAATTTCACATTTTCTAGGAGAAGACAGCAGCTGAGGACTGTGCTCTCTCAGCACTCAACAAAACAGTTATCTTAGCCCCAAATGCCTATGCCAGAACAAAGTGATACAACAGAAAAACAATCTAAACCACAGGAAATATAATTCCATTTAGTCTTGAATCCTCTCCCAAAGAAGGAAGTTCATTATTCCACTGCTGTCAACTCCCCTATGATGTGTTTCACAACACACTTCCTCAAAATTTTATAACTGGTTCTGTTCAACAGCCCTGGCTTTGCACTACACTGGCAAAAACTGATAAAATAGTGACAGCCTCTGAGCAACCATCTCAAAGCTAAAAACTCAGCCTCTCCTACCCACGGATTTCCAGTTCATTTATCACTAATTACACCTCTACTGAACTTTCTTCAGAAGATGATGCTAGACCTGGACAGCTTCTGTGCCACCGTGAACATCTGAACTTCTACGATCCTCAATTCAAACCAACATGTAACAAGCCAAAAGCTGTAAGCTATTTTGCCTACCAAGCTTATAAAATGTATCAGCTTGCCGTACCTGCACGTTTATGCACATATGCCTAAAGTGCAAGTAATGCTTTGGCTCTGCCCAAGCCTGTTCTATGAGAAATGTTTTTTCACATAATAATGAAACACGGAAGTTTTAACAAGAATGATGGGTTTTTACAGTGCTTGCTGGTCCGTTTTGACAAGTCAGACTACATTCATTTAAATTCAAGGTTGTGTTTGCTGGAGCCACCTCTTCTTGCTTTAATCCCAACTCAGCATAATTTACAAGTTTTGTGCATCAATAATTTATTAGCATCATCTTAAACAGAGATGCAAAGAAACTAGTTCAGCATTATGTCAGTAATCAGTTTCTGTGCTATTTTGGCAGTGTTTCCACTGCAGCTTTTTCAATCCTATGGTGTATGAACAGTTTATAGGCTAATAACCAACATTCTCCCTCCTTTGAAACAACTTGACCAAGAGTTCTAACCCAGCACTTACACTCCATTCACTTCAAGCTGCCTCCATGTAATGTGACTGATTAAGCCTTTCTTCTGTTCAGATTAGAATGCTGTATTTAATTATGCCTAAGTGTATACATACTCCTTCAGAGCCAAACCCAATAGCTCTTTAAACCTGAGCCAGATTTTTTCTTGTGCACCTCTTCCTAACACAGAGGTACCAATTTATTCCATTACTCAAATTTCTCATTTCATCTAATTAGACTATTACAAAATTGGCTTCATTTAGCTGAGAAACCTCCCCCACACACCGACACTAATGTATACATGTATGTATTTCAAGAGCAGATAAAGCAATCAAACCCTCCAGATTCAGTGGAACCTATATGCCATTATTCAACTTCACAAAGGATATAGATTAAAAAAAAAATCATTATGTATTGCATTAGGGTATTGATATGCCAGACTTCATTCTTTCAGTGGACAATTTCTAGAGAGGTTTAAGGGATTTGTTTAAAACCACATCTCTAGCTCTCCAAAATAATGAAATCTTTGAAACTGCTCTGTTAGAAGTCAATTACTTTTCTTCCTGAATTCCCATACTACATTAAAAACAGGCACTGTCCTCAACTACAGCTCTCAGTTTGTGCTAATAGAGAATACAATTGGAATCTATTCAAAAGCATCTAAAACGCTATTTTTTCCACTCAAAGGACTGTTTTTAGAAGTTTTACTACACAAACACAGTCGTCTTACTCCTGCAAAGTTTTTTCCACTACAAGTTCCAAAATATTTGCCACCCCTTAAGTGCGTGCTCTCCAGCAATTTCGTTCTGCAAGAGGCACTCCCAGTGACTCCAAGTCTTCCCGTTGGGTACCATCAAACCCCATCCCGCACCACAACCTAAGGAACTCACACTACACTCGGAACAGACTGATTGTGTGTTCAAATGTCAAAATGACTGTATGTCTAACAATCAGCAAATAATCTGACAGCACAAGCTGTGAAACTTCTAGGTCTTGTCAGGGATTTCACCATAACATGCAAGCCAGCAGGACTGAGCAAGGGAACAGAACTTTGACGACATTCCTTGCTCAACAGTTGGCTTCAGTGCAGCACTAAAATCAGTTTATGGACTTCATAACTTAGCAGTTCCATAGATGAGGAGGAGAAAAAGGAAAATATGGGTTCAATCTGCAGACAGCATACCCACAATAGCACTGAGAAGCCTCTTATGTATGGCTTTCAAGCCAGACAGAAATACTATGTTAGTGAAAGAACAAAAATGATTAACACTAAAAGCAAAGAGGTTTTTCTCTTACCTGTACTCAGCCCCCCATCCTTTAACAAAGCTCATTCTTATGGTACACATTCTAGTAAGCTGATAAACTGCTTCAAAGCCCTGATTCACAGACTGAGCCAGAAGAGCAGCGAATTCTTGGTTATTAAAGATTTTTAGATTGCATCCTATAAAGAAAAAAAAGTCAAAAAAGGTGCAGTCAGTGAACACTTGTGTTTGCTCCACAGAAGCCCAAAACTATGCAGAAATTATGAAAAGGAAAGCAAATGTCGTCCAGCGAATACCTTCACTGGGTATTTTCCCACGAGACCTTTGTGAGGCTACTAACCTGGTGGAATTTTGCACACAGTTGCAGGATGCCAGCCATATCTTTGATTACAGTTGGGGCTCTGAACAAAAATCGCACTATCACTTAGGCACTCAGCAAAAACTTCTCCACCAATGTAATAGAGACGCACTCCCCTCCCTGTAGCAAAAGTCACAGGTACTCTAGTTATGATATGACCCAAGCAGATTAGGAAACAAGGGAGTATTTTTTTTCAGAGAAGGCCAAGTTTTTTCCTCACAACAGAAACAGAAATCAATTATCCCCAGGACCTCACTGCTGTGCTGACAGCTGTAGCAGGAGCAGAACACAATTAACTTGCATTTTTCTCCCACAAACGCACAATATTTGGAGGAGAAGAAGAATAAATTTGGTCAAAAGTGAGACAGAATTTTCTACCCATATGATGGCTTGTAACCAAATCCAAGCTCAGAAGCAGTGTTCATTAAAACAGAATTAAAACTTGTGCTAATATTAAAGCATTGTATGTGAAGCAGGACAGGCCACTGTGGCAAAAAAGGAAAACACAAGTATACCACTTCAACACTCTCTGCTTACATGCACCCACACTATTTCACAACCCACTGCATACCCCTGTGTTGCTTTATCGAAAACAATAGGACTTCATTTAGCCCTATTACAAAAAAATAACCATAAGAAATCATATTGTCCACTTTTAAATTCTTATTTTGTTCTCTTTCTGAGACTGGAAAACAGATCTGTATAGGTTTTTAGTAGCAGAAGGTAAATAACGTGCAATTGATCTCCCAAAGAAAACTATTTATAATTAACAGATCCTTCAAAGGCCACAGTTTCCATTGCCCTTTTTTCTTTCAAACAATTCTTCAACAAAATGTGAGCTGCTCCATTAAAGAGTGAGAGCTCATTACATTTTTGGTTTTCCTCATCATTGATCATTTTGACCAGTCATCAGCACAGGCACAGTCTAGGTTTCTGCACATTTAAAATCTTATTAGACAAGCATTTGGATTTGGCATTAGGATTTGGCACACAGGGAGTCAAAAGGTTCCACTAAAGAGGTTGAAATTTTACTGAAAGTAAAAACACAAAAGGTTTTGTCAATGTTGCTAATAAAAGAATCCATGAAAAAAAAAAAAAGAGATAGTTTACTGAAGAACCTAAAGCCAAGACAGTGCATTGTGGAAAACAACATTCTTTGATTAACCATTACAAAGGAAATCTTAATCATGTCAGAACAGTGTGTTATTTCAATGGCAGCTTTTCTCATTTCAGAGAAGAATTCAAGAAGTACTACCAATATCCATTCTGCATGTTATAAACTAGAATAAACTAAGCAACATGTTAATATTTCGTATTTAAAGCTTAGATTTCAATTATAAGCAACTCTTACTATAAATGCTGCCCAGCTCAGAGAGGTCCAACAAGGAGCCTTAAAGGCAAAAACCTGCCTCGTGGGATGCTTTGGTGCACCATCTTTTTCCACAAGGCAAGAACAGCAACACGAGGAACAGAAATCTCACACAGCTGAGTGGCTTCCCCCTGTGCTGCCTGATGCCTGAGAGCTTTGTGACCGCTGCTGCCAACAGTTTAGGGGCTACTGATTGAAGAAAGGCAGCCTCTTTCAGCTCCAGCCATCGCTACATCTCCTCCCAATTCCAACTGGCTTCGGTAGCCGAAGCTGCTACAATTTCAGAAGTTGTGAGCTCTGTGTCTTTCCACTTTTGTCCTCAGCCAGAGAGGCCAAACTTTCCTTGGCAAGCCCTGAGAGGGAATGTTGATGTCTGGCAGCACAAGGGTGAAAGGAACCCAACACACATCCTACCTGGATCGTTCCAGATAAATTAGCCGACAAAATGAAATTAGACAGTTAAAAGATCAGAGATCTTCACCTATATGTCGTCTTGTCATTTCCACCGTAGCATTTCTGTTTACATTGGAAAGCAGACCTAGACAAAATCGCTCAGAATTTGATGGATCTGTAAAGCCATCTACGGTCAGGGAAGGTTGGGACGCGTGGAAGGTTTCTCCCACTCTTTGATTCAATTCATAATATGCTATTGAACACCAAAATGCAGGCTCCGAGTAAGTAACTGGTTGCAAGTCTAAAATAAAAAAAAATTTATAAAAACCCAAGCTTAACACAGAATTAGAGGTTGAAAGTAGATCTATCTTCCCTGCTATTTGTCTCTCCCAGAAATGACAGCAGTAGTCTCCCCTCAAACTACTCCTATTATGTTTTGCTTGCTGTCCTTTTTACCTACCCCAGTAAACAGAATGGAATTCAATCTTCCACACAAGGGAAGGAGGAGGGGGAGAAGGGGTGATCTAATCTGACCACAGCTCATTTAGTTCAGTACTTGCATTTTGCTCGGCAAAATGATTAAGCTAATAGTGCACTGAGCGCCAGACGTTGAGACATTCCTGTTGCCTTTCTGTAACTTGCAAACATTTTGGCAGCGTAAAAGAAAAGATTAAACTATCAAACACTGAACAACAGAAAGGAAAAAATAATATGAAAATTCTGTTCTCTTGCATTACACTAGATCTTATACTGTCTCTTTATCTAAAAGTAGTTCTAAGCTCCTTCTACTCTCCCTTGCTAGAGCCCAGTATCTTCCCTGTGCATCTTCAACTTTTCCTGTGCTGCTTCCCCTTCTTACCCACCCTAAATACTTACTCAGCATTCTGAACAGCATTTTCCTGTCACATCCTGTCACCATTCCTTAAACAAACCCAGGGCAATCTGATCTTCCTGAGGCATTTATACAGACACACAGCAATGGCACCTGATCAAAGCAGGTGGGCAACTAATGTGGGAGCAACAACTGTGCTGCAGTCAGAGGTGAAACAGTGCATGAGAAGAGCAGCAGAAGAGAGACAGCAAGTCTGGACAGCACTATGGACAGGCAAACATCCTCTAAACTACTTATTTTATAAATGCTGTTCCTGCACACACAACATCTCTCTCTCTCTTTGCTAGGAGCTCAAAAGTTACCAAAATAGAGCAGTTGTTAACAAGTTATTAACCCAGCCCTATTATATTTAACATCAGGAAGCCAACCCAACAGTCACCTCTTAATACAACTCTTAATTTCTTAAAGTACATTTTCACTTTTAAAGTAATTATAACTATATAATGAAGAGTCATCACACACAGAGAAATAATTATAAGTATTTCCAGCTTACCCAGACTGTGATTAACTGGAGAGAGAGTACTAGGAGACAGCTCTGCTGGAGATCCTGTTGAAGCAATACAGATAGTTCCAGAGCAAATGGATTTTGTTATTTCAGCTGGTAGGCACAACCATTATCTACACCACTTTTACATTGAAATTTTTCAGAATAAGAAACCTCAGAAATCCTACAACCAGTTTTCTGGAATATCACACACTTACTCTGAATTAAGATTTCATTCAATTTTCCAGATTTCTGGGAACCCCTCCTTGTAAAGACTCAATTAACTTAGTGTTGTATTTGGCAGAGCTCTCCCTTCAAGCACACTGTGACCATTATTTATGCACTTCTCCAGTGAGAAGGTAGTGACTTCCCAAATTCTGTGAAACAAAAGCTAAGAAAGAGTGCATGACACAAGCAAGATATTGCCTTTCTGTTTTCATAAGCAGAAGGTTTATCTTGGAAACAAGAAGGCTTAGGGGTGACCTAATGTGGCCTTCCAGTAGCTGAAGGGAGCCTGCAAGAAAGATGGAGAGGGACTGTTTACAAGAGCAGGTAGTGACAGGACAAGGGGGAATGGCTTCACACTGAAAGAGGAGAGATTTAGATTAGGTATTAGGAAAAAAAAATCTTTACTGTGAGGGTGGTGAGGCCCTGGCACAGGTTGCTCAGAGAAGCTGTGGCTGCTCCTGGATCCCTGGAAGTGTCCAAGGCCAGGTTGGACTGGAGCAACTTGGTCCAGTGAAAGGTGTTCCTGCCCATGGCAGAGGGGTTGGAACAAGATGGTCTTTAAAATCCCTTCCAACCCAAACCATTCTGTGATTTTATGATTCTGGGATCTCCAGAAAAGAACAACCTACATTTGCGCATTTGAGGAAATTATTCTTTTCCAGAAGGAGGAAGTTAAAAACTCAGAAAAACATGAACCCTCCAACACAATTTGCACACTAAAATGCAAAATACAGAGAGGCTTTCATAGAAACATTCCCACAATGACTGCTTATGTCAGGCTGTTTTAATTAAGGTACCTATTGTCACAAAGCGGGAAAATATTGCAGTTCTTACAGAAACTGGTGCAGTTGATTCCAACTAACTAAAAATGGTTGCTAGAATTAGCTAATCAAGCACACCCGAGTCTGCCGGCACACAGCAGGAGGTTCTGATCCAGCACATTAACTGTGCTTTGTCCAAGTCTAAGGTCAACCACATTCTGTAGAAACCCTTTCACACAAAGGCTCAAATGCTTAATGTTTCTACAGCTTTTTCCACAGAGCTTTACCTACAAGAAAACCTCCCGAAACAAAGCAAAAGTGATAAGGTTGTCAGAGACAGGTTCTCAAAACACAGATTGTCTGCAACCTGTTTATTAGGCCAACAGACGTTTTGCTTCAATGAAGCTGTTTACTAGGGAATAGTTGAAACCAATTAACTATTAAAATCTATTTTAAGGATTTCTGGCAAAGATTTAATTAGAACTTGTATACTTCTGTTATGTAACAAATGTGATGTACTTAATACAGCTCAGAACGTTTTAAAAGCATTTCCCTAGCAAAAAACTATTTTGTTCATGAAAGACTGAAAGTGGTATTTTAAACAGGTTGTTCAGAGGAAAACTGCCATCACCTTTTGGGCTGAATTCGTGCTCCTACGCAGAGGGATCACAGCTAGTAATCCAAAGCCTTGCAAGTAGTAAGAAATAAATGTTACCTGTATCCATGCTTTGGTTCAACTGCTGGTCACTTGTTTCTCCATCTTCACTGATATATCCTGGAGGAGGTGTTTCTGTAAAAAAAAAAGAAAAACACACTGACTGCTTGAAAGACTGGGGAAATTTCTGTAAGACTAAACACTTGGTGTTTTTGTCATCACATGTTCATGAGCTCCACGATACCGGAACACTGAATCAGAATGTCCCTTTTTCCTTTCAGCAGGACTTCAAACACACTACCTGCCTTATTTCCATGTAAAATGTATCTTCTCTTGTATGCCAGTCAATTGCTCAAATATATATAATTAACAGACAACCCTTGTTTGTTCCATTTAAGACAAGACACAGTCACCACAATGAGTAACAATTTTGCAATTGTGATCAACAGCTTTCATATGTAGTAGAATTACAAATGAAAAAAACCATCTGGTGGCTTCCACAAAAAAATAACATGAGCTATCTTTATGTAGTATAACCATCAGATCAGATACCCTCCTACACCTAACTGAAATTGTTAAAGATTTATTTTTCAGTTCAGTCCCCAAATCTATCTTTCTTCAACACCCAACAGTTGATTTCTCTCATTTATAATAACCATATTAACTAGTTACACTGCACAAGCTCTATCATTATTATTACTACTACTTCTAAGCTCTATTAAAACCATCAGCTATTCTTTCAACTAGCTTTCTTTAAAGACAGTTACATAGAACAAAGTAAACTCAGTACCAACTCTGAAGCATTCTGATACCAGAAACTGTGTCTAATTCCACAGAAATATCTTCAAACCCAGGAGACTGTGCCTGTTCCTCTTCTCCATTCAAAATGCTCTTTGTAATCCAGATAATGAGTTAACCAACTGCCTTTCAGGAAATAATTTTCTTTGAACTGGGCAAATGTCTTTTCCTCCATATTAAAGGCAAACCCTGGATTTCTTCAGTGAAAGTGTTTGAAGCTAACTATCTCTACAATCACCTTAGAATTGTCTCTGAAACTTCCCGGGATTAAACACTTTTAATTACATTATTACCAAACAATAGAAATTTAAAGATAAAACCTTTTTGCTTAAGAAGTAAAATAAAATCATATCAAATATCATGACTAAGATGTACAGCAATACAGCAAGATCAGAAGGAAGTCAGCAAGAGGAAACTAGATTAAGTCAGTTGATTAAATTAAAATGAACTGAGAGAATTTAATCTTGGATTCATTCTGTAAAACGAGTGTGCTAAATATAGATGTGACAAAATTCAAGTGAGAAATTAAAAGGGCGATTAAGGAAAATCTTCACTAGAAAGAAGTGTGATAACAAAAATCATACCCATTTTGAACATTTTTACAGAATCCATTGTGACAAAGTGGACTCCACCCTTGTCCAAATCATTTGCTGTAGTCAAACCCACAGCCATGGTAAAAGGTCAATACCCATTTCCAGTCCAACCCACGCCTCCTGTTTCCAGTTGCTAGTCTAGGCTCTTTGGCACAGATTATTTTCCATGTCCACCTAGTACTAAGAATAGTTTGGGGTCAGAGGTTGAGCACCACCACAGCTGGAAATAAAAGCGCCGGTGTGGCATTAAAAATTTCCAGTAGAGCTTGAGTGCTGCCAGGAGTGTGGAGACAATGCAGCTCAGCACATCCACAACCTGGAAGGGAACACGCAGCTCCCAAAGGCCACCCTGTACTTTTGTCATTACCTGGGCCCAGCTGCAGGTGAAACCAACTTCTACCAACCTCTCTTGTAGATCAAGCACTGACACAGCACTGGAGTGCAAAGCTACCACAGCTGGTCTGACCTGCCGCTAAGGAGAAAGGTTCTCTGAAGAAGGCTAAGGCACACAAGACTTATCAAAGCCTGGCTAAGTGTTCAAGATTAAGTCAGCAAGGTCAAATAAAGCAAGATTCCATGATATGAACACAAGAGGAGGGTGCCAGTGACAAAGAGAAGGAGGTAAGGTGTGGTTAGCTGCATAAACATTTGAAGATCATGTGAATACTCACAATCACCTTGAACAAACTCCCTGCATATAACTACTTTAGCTCGTTTCCATAGCACTGGATTTGCAGTGGCTTTCCAGTAAGTTGTTTACAAGTGCTATCAAAAGCCCTCAGATCGAGTCAAAAAGGTATACACAAGTTAAGAAAGCAACACCAACTTCTAGCACCTTAAATTGCTCTTTATAGGTGGCAAATGATGTAGTCCAAATTAAACAGAAGAGATCAAATTAACTGATTTTTTTTAATCCCAGTTCAATTCTTGGATATATTTGCAGAAAACACAAGCAACATTCTGTGTAACACATGTAGATACTATTTGTACACTGCACAAATTCGAGTTTCAAGGCAGTCATCTTATTCTTTCTGAGATTCCAGATGTGAATTTTCAGCTTTTTCATAACATGGATGCATTAAACATTTATGAGCAAACTTCAGCTTTACTTGGTTTTGCACTCCAGGCAACTTCCTGAAGAGATAGGAAACAGGAAGCTGGGTCAGGAAACAAAGGTCACTGATTTCATGTTTCAATATGGATAACAGGGTTTTGGGTGCACTGCAGCACATTAGCCTTGGAAATTTGTTTTGGGGTGGGAAAGGAGCAAAGAGAGGGAGGAGGAATTCTTATCAGTTCAATGTTGTTAGACTGTTCTTTCATACTAAAAAACCAAAACTGCATGCACAGAACAGCAACAAAAAGCCAAAGCAGACCTTGACTGATAGTGAACTACAGATCGAGACACTTTTTAAAGTCACCACTTTGCAACTTAAAAGTTTTCTCCACATACTGCATGTGATGAGATTGAGTATTACACTGATGCTCAATCTCCAATGCACAGTTTTGGCAACCCCCCTATGTTTGTGAAACAGGCTTAAAGCTTAAGATGAAGGTCTATTTTGTACTCGTTAGCATTCTGAATCTTGAATAAGCTACTGAAACCAAGTAAGCTATTGTGAAACCACAGTACTAGGGCTTCACACAAGATATCTCAGTTGTTTAGGACATGGTGCTAACAACACCAAGGTTGTGGGTTTGATTCCTGTAGTGGCCATTCACTTAGGAGTTGGACTTGTTGATCCTTGTGGGTCCCTTCCAACTCAGAATATTCTGTGCTTCTGTGATCATGTTCTGCAAACAGAAGTGTTTAGGTATTTCCATTGGAATTAACACATGAAATCAACTAGATCTAATTTACTGGAGCATATTTCAATTAATTTGATTAGGAGGATGGAATGATCATCTTTGTTCCAATGGCACGATGCTAAATGTACTGTCTAGAGTGGGAGTTAAGAAAATACCTGGTATGTAATTGCTCTGTGGCTCAATTCCAGCTGGAAAGTTAGTGTTTTCAGGAATGGAATGGGTATAGTCATCGAGAGGTGGCAGCTCCGTTAGAATCTCAGTGTGCCGTGGCACTAGCACAGGAGGCAACACTGGAAAGGAAAAATTCAAAACATTAGTAAGACCCTCAAAATAAATGATTCTGTAAGGTAACAGGAAAAAAAAAAATCTATAACATCTCACAATTTCTTCAGCTGTTTTGAAATTTTGTGAATCTCAGTACTGCTAATAGCACAATTACTGGAAGAGATGGATTCCTGAGGTGCCCCAAGTAAGACTGTTCTATACTAGCAAAGGTAAATCATCTCTGTTCTCCTGTTCAGCCTGGATCATACTTAGCCAGCTGGAAGCTCCTAGTGGTCCTGGAAGTGTTTATCAGGACTATTCAACACATTTGTAAAGATTTTTCAGTAACTTTACTATCAAAAACTCTCAGGGATATAATCTCACGTAGAGATGCCGCAACAGAAAGTCAGAAGCAGTCCTCCTACCTGGTGTCTCCACTCTCTGGTAGTGGTAAGGGTTTACACATACTTCATCCTTTTTAAGATTAAAAGCATATTCACAGTTTTCAATTGCTTTAAGTTCATGGTGGCTGTGGAGGTCTGGCCAGCGCCACAAGCGACAGTAAATGACGTGTGGCAATCCTTTGCGGTGGGACACCTGCAGACGGCCATCGAGGGATCTGGAGAGGAAAGATGTGGAGAAGTGTTTACAGACTGTCTCTTAATCACTCAAGCAACAGAGTACACACACGGGATGGGTAGTTTATCCTCAAATTCAGTGCACTGACACTGCTAGTGACATTTATAACTCTTGTTAAAAGGCTTCAAATGTGATAAAAGTGATCACAGCAAGCAGTGTCTTAACTTATTTTTGAGCTGCTCCAATTATTGCCAGTGAATTTAGAGTTCATTAAAAGCCACTTCAAGTCCAACCAAGTATGACTGCTTCATATACTTTTTCATATACTTTTTTATTTTAAATGCAGAAGACAGTTGTTAAAAATAAAATAAAAATCACACACTTAATGGTCCCTTCCACTGCTAAACCTCAAGGCTTTGTTGTGGCATGGATGCTTTATGGCTTTAAGCATAAGAATTCCCACCGGACTGCAAATAAGCCTATAAGCAGTCAGCTGCCCAAGTGATCCACATGGCAGTATAACTGTAATGCAAAAAGCATGAATGCACATCTTGTAAGGGCTGTACAGTTTATCTTCTTCACCTCATCTGCCTTGCTACCAGCTGAAAATGTTTTGCTAGTTTTAAGACAGACTGCATATGCTTACACAAATGCAGATGTTTATGATTGTTATGGGATGGGAGACAAACCTCAATACACAAATCAAGTAATGTGACATGAAAAAATAAAGACCCTGTTTAGAATTTGCCCACCATTAACTACTGAAGAATTTACAAACAATTCTTTAGTAGCTCCTATCTGAGCCAATTAGCAAGATTTAACTGAAAGCTTGTGGCATACAAAGCAGTTTAAACACTTTGTAAGATTAAGTCTAAAGAATTAAGTTTCCCAACTTTGTTAATATAAATACCAAATCACATTAGAGCTTCCATTTAACAAGTCTTCCCATTCTTTCAATAGCACTGGCGTGAAAAAAGAATACTGCAGAATTAGAGTTTCATTGGTCAAAACATCAGCTAAGAACACTGGATTTCTACACTGGCAAGGAAATATTTTTAAATGCTGTACCATGAGAGGCCTAGGAAGCATTTAGTCTATCTTACAGCTAAAGCATCCCATTACAGACCCTCCAAAGCCAATCCCTCCCACAAGATTTTTATGATGCGAGAGAGGGCAGAATATTCACCTGGTTTGTTCAGAGAAGCTGTAAAGGCCTGTTGTATCCCACTGATCTATCGTGTTTGGTGTACTCAGTCCCCAAATTTCAGAGCAAGTGCTGTGCATAAATTGAAAACAAAAACAAAAAATTGATATGAATATGGAACATGGTTATTCAAAACACCATGATGTCAAACATGGAAAAATGTACAGAATACTTCCTTTCACATAGAAGATAGAGCACTGTTAGACTTGCATTTACACTCACATGTCATGCTATATTTTCTATATGAAGGAGGCTATCAAAATGGAACAAGTGATTCAAGGTAAATGATAAATGTTTTTAAAAGGTGAACAAGTTCTCAGGTTTTTAGTTGATACAGTTGCAATGTTCCTTAAAACAGGCAAAACTTCCTCAGCCTAGTTCTTTACGAAATTCAGTTTTAAAAGGTAGTTTCTGGGTTGGGTTTTTTTGTTTTTGTTTGTTTTTAAACATAAACTGCCCTAGGACTTCAAACAAAGGCCATGTGTATCCAAAACTGAGCATCACAATCTAACATTCAGGTACCACCACTTAAGCATTAATTTTATTCTCCATGAACATACTAATTTGCTGCTTTTCCCAAAACAGGAAAATTCAAACTCTGAAGAAAAACATGTTAGAGCTGATACTTCTCACTGTTTTCTGTACTCTCCTTCATTAAACAGTTAAATATTCTTTCCCACAGTATACAAAATATGAGTGTTTAACATAGTTTTACAGTGTAATATTTTAAAAACTTTAACTGCTAAATTAAGCAGGAAGGGAAGAAGAGATAACCAAGTCTTAACTAAACTGGTTTGAGGACAAGATCACAACAGTAAAGACAAAGGAACCTTCAGTTATAGACACAAATTAAAAGCAGCAGCAGAAAACAGCACAGGACTGTAAACAGGCAGCAGACTCTCAGAAGCATAAATTAAGCTCAGTTCTATCATATACTTGCTCTGTGGCCACTGAAAACGGACAGTTTATTTTATATAAGTTACACACAACTAGATCTTGCACCTCAGAAATGAAGAGAATTTGGCTCACAAGCACCTTAGATCTTTGCTTCCAGACTGGAGAGCCTGAAGCTCAACTGGCTGCTACATTACCTTTACAATTAACAGCCTCTGAAGAGCTGCAACAGAAAGAATCCACATTCACCAAACTCCTGGTTTCAAATCTAGCTGTTGTGATTTAAATTTAAATTACTAAATTTAGCTGATGCGTTCACAAGTTTGGATTGAGTGCTTAAGGGAAGAGAAGTGAGGTAGGTGTTTTCATTTCTCCTCCTTACACAGGGAAAATTCATTAGTGTTATGAAACAAAGGAGCAGACAGCACAGCATTGGACTTAAAATCCACTTTCTAGGCTGACAAACACCCCAGTTCCACAGTGACTTTAATAAAACCTGAGTCTGGGCTACTGGTGAAGGAATGAATAGGTCTTGCCCCCTTCTTGCCTGTACCACACACCTTATTTCTAATGCCATCCCAGGGAGCTGAAATGTCCATGCAATTGAGCAGCAAACCCAAACCAATAAACTGGTTATCTGACCACAAAACATATGTGGCTCAAAATAAAAGTTTTGAGAGCTACTTTTCAGTCAAATCACTTCTGTTCACCATAGAGCTACATGAGCACTACAAGGAGAAGAAAGAGTGTAACTGTGGGCAGCAGCAGCCTGCATTTATCACAAAATAGTATGTTAAATAAAATATGGCCTTTACGGATTATAGACACAAGTAAAATCTTGTACTAGATGACTTTGTCTAGCAGAGAGCAGCAGAGAGCCAGAGATGAAGGCCTGTTCTGACACAGATCCAGCTACTACCCCAAACAAATTGCATCCATCTCTGACACAAGCAGCATCACAGCTCTCCAGAGCGAATGGGCAAAGAGGGATCCTGACCATCACAGCATCAGCGTGGCCTGCAGCCTCACTTTTTCACATTCCACCTTCCATTTCACATGTCTCCAGAAGGGGTGGGCTGCCAGCAGCTTCCTAAGGATAGAAATGGTTGTCCTGAAGACACACAGGCAGCCTGTGGGACACCAGGGAGCATCCCTGCACTGTACTGTGTCCTTAAGTATGCACCACTACTGCTGGTAAGACAGATCATCGGGTACATGCAATTAGAAGAACAATTAGCAGACACAAAGCCTGCTGCATATTAATTGACACAGTCAGCTCTGACAGCTCAGTACCTTTGAGCAATGGATCCTTTCTACAAGGCAGTGCTCCAAAGCTGACACTGTCACACAGATTACATGTTCCCAAAATTGTGGGGTGCATCACTGGTGCAAGCATGACGTGCCACGCATTTGGTTCATAAGTCCTTTAAGATGATACAGGCAAAAGTAAAATTTCACAGCCCTTGACAAAGCACAATGAACAGGAACAATATTTTATATTGCTAACCTCTTCTCTCTATAAATATTCAAACTGTCAAAGCTGACAGCATATTCTACAACCTACAGAAAGACAAACACTATCCTGAAGGGACTGTGTCACAGGGCCATAGCTTGGAATGAAGATCAGGACACCACGGAAGCAGGACAGGCCAAGAGGTACAGAAAAGTGACCAGTTAGAGCAAAACTGCTCCACTAGTCAGCAGCTTACACGATATGCCATCTCCTAGGATGTATAACTGCTTAGAGCTGGCAGTATTATCAGTGTTTTACTGGCAGATCCACACTAGGGCTATACTCCAATAATCCACAATCAAACACTGAAGAGCCTGCAGGAAATCACTGTATTATCAATAAAGTCAGCTCAACACAGCTTTTACTGTTCACTGGAAGAAACATCTGAGGAAATAAAGTGGTTTGTCCACTCTCCTGCTCACATAAAAGATCCATTGCCTACAAGATGCAAGACCGTCCCCCCCTGCACGTCACCCAGGCAATAAATTAGGACTCTTAATATTCACACACACGCACACCAAATCAAAATGAAATTCCTCACAACCCTAAAAACCATACTTCACACATAGCACTTCCATGAAAGGCCACACTATGTTCATTCATACACAAGCAACTGCCTGACAGAGCGTAGGCACGTCTACTCATCTCAGAAAGGTGGTGCTGGAAAGGTGACTGAATTCTGAAAGATGTTTTAACCACCACTAAAACCATCTGAAAGGAAGACAGGAGGTACAGACTTTTTAGTAGTGCAGAATTACAGCCTCAAAATAAATAGGAGTCATTCACTCTTAAATCTACCTTTTTGAAGCATCCAAAACCTCTTGTGATGCAAAGAGTCCTTTCAGTGCCTTAGTCCATCAAGATTTTAGGACTAACATCTGTACTCATAAGTTAAGCCTTGTCTGGAATCATTCCCAGTTCTTGGAACATGATTATTGTCTGCTAGAAGGCAGCTAGGACATTCCCTAGCACCAGGCTGTGCCAATTAGTGTTCTCCCACACAATTCCCAGGTTTGAGACCATTGGGACCACTCGCACTGGGCAGTTCAGATGCAGCCCCCTGCCCTGGTATCTAAGAGTTGGAGACTATGGACAAGGCAGTCCTGAGCCAGTTGGACATGGTGCCTGGGAATGTTCCCAGGCACGTTTAATTTATTAGGAGGGAGGCAGCCAAGACATATCACCATTTCACCTTTAGTATGCAGACTGCCCTCAAACTGCAGTCTAGAAGCACACTTCAGGTTTTGTATTTTACCAAATGGGGGGGGGTTGGTTTTGAACTCACTGTAAACTGAAGCGCTGATAAGCCATCATTGTTTCCAAAATATAATTTGGCTCCTGTGTACAAGATGTATTTAAATCTTTCCTGTGTAGACAGGGCTTAAACATACTCCAAAATACAAGCTTAAAGCTAATATACTTCCTCTCACCAGAGCAGACGCTTGCATAACAAGGAGCATTTTCACCACTGTTCTCAAAACAATTTGGCTGTTGACAGAAACAAGTCAACATTTGGTCAACAATACAACGGCTAGTTTTTTATCTTTTCAACAGGAGCTCAGAACAGCAAATCACCACAGTTCTGTGGCCTCCAGCACTCCCAGAGCAGGCCCGCTTAAATTGTTACTTTTGCAGATCCCACAAAGTAAGTGAATTTATTATAAGGGACTTCAGGGATATAAAACATCAATTTGGCTCAGTTTCCCAGGTGATCCGAAGGTCTAACAAGAGAAAACTATTTCCTAGAGAAAGGAGAAATGATGAAAAAAAAATGCTTGCAAGGAATAACAACTACTCTTTGAGACCCAGGGATTTTTAGGGAAAAGTCAAAGTCTAGCAGGTATCTGATTAAGCTGCTACACACTAAACTTGGGACAACTGGGGTTTGGGACTTTTTGGGACTGACCAAAGGACTGATGAGATGAAGAAAGCGTCACACAAGTTAATACTGAGTGGAATTGAAGCTACTTCCACTGGAGCCTTTCCCTAAACGGAAAGGGTTGCAAGAGCTGGTGTTTCAACTTGACTTTTTATCTGCTTATAGCAGCATCTTAGATCATATGGTACAATTCTGGCAGGATGAATCTTTAATGTGGCTATCAGCATGCAACAGCACACAGTATGCCTTCACTTCTTCCATTTCATCACTTCCTCTAACAGGAAAATCTGAGTTCCAAAAAACCCGCACTCTGAGCAAGAAATGACCTAAACAGCAAAGAGCTGTGGCAATGCTTCGCAATTTTCAGACAAAATGCCAAAACTGTCTTTCTTCAGTAAGATACAAAATAGTGACAGACACGAGAAAAATGTGGACACAGGAAAAAACTAAATATTAAAGATAACCCAAAAGTACTTGTATTCCCTTATCTGCATGACATGGATCATGTCCTCAGTCAGCATCAACAGTACAAACTATCCTAGTGGAGTAACAGTTATCTGTAAGCTTATTACAAAAACGGGACTATCAAGTCCTCATTAAACTACAGATGAATTACTGATCCACCCATGAAGAATGAACACAGACAAACTGACTTCTAATAACTGTGGTTATTAGAACAAACACTCATAAGGAAGCAATATAATTGCTTTAATGAAGTATATCCCTATCGGAGAAATTAACGTCCACATCAAAATCCCTAATAACCAGATAAAAACTACATGGGATGAAGCAGTCTAAAGTGAGATGCTGTACTGACCTTCACAAGTCCAAAAGTACAGATAGGCATCATATCATCTGGAACACACTGCCCAAAAACAAATCCTTGTATTTGTGATATGATTCGATGGTAAAGGACACTGCAAGATAAGGCTGAACAGGGTAAGATGACCTTCACCAAAAAGCACATTAATGTTAGTGTCTGTGACAGCACAGCCTCATCTCAGTCAATGCAGAAAGACAGTTACATCTTGGCTCGCAGCT
Organism: Neopelma chrysocephalum; assembly: GCF_003984885.1. Classification (NCBI taxonomy): domain Eukaryota; kingdom Metazoa; phylum Chordata; class Aves; order Passeriformes; family Pipridae; genus Neopelma; species Neopelma chrysocephalum. Next base: position 2,453,827 of record NW_020925758.1, read on the forward strand.
GCAGGAACTGTTAACTAGAAACTTCAGTAGCTGGAGATGTAGCTACACAGAACAATCCACAATCCCCTCACTGATGTCCAGATGCCAACTACTAAAGCCTACTGGTACTCAACCTAGGCCGCTTAATTAGGATCAGTTTCTCAACACAGCTAAAAGCCAGATGTACTGACTTGCAGATCTAAGCAAGCATGTGCAAATACTGTCCAAATATTCGTGGCCACAGCATCAACAAGCTGGTGCCTATGCACGGCACTGTGCTGCACACACCAAGACATCCCTGCACTTACCATCCCTACACTTCCCCCAAATGCCTTTGCAAAACACTAGATACAACCAGGGATAAAGGTGGTAGGTCTTGTCAACAATATTCATTTTTACAGAGACTCTGTTTTATTTGAGGCTGTAGCTGAAAGAACCTGAAGCCAGCATAGTTTAAACAGTACCCTATGTGCACCAAAACTACCACACACATGCTTAGACTGGTCTCTGTATTATCACCAGTTGTGGAATTTATAACCAATTCTTACTGAGAGATAGAATGAAAAAATAACTATCCTACCACTATATACAGTTTTGGCAATACTGTGTGCTCAAGGTACTTTTTATACTAAATGAAGGGCTTGCAACAAGCACAGCATCGGATGAAAGCAGGCAGAACCCCTTCAAAGATATTTACACGTGAAGCACCAGAAACTCTATGCGGAAATGGTTAAATATTGCCACAATTCATAACTGCAGTTACACTTTCTTCCTCAAAGTCTTGCAAAGTGGAACAGCTGTAGAGGAGCTAAAAAGGCACTGAGTTGACAGCCTCCTCTTTACCTGAAGTGGTAGCACTAGAAATATGACAAATAAAACCTGAAATGCAAATAGCATTCTGCTAGTCAAAGACAGTATTATAGAGAAAACATTATAGAATGGTCTTGGACATTTAATTTGCTTATTTGTGAAGTATTACATTAAGCCCCTAACTTCCTTCCTGAATCTTCAGCATCTTTCAGAATCTGCAGCCACTAACAAGTTTGCCAAGTTCATGCTCAAGGCAATCTTTTCCATTTGTTTTTCTCCTGCACCTTATAATCATGAGCCTTTCCTCCACTAAATCTAATTTGTCTGCCCCTATTTTTTCTGAGGCATTTGTAGTGCTGGAGCTGTGGCTGAAATGAAAAATAATTTCAGCAATCTGTGACAGTTCTCCATTTTATCTGTTTTAAAGCGGTAGATAAGAATGAAAGATAAGTTTTCCAGTTCTAGAATTCTCACGCAAAGTCTTCCCTGTTGCACTGAGCCTGACACCAGTTTTCACTTACGTTTTTACTCAAAGACTAAACACCAAAAATGCAATAAAAACATGAAAGATGATCAGGTTTTTCACTTGAACTAGTGAAGTTACTTAGCACAACCACACAAATATCTTTATACCAACCTAACACTTACCAGGCTTACTACACTGACTTAGGCTCCGGTTCATCACTGATGCACCTAAACTGAAGCTGCAGTCCTGTGAAGACACTGCTCATTACACACCACTGATACAACCTCTGAGAAAAGGCTCAATGAGTTGACTGATGAAAGAACTGAATCCTTCCTCTCACATCAGTTATCTTCTCCTTAATGCAACCGAGGTTCAAGAACAGCTAAGGTGACACACCAAACCTCTGGAGCTAACTCAGAGAGGGTCTTCAAGGTCTCCAGTAATAGGAAAGACCGAACTGAACGGCTTAGGTGTAATAGAGATGAAACAAAGTCAGCAATTTAAAAAGTTCATTGGCTTACATGCAGTATTGTATTCAGCACAGAAAGTTCCTACCAAATCTACCTGACCATGGTTTCCTTAACTCTGGGTTTCAGATGAAAATATGAGTAGCTGCCTTTATATTCTGACTTGATGGTCCTTTCTATACACTAACAATTAGCATTTTACACTATTACAGCCTAAAATGCCTACAAACCAGAGAGCACCTGTCTCTGCAAACAGCCCCTCAGCTAGCTGTACAGTTGCCTGAACAAAAGCTCACTGTAAAATCCAGTTTGGCGGGCCTAAGTGCCTCAGCTACTGAAAGGTATGTTGCTCATGGTCTCTCTTCTCCATGCTGGGGGTAACAGGGGAAAGGTTACTTGCACTATGCTCACTGAGAAAACAAAGTGATCTGTAATAACAACACGAAGTTCCTTTCGTGAGATATCTACCATACTCCTTCTTTGAATCATTTTGCATCCCTGCAGAACTGACCGATGTTTTCTCTTGCATCTCCATTATCCCAAATTACAGTGACAAAATGTCATCTGCTCACTTAAGTGCACGTAGCCAGGCACACACATTCATCTAATGGAATGACTCGAAGCTACAGCAGTTCACTCCTGCTTGAGAACAAAGTGAAGTTACACAGAGGTCTTGATCTCATTTTCTTGCAACACAAAATGCAAAGATTCAGGAATTCAGTATGAAATAATGACTTCTCTTTCAAGCACCTGATAGAGGAATGAGCTAAAACTTAAGGAATATCACATAAAAAACACTAGCGTGAATTCTTCTTAAAAATTATTTACACAGATCTGCAGTGGCACTCGTCCTTAAGAGGAAATGGACAAGGTTCTTCCATGGAGACCATTCTGTGGCAGAAAATCAGACTTTCTACTGTGGGGTAGAAAACCAGACCCCCAGAAAAGTTCTGTTAAAGGGCAGTATTAGCAACCAGAGTAAATAAATATTTACATAAGTAGAGGTGGACAGGCAGTTTGCCATCAGATTCTCCAATTCTTCAAAGGAGAAACAGAGCCTGATAAGTATAGGAAAAGAATGCAATGTAATGTCTAAGACAGCCCTGGACTCCCAGAAAAAGAGTTTTTGCAGAACTGAAAGCAGAGACTTCTCTCTCAGCACAAGCTCAACAAAGCAATGGCAAAACTGTCAGCTGGACACTCAGCTTCTACAACTATGAGACCTTCCTCAAGTGTCTCCAGCCCCTCAGATGTACTTATTTAAGCAACTGGCTTTATAGAGATAATAAAAAAATAAAATAAAAATAAAATAATAAAACTGGTTTTCCTTCTCCTCCAGAATTCAAAATCAGACTTTTATTCTTCAAGCACATGCAACACAGATTACTTGCTCAAAGTGGTAACTGCGCCTTCTCTCCCTGCCTCCCTCCTCCCTCCTCCCCACGTACACATTCAGGACATACTACATCCAAGAAAAAGATATTTATGTATGTGCATATTTAGTGAAATATAAATCAGGAACCATTACACAACTTCTCATCTTTCAGAATGCTTTCACGAATAAAGTTTACATAGAACTTTATAAAGTATATTCAAAATCATTACATCAAATACAAAATGCAGCATCTGAACCGAGGAAAATTACCTAACCTTCCTTATAAATGGATGTATGCTAAAAAATTAACACATCAAAATAGCCAGAAAAGCAGGAGGCACAGGATACAATTAACCTCTCTAACACTGTGGGAAAAGAAAAAAGTCATTGAATAAATCCCATTTACTTCAGATTAAAACTTCAAGGATGTCCACAGGGGACACAAAAGTAGAACGTGATGTACAAAAGATACTCTGTTAAAGCCCAACATCTGAGCTTCCCAGTGCTCCTTTCAGGGCCAGTAGTTAGTTCCTTCCAGTTTTGCAGAGTGCCAGGGCAACAAGTCATCTTCATGAACAGTATATGCTTCTGTTGCCTTTTCTGAAGGCACACTTCTCCTGGTCACATGTGCAACAAACTACCTACTAAGGCAAAAACTACAGATATAAGGCAGGCCTCTTCAAAGCACTTTATGCTCCTCCCTACTCCCAAATCCTGACATGCTAGCCCAGTGCTGCCACAAAAAATAAAGCAGCCAACAACAATCAGTGTTACCTTTATTTTTCTCTCAATGCTAGGAGATGCTGGAAGGATACCACCTCCAAGTTCAGGAGCAATTTTCCCAGGATGTCATGGGCACCAAGGTAAAGTAAAATATTTATTTCTTTTCTTGTTGTCCATATGGTCTGTTCAGAGGCAGACCCTATATATCAAGGAGTCTTTTTACTCTCTCTTAAACAGTCAGGTGGGGAGCAGACCCTGAAAAACTTCTGAATGGCAAGGTCAAGCAGCACAGAGATGGTGTTCAGGACTGAGAAACAAAAGACATGCAGCACAGCTCAGCCTTCCTCAAGACTCAGCAGGGAGCTGGCCACAAGTCTTATGCTCAGAGACCAAAGATGTGGAGCATGCAAAAGCAGCCTACGGAAATCATGAGCTAAGAGCTTCCTTGGGAAACTTGCCCAGCAGTTCCCTCCTCTCAAACAAACACCACAGCTTTCAGCAGCTCTGATCTCACAAATGCTGAAGCAGACTTACTGGAGATAAGAACCAAAGCACAGAAATACTCCTCCTAATCACATGCTCAAAACCAGCCACAAAACCAGTGACTTCTACATGCCCTGCATCTAGTGAAGATGACAAGTGCACAACAGCATTCTCAGTGGTAGCTCTCCAGAGACTTACCAGGCATGGGGTGGAGGGAACCCAACAACAACAACAACGACACAAAAAAACCCAACCAAACCAACCAACCAAAAAAAAAAAACCAACCAAAAAAAATTAAAACCAATCGAAAAAAAAAAAGAAGTAAAAACCTATTATCCTGTGGACCCACTACCTCTGAGGATGTGGATGCTTATGCTTTAAGATGGCATTCCTGAAATGGTAACTTGGAATTCCTGCTCTCATTCATTACAGTACTGTATCTAAAAAAGGTTTTCCGACTGCTGCAGTTTCTCATAGTATCTTTAGAAACTTAAACTATTCTACGATAATAATCAGGTAGCGGGTTGAGATGACACCCAGGGCTCTGTACCATTCTGAACAGACCTTAAGAGACTCAGAAGTGTCCAAGGACACACTACCTGTGTATAAAGACACATCCATCACAATACTGGCTGATATATCCACAACAAATTGGTTTGTTAATAGCAGAGAGAAATCTCACAGATCATATTTTCAACAGACATTAAAAAATGACCTTTATCTCAAGTTCTCTAAGCACTGTTAGTCACAGTAGGTGTGGTGAAAGCTGCTCCCACAAGCTCACAGGTACAGCTACCAAGCAAGGGCCAAGTCAAATAATTTCTGTCGACCAGTCCATCATCCTCCAAGTGGGTGAGTGGCTGATGCTGCCGCTTGCGTGGGCTGTTCTGCAACTCGTGGACAGCTGAGAAAACACGAGATATTTTGATTAACTTTCTCAAACTACTGTGTCCACAGTCCTACAAAAATATGTTAACTTGGCAAGAACAACAGTTACAGGTTCTTGTAACACTTTTTTTTCAAACTGATGAATTACACACCCATTTCAAGGAACAAACATGCACAGGATATACAATGTGATGTGCTCAGTGCAGGGAGGTCACTACACTCCGAGTGACCCTGCTGCAGCCCAAGCCATGCACACCTGGCAGAAAACTGGTGAAGCAGAGAATACATTGACCTTCATCCACATCTCTGTGAAAACTCAGGGAAACATCAAATATTACACTACTAAGGCATATGGTGTTTCCTACAAGGTATTTCAAAGAAAGTTAAAAGATTGACGCTCAGAGGAAGCTTCCCCAAGCAACATACTGATGGAAGAGAACTGAATGGTACTTGTGCCATTCACTGTTTGCTAAATAAATACAAAATTAAGTCAATGATGTTACCAATACTCCAGCAATGCCCTTATTTTATGAGGAATATTAAACAAAATCCACAACTAGCAAGGAAACCATAAAAAGGCTTGAAGAGTTTCACTGTTCCCACGCAAGAAACCAGTTTTTTATTTATAAAATGCACTTAGCATGTTTGCTGAGATATTAAATTGCCATGTGCACTTTTGCTAAGGCAAAATCAATAAAGTAATAGCAAAGCAGCCTAACCAGAGGCCTCTGTCTCCTCAGGCCCAGAAGAGAATATGGGAGCCCATATTAGGTAGATACGCCAACAGAAAAGCTGAGTATGCAGGACACCCCTAGAACAAGAATCAAAGCCTGTTTCCTGAGCTCAGGCAGAAAGGATGTGTTAAAAGCATGGCCCAGTCCTGAAGTCTTCGACATCTTTCTCATGATCCACACCCAGGACACGCACCTGAAGACGATGCCGACAAGTGCTCTTGCCTCACATGCAATTGCTTAACAGTTAAAGCCCTTTCCCAGGACACCCAGCAGCTTCTTTTTCTCACTCCACCTACCAGGAGTCAACCCTGATCTACCAACACCTGTTCTCTGCTGAGGTGGCACTTGCCCTGCTCTCTCTTTCTCTTTGTCCTCTGGCAGCCAAACAGATGAAAGTTTCAAAGGCTCGAGGAACATCAACCAAGTAAATGGTTACGTGGCTTCTTGTTGGCAGGAGAGCAGATTAAATCCTTCTTGGAATGCCTGTGGTTGTTGGCCTCAACATGGAAGGGCTCCCACATGATAAACAAACACAGTGACACTGGACTCCAGTAAAAATGTCTTATCATCGAATAGAGTATTACAGAATTTTTTACATGGCTCCCACCAATGCAGCTTGCAACAGGTGCAGTCACTTTACTAGGTCTCCTGTTTTCCTTCTATATTGAATTGAAAAAGGCATTTTGATTATTAGCTTTGTGGAATTCATCAGTATGGGCATACTTAAATTCTTTCCCTGTTAAGTTTATATTCAAGTTCCCCCTCCTCCCCATAACAGAAGGGGGTATTTAGGACAGAAAGACAGAAATGAATTATCAATGAGCTCTAGTGACTGAAGGCTGTACTGGTGTAGGCTTACATGAACACAGCAAGGTTCAGAAGCCAGTCTTAGAAAATGCAGGTGGAGTCCCTGAGATGAACATTTGATTTATCTATTAAAGAGAAAAGATTTTTTTATACCAAACACCTGAGAGTCAAACACCATTTCAAACATGACTTTCAGTCTCACAAAGCCGCAAGATTCCGCGTCAGTTCATATCAGCCTTTCTTCATGTTCAAAACTGCAAAACTACAGCATGAATCAAAATTTTTTAAGTATCAGAGAATCTCAACTTGAAGCCTCCCACAAAACTAAGGGGAAGCAAAGACCTGTTTAGGGAGGTAACTCACTAATTCAACTAACCAGTAACTTGAAATTCTGCATTTAAGCAAAAGTCAAAGGGTATGCTTCTTTTGCACCACGTTTTTCTCTATCCAGGACCCAAGAAAACAGACCAAGCATCCAAAGAGATGGTCCATTTACCTACAGTTATGAGCAGAGATTTTAAGTGAAAATTTTCACCTCTTCATCTACTGAAACTTGCTTTTACATTTTGTAATGAAAAGCCACGATTTGGAGGATCTTTTTCTGAACAAACGCTGAAGTCAGACCTCTGTGCAGCCCTTATTCAAGGGGATTTCCCCAACTTCATTGTTCTTCTGCCAATTTCGAAGCATATGCAGCGAGATGTGAACCTACTCCAGCTCCCGATTGTTCTCTTGCATCCTGCCAGTCAGCTTCAAACAATGCATTGTGACAGAAGCCAAAGAAAGCTGCTCATGATGAGACTATGGCATTGCACACAGTAAATTTTAGAAGTTTTCCACCAATCAGCGCAGCAGCCGAGTCAGAGTAAGTGAACAAAAATAAGGAGTAAACAAGGCATGGGAAATTACTTTTATTAAATTAGCAGGTGTAGATTACAAGCAGGATTAAATCAGTAGGGAGCCTATTAACCAGCTATTTGTGTTCAAAGCTGCAGCGGCAAAGAACTGCAGTATCTTGTTTATCCCATAAATTCTTCCTGGACTAACAGCCTGAGCTACAGATTCAGGAAGTTTTTTCCCTAAAATTGGGCAGGTTGTCATAGAACATTCACACTAGTAAAAACAGCTCTCAGGTGATTTGTTGCAGTACCAAGAAAACTAAATTGGCTGACTTCTACAGAAGAGTATAATAGCTGGATATAGACATGAATTACCACAGCAAGCCAGGGAACACTTTTGCATTGACTGGGGCTGGGTACAGACAGATTCCTTTATTGAAGAAAAAATAAATACTATTTATGAGATAATTTAGGGGTCAGTATTGACAGTAAAGCACAGTCAACATATTTTTCTTGAGTTACTAATACATCTTCTTAATGGCAGCATGAACTGCCATACACAGACATCACTCTTCCTAGTTAGAGCTTTCTACCAGAATTGACTGAGCAAGTAAGTCACTAAAGTAACCACAAGCAGCTATTTTTCATTTGCCTAAAACTCAACAGCCCCAGCATCAGTTGGATAACCTGACAATTAACTGCATGGAAAAACTGAAGCAAGCTTAAACACTTATTTTTGATTCTGACTCTTCCTGCTTCTTATCATTAAAGCAATCCTAAGGAAAAGCAACGGTAACTTGAACATAAAGAAATCTCACAAATTCCAACAGCTCATTTCAATTTGCTTTCACATCACTGATACTACAGCAGAAAAAAAATACCTTAAAACTCACTCTGTAAATAAATAATACAGCCTACAGAATGAGGTGAAGGTGGCATTATCACAAACCTTACGAAAAAAAATCATGATTTACAGACTGAAACATTACAGCAAAGTAAAAGCTTCTAAGGTTACCTGAGAAAAAACAGCAGAGCCAAGGCCAGAATCCACATCCCCCGAGCCTTTATCCAGTGCTCCGGTCAGTACACAAAATAATCCCCGGAATTCAACATTTTTTCCTCCTGACTCGAGAGACAAGCTCCTTTGAGCTATACAGCATTTTGCTACTGGCCAAGTATCTTGCACATTGATATTTTTACACGTTGACCTAGCTCAAACGACACGCCAATACTTTCTGCTTGGCATACCAACTCTAACAAATTATGTGGGTAAGTCACATGGCTTCCTGAATTGCACGAGCTTAAAACTGGCAGCCCTAAGTATCTTTGTTTAATACTCTAAGACTTCCTTTTTCAGGATGACATCATTCTAAGATGCTGTAACCTGAGCTATGTCTACACTACAGCTTAACCTTAGCTACAGCAATTCAGTCCTTAACATCAGCCACAGCTGTGCCAAAAACCAAGTGAACAGTTATGTTTTAGTTACATAATTAAACCTTTAGTTTATAATTAAACCTCACTCAATTACACTGGAACACAACTGCTACTCTTAATTTCAATCGACAGGGACCTTAAAGCTCATCCAGTCAAACTCCCTGCCATGGGCAGGGACACCTTCCACTAGAACAGGTTGCTCCAAGCCCTGTCCAACCTGGCCTTGGACACTTCCAGGGATCCAGGGGCAGCCACAGCTTCTCTGGGCAACCTCTGCCAGGGCCTCACCACCCTCACAGCCAGGAATTCCTTCCCAGTATCCCATCTAACCCTGCCCTCTGCCAGTGGGACAACATTCCCCTTATCCTGTCCCTCCAGGCCCTTGCCCAAAGTCCCTCTCCAGCTCTTTTGGAGCTTCTTTATATACTGGAAGGGGCTCTAAGGTCTCCCCAGACACAGTGGAGAATATCAGGAATAAAGCCTTACTGCTAAATGGCCAGTCAAGTAGTAAGTTTAGTAGAGGAAAAGCATATTATGAGAGAAAAAAACCATTATCTTAAGCACATATTCATTCTGCATCCTATTCTATATATGATATACACTGACGCTATGAATTAAATAGGAGAAAGCAAAAAAAATTAACTTTAGGTTATGACAGTATTTAACTTCTTGGCTTACTCTGCTTTGACCATTCACTGCCCTCTGTCACACCCCACCCATGATGGCTCCTCTCAATAAACAGGACCTGGAGACACTTTTGACCAGTTCACAAATGTTTTTACTAAGAAATGCTCAACGCACTGTTTTCACAACAGGCTTCAAAAAGGCATTTATTTAAAGTCTCTGAAGGAAAGCACCCCCAAGTTATTCAGCTCCTTCCCTGAGTTAGCATATAAAAAAATGTATAATTCAGGAATACTAATACTAGACAAGCTGGTATTTCCACGTGGTTAGTTTGTCTGAACAGACTCCTTTCTTCCACCAGCATAAAGAAATTGAGAAATTTGTGAGGGACCACCAGTTATCTACATCTCAAGTTTAGTTTTTGATAAAACAGGCTGAATTGATTTCTAAAGTAGTATTAAAGAAAATGCCTAGGAGTGCTTTTCAAACAGATGTAGGTTATATTACCAACACTGTCTTATTGACTGCTAAACTTGAGTTCAGAAACTAAATTTCACAGAGACTTGAAGTCAAACCTCATGTGAATTTTTATTTCCCATTATATGTCCATGCAGCATCTAAAGGTGTTCTGCAACCCAGAGTTTGAATGTGTCATTTTGCACACATGTAATTAGTGCCAGCATCCTTTTGTCTATAAACATATCCTTTAGTCTTTTACACAGAACAGAGACAATATTTCAGTCCCATCATAATTATGGGACTGAAGAGCAAGGGCAGTTTGATCCTCCTCCTACACAGTTCCACTGAGCGCATCCAAAGTATTCCCAGCACCAGATATCATGGGGAGGATCGGGGTATTATGAAGCTAATCTTGGCCAACACTCCTCAACATCTCAGCTCTCTCTTGCCTTACTTCCAGGAAAGATCTCTTTGGCTTTATTTTAAAGCATTATTTTTATTGAAATTCCAACAAGAGAAAAGCAGAGGGGCCTGCGCTTCATCCTCAATAATCCTGTCATCAGAAAAGGGAGTCAGTTTATCAACAAACAAATTACAAGCATGTTCCTCCTGTAATCTCAGCAATAAAAATAGTACTTCAGTGAATTCTGAAGTACTGTCTTAAATATACTTATTTTTGAAAGCTGAAGATGTTCAACTGTCTTGAAACATTTAGAGAACCAATTTACATCTAAGTGAATCCCTCCAGACAGAGATATAGTATGTGGTTTGAGGACATTCTTTATATATAAAGCTATGATTAAACATCAATGTCCATCCCCCAACTTGAACAGAGAATTATCCCAGCTCTGCTACAAACTATCCAACAGTGCCAAGTTCTGTTTCTGGGAAAACAGACTTCACCTCTGTCTGGACAGCAGTGTTATTTTAGGATCTACTATGCCAATCCAACTGCCTCGTGCTGTCCTCTTTGCTAACTCACTCATTGCTTTGCAGATGTTGGGAACTCTTCTAAAACAGCTTCCAGAGAAACTTTCCCTCCTCCCCACTTTAACTCTTGAAATCACCCATCTCCTATGGCTTTAACCCGAGAAGGAGCAAATTGATTTCTGTATCGCTATCCTCCAAAGTAACCTATTTTGGGGAAAGAAATTAAAGCTTGAAAACAATCTATTCCAGAAGCCACATCAGCTTGACAACTCTGCTCTACTGGTGATCAAAAGCATTCTCAAAAGTAGGTTACTACATGCAGGTATGTGATCACTTTCCTGACAAATATTCCCAAGGAATTGAAGAAAACACACTAACTGATGGAACAAGTTCTATTCAAGAAAAACTGTACTCTTTACACCTAAACTAGAAATTACTTTTTATTCAGGTATCTGAAGAAAAAGGCATCAAAAAGCTGTAATTTTAAAATATTTGTTTGCTCTCAAACAGCAGTGCCAACCAGTTGTCCCATCTTTGAACAGGATGTTTCTTTGGCCAGTAGAAGACATCAGAAATACAACAAAATTAAGACATATTGGATTTTTTCCAGGACACCATAAGCAAATATAAGAGAAGTAGTAAAATGTCAACAGCATTACTCACTTTAAAATCAAGAGCAGTCCTTTAAGCTCAGAAGTCACATGGGAAAGAAACTCCTGGATATTTAATTTACAAAAAATACCACCTAAACAATAAGTAAACCCCAAAACACTACAGCGTTCAGAAGCAGTCAATATATATGATATATATAATATATATTACTATATTTTTACTTTCTTAAGGAAGAATCAGGATGTGATTGGTTGGTTCCATGGTAGCAGTTTAAAAAATTACCAAGCTTCACTACTGGCTAAAGTTAAAAATATACAAGTTTGGCTTTAAAATATTTGAAAGATTACTTTATCCTAACAAGCTCAAAGGAATACCAGTGTTAGGAAGATGGTCAGTAATTCCAACTAACCACTTCCTTGCCTGCTTCACATTCCCAGCACTCTCACAATCTTCCACATTCACAAAACCATGGAACCCATTGTAGGGTTTTTTTGACTCTGGATGGTACAAAAATTCAGAATTCATCTCATATTGGAAGTAGAAGCCAGGTGCCTTATAAGTTTAACTGTGGACTGAAAATGCCACAGATCATCTACACTGTTGATGTCAGGATATGAGCCCCTCTCACTCTCTAAGTCAGAACTGGGAGGCTGCAGAAAAGGAAGAAAAGACACGCTTCTGAAAACAATAGCACAGGGATGCTCTCCTCATCTTAAATGAGGACAGAGAGCACATTTAAGACTACATTCTCTGCATACATACTGAACTGCAAGAAAAAGCATTTTTCAGATAATATCAAAACTAATGTCAAAGCAGGCTGCAAAGCAAGACCTTGGCAGGAGCATTAGCCTTCACTCTGCTGTGGAAGCAACTGCTGCATTTCACCTGAGACTCTACAGCACCTGTGCGGTATCAGCACCCCAGCAAACAATCTCTAAATTGGGATTGAAGAAAATTGATCTTAAAACCTTACTTCAGCCAGAAATCTGCCAGATGGCTTTTCATCAACAGTCAACATCACTTTGCTCTTGCAATGTAGTTTAATATGAAGCAGCAATAAAATTTACCTCCTGTGCAGAAACTCAGGTCCTCTCATTAAAGCTGAGAGTCAAGTGTTAAGTATCATTCCACACATACAGTATCAAAAGCAAGTTTACATAATAACTGTAATGTAACTACTACTATTAATGTCAACAAAAAATTATTGACATTAACAGTAGAGAGTTTAAGTTATCAATCAGGAAGGTGTTTGATGATGCATCAAACCCTTCTATACTACCGAGACGAGTACACAAACACACGGAAAAAGAAATCAGAGGTATACTGTTATAGATGCATGTTTTAGCTGTATCCTTCCTCATAACTATGAATAGCTTTTGCCAGGGCACACACTAGAGCTATATTCAAAGCTAAAATAAATGAAAGCTAGAGATGCTGGGAGTGATGGGAGGCACCTATTTATCCTCCTGCATAGACTGGAAGAAAAGAGAAGGTGCACCTATGCACTGAGTGGTTTCATGGCCCAGTTCAACACCGTATCCTGCAGACTGTGCCAGCAGTAGAACAGGGACATTGCCTGCAAGGAGATGAGATAAAGCAGTGTTTTGAGGGTGCAGTAACAGGTAAGAGAAAACACAGGGAAAGATGGACTCTTCTGGGGAAGAGTCAATTGTTTTGACATGCTACAAACGAGGATTACACCTGCCTGGGGAGTTCTCCATATAGGCAGGTCATCTCCATTATTACTTACCCTTCATATAAGATTAAAAACCTCATACAGTTGTCACATTACCCAAATATTGGCATGGAGGCAGAATTAAACCTGTGATACAGATGAACCCAGTTACAGCTCATCCCTCACCTTTTTTGCCTTTTTTCAACTTTAAAAACACAGGAGATACCACAGTCCAGGTCAACATTAACTTAAACCTGACCTGACTAAACTCTCTTATTAGTTGTACATTATCAGGCATTTCACAAAAGCAACTCTTATTTAAAAGAGTTTTATGGCCTTATTTAAAAGCAGCAAAAATTAAGCATGAAGCACATCTATACTCTTTTTAACACAAAAAACCCACACAGCTGATCACACCAAAATACTGGGACGCTGAAACCAGTTATTTGTGTTTCCCCACTTTGGATTCCAATACTCTGTGCTGTCACCAGTGAAACTACTTTTTAAATAATAAAGACAGACTATGAATATGCCAGTTGATTATTCACCACACGGCACGGCTTGATTCGTAAAATGCTTGGATTTTAGCCATCACTAGTTACAGAGTATTTATGGAACCTTGTCTAGCGAAGATATTCCTGCACATGACATCTAGTGAAGACACCCCTGCAAGGGGGTTGGAACTAGATGATCCTTGAGGTTCCTTCCAACCCAAACCATTCCAGGATTCCATGATCCAAAAGAAAAATCCAGGCTAATAAGAATGAAACTGCTCCACTGGAAGAAGGATGTTCATGCTTTTGTTTCTCACTGACTGCTTCTTGTGCCTACGTCAAAACTGCAAGGGAGAGCATGAAGACAGGATCTTAAATGCCACCAAATTCATTATGTATTTCAGAAAAGTGAACTCATGTGCCAATATTTAGTTTCCGAATACACAGGGATTATGTGATTAGAATCCCACTGGCTTGCTGGGAGGATTCAGCAAGATAACTACAAATTACTTAGAGGGCTAGTGTCAAAAGGACCTCCGTACTTATTTAGCCTCTGCTCTAGATTACTGACCCACTTATGAAGAGCTAAGCACCCCTGCTGTGCAATGCCAACACCCACTCCATCTGTTTGCTTCTGCTTTCTCAGAACCTCTATTAGTCTCATAAGAAGTTGTGTTAATTACCACATGAGCAGCTTCTGTGTAGTACACACAGGATCAGCCTCCCTTAGTGTGCAGTCACCTTGACAAACCACACAGAAGCGGCACAACTCTTAGCTCAGCACGATTATGGATGACATACAGTAAGAAATGCAGATTCCTGAAGAGGTGATTTAATACAACTTCTGTTCAAACTGCTCTCAGTTTTGAGAAAAGCTTGTAGAAGTTTAGCTGCTTAAGGTTTCAATGATGAAGAAAGTATACTAGAGTTTAATGCTGCATCAAACCCTGGAAACCTCCAAGGGGACCAGAAACTTGTGAAACCACAACTGAAACTTCTGTAGAGGGAATAATGTGAAGAGTGGCAAAGAGAAGCATCCCACAACACTTGTCAGTATCTACACCAGATTAAACAGCATTAATGAGTAAAACTAAAGCTGGCTAAAAAAACCCAACACACATAAAACCCCTCCCCAAGCAGAACAACATTAGGAAAGCTAGCCCAGCTGTCACATCAGAACTGCATCTCAGCAGCTCGGCACCACAAACTTCCTGCTGACTAGGAAGGAAAAAAGTTTCAAATTCAGCATTTTATTATTTATCCCTGCTGATCTGCAGATCTTTAAGACATTCATTAAAGTGGGACTCAAGCAGTGGTTTCATTAACTTACTAAATCCAAGAACAAGAATCTCCAAGAAGTCATTACAGTACTGAGTTGACATTCGTTACTTCTTGGGAACCCAGACTACTGCTGTCAAATTGAAATAATACCAACAGTTCAAAAGCCAAGTATGAAACTCAAAAATTCTCTAAAGCACTGCTGGCAACCCTGGTATCATCTCACCTATTAATACCAAAGCCATTTCTTAGTTTAAAATTCAACCTTGTATAATAGCCAACATCACTGAAGAGCTCTTCCTGGTTTACTCCCAAGGTACTCAAGAGGAGTGAAACCCAGGTCCAGTCCTTTTTACAGCTGACTGGAGGATAGAGGAGAACAGTACATCACAGCCCAGCAAGAACTGCTGGTCACAGAGTACAGCACAGCTTCTTACTCCATTTTAAGGAATTATTTACTATGTCTACTTTAACACAAAAGGCCATGCAGGCATACTACTGCTTAAAAATAGTGATCTATTAGCCTATTGTCTGGATCTTCTAAAAAAATTCAATGTAGACAACTATCCTTCTGAAGTAGCAATATTTACTGCCCCAATATCCCTGTGGGAGAGCTCTAGAAAGTCTAAGAGCTCTAGAATCTAGAGGCCCATTTTGTATCAAGTGAATCTCTGTGAGGCAGATTTAACTGCTGTCATATGAAACACCTTCCAGTTAAGCACTTCATCTTTGTCGTAGCGAAGAGTTGCTAAATACACAGAGTCATCTCAATAAATATATATCCCTACAGGTTCAAATCTTAGTCTGCTGATATACACTAAGACAAGAAAGCACTAATATTTTATTATTGATTGTTTTTCACCTGGCAAAAGGAAGAAAGCAGAAGGGAAACTCAGAGGATTTTGGGACTACTCTAGAGAAGAAAACACAAGCAGAGGGCAGCATTAGAAACAAAAGGTGAAGGGAAGAGAAAAAGAACAGAATTGAAGTAGCCATTCATTCAGAGCATACTCATGCCTTTCTCAGACAGCTGTGTCAAATCTAAAAGAGAATGCTGAAACGATTATCAGATAACAGCTATAACACATTTGATATATGGAAATCATTACTGACACCAGTCAGATCTAGTTTGCGCTATGATTAGTACAAAGTATAAAAGTAGCTGGGATGAATGTGCTCATACAGAAAAAAAGTTCATAAACCAGACACATTTTGTCTCCCCTAGAAATCATGTAAGTGTCAAGTGGCTAAGTGCCCAGAATACTCCTGTGCCACCAGATCCTCCCACTTTTTCATAGAAAAACACACCTGTGAAGTGACTTGATATTTCTGTCACACATAACGAGCTTGCTTGGGCACCTCAGTGGGATTTCTGTGCAACATGAATCGAGAGCAGACTGCATTATACTTACAAACATCACCCTTGCTCTCGCACAGCAGTTGCTATGAATTAAGCTGAGAAAGTCAAAGGGGTAAAATACGAGTCGTTCACCTAAATGTTTATACATACAGAAGCAGAAAAGCAATTCTAGAAATACCCCAGGTTATTAAACAAAAAGCATTTTCATTAAACAATTACAATAATTACAGTAAATAAACTGGTCTTCAGACAACCTGCCTCCAAAGATAAAATTCCCCTTCAAAAGGGAGAATGGAGGCAGCTTGTGCAATTTAAATGAAACTACCAGATACAACTGAAAGTAATTAGATGACTGAAGTGTTGACCAAGGAAAAACTAGTCTTTTTTTTTTTTTAAGTGAAAGTGTCGGTTCAGGTATGCCCCCCCTACCCGATTGTAGACAAGGTTATTAAATAACAGCATAAGGCAGTGCTACAAACTAAGAGCTGTGTTAGGCAGCACTAGAACACACACAAACAGAAATCTACATAGTAATGAAAAGTGAAATGAAAAGAAATTGTGACTTCACAAAAAATGTGATTCAGTTATAAGCAAGCACTATAAAAATCCAATATAGGTTTTAAATAATTTTTAAAGAATCAAAAGCATGCAACTGATTTTTTTAGTGATTTGTTCACAGATAGCCTAAACGTACATTTAGTCATTTCTTAAGTGGTTGTAACAACTTCAAACACAACAGCACTTACCTTGGTATTGTCACACATTTTGTATTGCAATTCTGAGTGGTAATTGCCTTCTCAAGCTCATCCAGCTGTCCAGTTTTCTTCAGCTTCTTGACCAAGCTTTTCACTGCTTTTTCACACCACTTTTCTTCCTGACCATTCTGCTCACCACCACCGGCCCCTCCAGAGCCACCAGCAGACTTTTTCCACCCCAGAAGTCTCTTCACAACTGGTGGAGTGAATGGCAGTATGGATGACATGACTTTCAGCAGACACAACACTCAGCAGGCAATAAGTTAGAGAGCTCCGTCCAATCCCTAAAAACACAAACCAAAACAAGACAAGTTAGAACTGAGGTTTCATGTGAAACAAACACCTCCCTGGTTACCAAATGGCATAGGGCACTGCATCCCAAAACAAGTCAGATAAACGGTTCAGAAGTAGTATCATCACGGTTAGGAGGTATTTCATCGATAAAGTTCAAGTTTGCTACAGACTCTTCAAAAGTTAATGCAGACTAAGGTTACTGTTGGACTAGACATGTAATTTTTCCTGAGGTCTTTCCCGACTAAAGCAAACTTCAGCAAATACACAAGGTAACTTGACTCTAGCTTTGCACCTAGACTGGCTGGTTTTAGTCATTTATTAATATTTTCCACAAGTCACTGACAAATTGCATAAATATATATGCACGTTCCGCCCAACTCCAATTTAATTTAGCAAGTGAAATTGTGTTCCGAACATCATTTAGTCACTATGGCTTGAGAGAACTCTTCCAACAGCCAGCCATCTCCCAAACCTTTCTTTTCCCATTTTGTTTGTCACGTTTTGAATAACTACCAATTTTTGTTCCACAGTGGATGCCAATTTCAAACTCACTAATAAGTCTGGTGATAAACTTATTCCCATCTAGAGTCCAATGGCCTATAATAATGAATTTTCTCAACTGTCAGCACTTAAAATCATCATGTCTTTCAAAATTTAATAAACAACAGATAAAATCTTAGTTGGCACGCACCTGAGTAGTAGAACTTTTCAACTTGGATAGCCTTTCATTCAGTGTAACTACCTGATCATGATATTTATATAAAATGAAATATTAAAATGAATGCTGAAACTTGAGCTATGTGTAGCATTCACTGCAACATGCACTTCAAATTGTTTAGAAGAGAAATGATAGCCATTTGTTTTTGCAGCTTCCATTAGGCCAGTTTTAGGTCTTAAAATGTAACTTCTAAAACCAACAGGCAGACAGCTGTTAGAAATTGCTTGAGGACATTAATGTTCCTATGGATAGAAGTTGAAGTCAAAAATTATCTTATTTCCAGGCAGTAAATGGGTATTTGAACTCCGGAAAGTTACCTTATTTCCAAGTTAGTTCAGTCAGCTGAAAATACCTTGTTTTAGCTAAAAGTTAACATCACCTTCACGGTCCTTGAGTTGAGCTTTGAAGGCAGCTTACGTGCCCCTCCAACCCATAGAGGTGCACTCTCCACATCTATCCAATATACACCAACTTCACCTTACTAAAGTTTCCCATCTCCAAAACATGATTTGGGATACTTCAGCCTACAGTGTTCATGGCCAATTTATGCCTTGTCACATCTTTGCAGTTTCAGGGAGAACCAAGTCAACAAACACTAGATTATATTCTACTGGTAACTTTAAATCATAACTTCTCAACTTCCACAAAACAGAGCATTCAGTAGGGCATGACATTTCAGTTTCAAAGAAATTATACCTCCATAAACCAGCTTCTCAGAGCACCTAAAGATATGGCTGAAGCAAGAAATGTAATTTTCTGGGGTCCAGGAGATAGAGGTTCCAATTAACAGGGACTCAAGATCAACACTGGTAACTTTATGCAAATACTCTATCCTAAATCACAGAATCACTGAATGGTTTGGGTTAGAAGGGAGCATTAGAAAACACCTCGTTCCAACCCCCCCTGCCATGGGCAGGGGCACTTTCCAGTGGAACAGGTTGCTCAAAGCAAAATCCAACCTGGCCTTGAACACTTCCAGGGATGGGGCAGCCACAGCT
This sequence comes from Neopelma chrysocephalum, assembly GCF_003984885.1. NCBI lineage: Eukaryota > Metazoa > Chordata > Aves > Passeriformes > Pipridae > Neopelma > Neopelma chrysocephalum. The sequence goes on from NW_020925758.1 coordinate 2,473,032, forward strand.
TCTCCAGGGAACCTGTGCCAGCGCCTCCCCGTGCTCAGAGAGAAGAGTTTCTTCCTTACATCCAATCTAAATCGACCCTCAGTTTCAAACTGTTGCTCCATGTCTTGTCAGCATAGGCCTTAGTAAAAAGTCAAAGCATTTATTTTCACACAAGACTATAAAGAACTTTTAGTCTTCCTATAATGTTAAATTACTATCGAATTTGTCCCCAGTATTTCAAACTGCAAGTTTTGCTACCTGTAAAAGCATTGCACTGGAGCCCTGGTTACAGCAAACAAGAAAAATAAACTCAATAGCCAACATTTTTTAATTAAACACTGACTAGGACAGTAGAGGTACAGTTTCACAAGGAGTCAAGCCAACACAACACCTACGTGCCACAGGCAGCCTAGTTCTCCTTCCTTTTTTCCCCATCATCACCTCAGCACCAGTGCTAATGTCCTCAGCCAACTAAAGTAAAACAGTTTAATTTTGTGGGTTTTGCTGAGTTAGTTCTCTTTCAAGTTAAGAAGTTGCTCACACATGGTACTGAAGTACCCTAGGTGATGTCAGATGAGTTACAGGAGTGTGGAAGGACTCCAGTCCCAGCCTTCAAATGCAGTGCTGGTGTTGACTGCATCACTGGAAATGTGCTTTAATTTAGACCATTTATTCTGGTGACAAAACCAAACTAAGCAGCCTGACACGTTCTGAACTGTTCAAGGGCCTAGCAGTGAAACACATCAGACCCCTAATAAGCACCCTGAGTAGCTCCAGAGATGAAATAGGAGGCTTGCGTGGCCCCTGCTGGTTTAAGGAACACGGTTTCTAAAACAGGGAGCAGCAGCCACTCAGCTTCATAAAAAAAGGCTCCAGCCTTTGAGCAAGGACAACACTGGATGCTTCACAGGCACACACGAAACTCAGAAAGACCAAACCAAAAGGGACAGGCTTTAAAGATCGCATTCTAAAACAGCAGCAACTGATGGTGTAATACCTGAACATTAAATTCAGTGGTGACAGATGTAGGCAACCAAGTACAACTATCACTGCTGATCCACTCACCAGTTATTCTCCTTTTTACAGAGCTCACTGACACTTGAGTATTTCCTGTGCTTTAGCTTCAAATCTGACACCTTTCAGTGCCACAGAACACTCCTTTGATTGTCAGCCTCAAGAAACACACACTTCAGAAGGGTCTCATTTACCACCAAGGTGGTAAGTGGCCTGTCTTTCAGAGCCTATTGTTCCAAACCCTCCAAACATTCTCAGATTAAATATGTAATATCCCCTCTTATTTGCAATATGAGGGGTTTTTTTGCTTTACAATACTCCTTGTGATGAGGTGTCCAATTCTGCAGTATTTTCTCTCTTAAGACTGATTTATATATATATATATGTATAAAATTTTGTGTATTTTCTGGTGCCTTTTTTTTTAAACCAAGATTTGCCTTTCTGCTTCAAATGCACATTGAATGATTTAAGTCCTGGAGCAGGAAAGAATTTAGAAATTCTACATATTTCAGTTTTTCTTTATATTTGAACTCTCATACTATTTTGACATACTCAGAGGCAAAACCCCCAAATCCTTCTTTTCTCATTTCCAAACGACTGTAAGCTCAGATCTAACTAACCCGAAATTTCCAGATGTTATATTTAATTCTAGCTAGTTGCCTTATAGATGTGTGTTCATCCAGCTCCTGTAGATGTCAGAAAGTAAAAGCAGATTTGCCACCCCCGTGAAAATTACCTTTAAAAAAAAAAATAACAAAACACAAAGGGACACATTTAAAGAGCCCTTTATAACAATGATTTTTCTGCAGCTTCGCAGCTATTTAACAAAAACACAACATACACAGCTGCAGACCAAGAGTCTGGGAGGCTTAAACTAACTTCTTCCTTCTAGCTATTGTTTTGCCATGTCAGGGATTTGCCAGGAGTATCAGTAAGAATTTCACCAAGTTATTCCAGTAGTGGCCCTGTATCTTTCAAAGGGTGAGCAGAGAGAATGTGACACAAGTAGGACAGGACTTCACTCAGCTTAATACTTCAGCTGATTGTGATGAGTACTCACAGGAGAGTATTTCAGCTAGTTTATGAAAAAAAAATAAAATAGCAGTCTGCTCCAAGACTAGACTAGACAGTGCAAACTGTAAGGCACAGTTAGGTTGAATCATGGGCAATTTGGATAAATGTAGATTTTGAAAGAAAAGCAGTAATGGTGCATCCAGCCTAGTGCTCCATCTCCAATGGTGGCAAAAAGATACGCTAATCAAGGAAAGTATGTGAACTTGGCTGTTTTCTGTACTCTCCTCATAATTCTTCAGCATCTCAAACTGTTACAACACAAAATTAAAGGCCACATTCCTACTTATTCCCTTCAGCAGCCATTTATGGACTCGCTGTCCACAGATCCACCGAACAACTTTTTGAACGTGCCTTCACAACCTCTTGTGGCACGCTGCACTAGTATTGAACTGCCCACTGTCAAAAGAACTACTTTCAGTAATTTAATTTATTCCCTCCCTAGTTTCAGAAAGTGACTCTTGTTCTACCATTGCAAGTTTGCTGAAGAACCGTTTGTGTTCATCTGGTCTGCAAGCTTCATGATTCTGTACACTTGAATCACGTCCCTCCCTGAAACAGAGGGCTCTCAGACTTTTGTCTCAAGGAAAGTACCCTAACACAGCTAGCACAGTTTGGGATGCTCCTCTGGACAGATATCAAGTCTGAAAGCTTTACTACTTCAATTAAATCACAAGTACTTGAAGACTCTGCATAAGGACAGATCTAAAGACCACAGAAAAAAATTGTATCAGTCTAAGGTTATCTTTGCACTTATCTTTTTGGTCACATTATCCTAAATCTCCCAACACAATAATTTAAATAAAAAGTGCAAAGACAGAAATTCACACCCCTTGAGGAACTGGAGGTAGAAGGCAGGGTGCCTGTGTCTGCTGCTGAACATGTGGCAGGAGCTCAAATAAAAATGAGGAGCCCTGGACCTGTGTTGGGTTATAACTGTACCCACTCAGACAGTCTCAGAGACACCTTGTTTATACTAATGGGTTTAGGAGTTACTGTTAAAGCTCATGTTTGACCAGCAAATCCCATTTCAATTCATCAACTGTAACTTTTACCTTCAAATGGATATAGTGATATAGGGAGTTTTGATCTCATAAAGAACAGCTCCCTCATACACCATCACTGCTGACAGTAGCCTCCTGCTAAAAACATTGCCCTATTTTTTTTGCCTGGGACACATTCTTCATCCACTAAAAAAAAAGAAAAAAGAAAATATAAGATGCTTTTCCCCAAAATGCACCCCAAAACCAAGATTTGCCAATGCTGCAAGAAACATTTCCACACTGCTAAAATGGCATAAGATTAAATACATAATATCCTCTCTTGCAATATTATTTTTTTGCAATTTTTTTGTAGCTAACAGCCAATCACCTCAAAAAACTGAGCTCCCATTTACAGTCTTTGCTTTTAAGGACCTCTGATGTGCTTTGCCATCACTTACCCTTTGCATTGTCTCCCCTTGGCTCACTCTCTTCTACTCAGGCCCAATGCCACAGCCCAAATCTCAATCTTTTTAAATTCTTGTGTACTATTTCCAGTTTCCTCTACAACACACCAACACTCAGGGACTCTGTGGGTAACTGCAGGGAGATTTTCAAGATCCTTTTCCAAGCTCAACTGTAGTTGAACTAGTAGTACCAAGGCAACAGTGCATTCCATAGCACAAAACTTCCATTTTATCCCTTTCCATCCCAAATCCATCTCTGGATTTTGCCTTCAAACTGCAGCTTTGAATACTCAAGGGGTTCTTACTGTTGCCCAGAGAGGTACAAGAGTTTATTTAGATTGCTGGAACACAGGGAGCATGTGCTGTAATTCCCAACAGATTAATACTGGAAAAGCTACAAACTGCCCAATTTTGGTGGTATTTGCTTCATCCCTGCCCTTGCAGCATATCTCTGCTCCCTGATGCACACGTGTTTCTATGGCTGGTCAAACAGTGTCATAGTTGGCAACTTCTAAAGTCATAGTTTGAGTCATGTCTGCTATTATTCCACTCTACTGTGGTTCTCTGGAACAAGTATTAAATATTAAGCCCATGATCCCAGCAATAACTAAGCATAAAAGATGAAGAAAACCTTAAGGGCAGCATGCTAGCAGACTAAAATCTTCAAGGGAAATTTTCCTTTCCTGAGTGTCTGGAACATACTATAAACACACTGGTGCTACCAAAAATATCAAGTGATTTCTAGCTAATTTATTCTAAAGCCTTATGCAACATATTTCATATCAGTCTGCTTATTCATCCAAACTTGAAATAAAGAAATCTGATCTTTCCTGGTTTTACTAGAAGTATTTTGGCTTAGAGGAATTTCATTTGCAAGAGCTCTTCTGGAGTAAAGAGGACAGAAGTTAAGCTCCTGAGGAAAGAAGATCGAGGAAAATAATTTGTGGTATTTGAGAGAAAGTCTACAAGCTCATTTCCTCCCTATTTCAGTCCCATTTTTGAGACTTTTTTTCAAAGGCAATGTTTTTTTCATTAATCCTGGAATCTGGACAAGATTCTTTATCAATTTTATCAAGTGCATAATGTGCACCTGAATTCTGTATGAACTTCAAACCAAAATCAAAGCCAGTCTTCTCCCTTTCAGACAGAACACATTCAAGCTTAAATCTCTCAGTGGAGCAGATAAGAGAAGACACTTCACTTCTTCTATTGCACCCACAACTCCTCCCAAAGCTGCCTTCTGAGGTTCCCTACAAGTGAATATTAGGCACCTGGTTTTGTGACACCTTTCTGAAGAACAACCACAAAAGAAAGTGAGATGGTGCTCAACCTTACCTCCCCACACTCAGGTCAGAGAAGAGGAGTGTTTGGGGTTTTGTTTTGGGGGAAAAGCAATCAAGCCCTACTGGGCAGTGCCCTCAGATTCACCTCCCAGTTAAGGTTTCCAGCCAATTAGCCCAGCAGTGAGGGGAGTGGCTCTGGAGAGTTCCCACCCCAAGGGGCTCTGCCCAGCTCACAGCCCAGAGCCCCGAGGAGTGACACCAAGGTCCTGGTTCAGCTTTGACACGAGCTGATGGAGCTCAAAGCACGCTGCTGTGACCTGAGAGCACAGGAGCAAAGAAAATGCTTCCTCCAGGCCAACTTTAGATGGAGAATTTGAAACATGCCTATACACAGCCTTGATTTACACACTAATTTTTAAGTTTACCATGCTCTAGTATTGCAATGCATATTGAAACTACACATAACTGTATTACCTTTATATAGCTCACTGAAAACAGAATTTTGAAAGCAGACTATTCCCCCCTTTGCTCGCTCCATGAAGCTTGATTATAAATCAAATGAGGAAACTCAAACTTCTCATGCACAGAACTAAACAAGCACAATTATGATATTATGAAAGCTTGAGAGTTTGGATTTTTCTTCAATTAGTAACGGCTGCTTCAAATTACAGCCAAATGTGGTAATGAAAAGGTATATTGCTATTAAAAAATTAGCACTCCATGTAACCCATGCACTCGTGGCACACTAAAACTGCATGCAACTCGGGACATGAGAAGGAAGAGTTGTTAATTTTACTGACCTTTGATTAAACTACTAAAAGGATCAATGTATTTTACCAACTCTCCTAGAATGGAAAAGGAGGAAAGTTACCATAGATGCAGTCAGCCCATCCACCTGCCTCTGCAAAGCTGTAAACTTCTTCCACTTATTTAGTATTATAAACAAGGTCAGAGTATTGCTCCTTAAAACTAAAAGGCCAGAACAGGCCCACAAAGGTAGGGAATAAGCACTCCAAACCATGGCAGCTTAAGCCCTTCTCACCTCATTAATTTTGAGTAAAATTTTCCATGTGTAACAGGCAAGTGTCACCTTCATTATTTTAGAAAATAAATACTCCTGGGCTAAATTTGACAGGAATATTCACAGAACTGCTTACCAGTTACCTAGGTACCTGTTTCAGTTCATAGCTTAGCAGCTACTCCACTTTGTTAAAGCCCAAACAATTGCATTTAACAATTACTTAATGCAAGTTCACTTTCAACATCGGTATAATGTGCCGCACACAGGCCAGTCCCACACCTCCTTGATAAGAGGAGTTCAATTATGTTTCGTGTCTGATGTTAAGCTCATATTGCTACAGTGTAATTAAATGTAGCTTGAGCCCCAGACTAAACTGATAGAAGACCCAGGAGCTGCTCTGCCGCAGTCTCCGCTTGGTCTAACTTCACATGATGACTGTCAAACACGAATAATCAGAATAAAAAGTCATCTGGAACGAGGTTTACTGTTTGCAACGGAGTTTCTGTTACTGGAAGTGGAGAGGAACGTTTAGGAAGGTTTTCTGCAGTAGCCAATTTCTTCTAGCCCAGAGAGTATTGAACACAGGGCTGCCTGTACTCTCCATTCTATTACAAAAACCTAATCCCATCGCATGACCTGCAGCAATTCAGTTTAACAAATCAACAATTACAAATATTTTGGCAAAGTAAGCTTAGGTATTGTTTGCCTCTCAGCACAGTTCACAACCAGTTTATGGCTTTATGATAAAAGTCATTAAATCCAATCTGAAAAGCAGAATTTACAGCTCGCTTAGCAAGTCAGGCCCATAAATGGATGCTTTCAATTACAGGGCATTTACATGTACAACCATTAAGGCAGCACTGAATACATTTGAAAACTCTGGAATACTTTTTATAATAATTAAAACTTTGAGTACTGTACTTTGTACAAACTAAACTTAGGAATTTGCTTCAGTCTCAAGCAGAGCTCAGGTTCATTGTTATCCAGAACCTACTACAGAGCCTGTTCTCCCAGTACTTTTGTGGGAAAGGGATTAGAGAGATGGAAACAAGGTTTGTTTTTTAAAGTTGCTTTCGGGAGCAGGGATTTTTTTTTTGAGCTCCAATAAACTCAATTATATCAACTAGTGCTCAACACTTCTGAAAGATCAAGTGGAAGAGGATGATGAAGGAGGACCCAGGAGGGCCTTTCATCTGGAGATCAGCTGTGCAATTCCAGCTGGCTTAATTTTGCTGGTGAACCTAGCTGCCAGGTGGAGGAAATGCAGTGATCAGCTCAGAGAACAATTATTTAACCTCCCTTTTTCAACTCTGGTGTCCCTTTTACCATCAATCAGGACCTCAGGGAAAGCTGATGAATTCCTCTTCAGGATTCTATCACACAAGTCCAGCTTCTTCCACAAAGAAAACTGGATCTTCAAACACTGCCATTTGTGTGGGTCAGGTTACACCGACAGCTACAGAAACAACTGCAGAACAACAACCAACTGCCAGGTTACTCTATTTAACATCCCAACATGATGTTCAATATGTGCTCGGACTCATCTTTAGCCTTAAACCACCTTAAGCGAGACCTCCCTTTCCTCCTTTTAAAGGCATTTGTAACTAATATTATCTTTCATCACAACAGAGCTAAGCGGAGGGGGAGGAAGGGACTGCACACGCACCTCCCTTAGTTACATTCTCACCCCCCTGGGATTCATCAGAGCTCGTAAACCTTACAAGTTTTAAGGCTGCGCCTCAGAACAAGCACACAAATAACCCCCTCACGCACCCACAGTGCCATAAAAGTATTGGAAAGTCCAAACAGCAACCCTGTCCTAAGAGGAGCCTTCCACCTCAACTAGGAGGTGTTTCTTTCTCAGCCTGGAGAGCAGAGCAAGGACTAATCAGTCTCTCACTACGGTCCAGCCCCCACAGAAATAATGTCATGAATCAGCCTGAAAGTACAGCTCTCCAGGCTAAGAGAGGAGCACTTGAGAAAAGACAAACCTGCTGTTACCTGCGGTCTCCTAACAAGCTGTTATTACAAACCTCTTGCTACAGATGGAATCTTACTCGTTTATAACCATGGGCTGTGATAACATGAGCTCTACACACAATACACACAAGGCGCAGCGTTTTCAGAGGCACTTGTCTCGGTAAACCCAGTAAGCAAAACTTTTTCTTAGTGCCATCCCACTTGCAAAGCGTTTGAAAAGGGCACAACACACGTGTTGGGCTTTTCTCAGTCAAAAACTGTGACAGACAACCAAAAAGACGTGAGACCTGAATCCCAGCTGTTCAACAGCTCTCCCAGACTATCACAAGGGCTCTTCACTCACTCGCATCACACACACTTTTTCCCCTTCTTTTATTTTCCCACAGCAAAGACTAAAGGACCACACTGAGCTGCACTTTTCCTCTTCCCCTGCACTCCCCACAGAAAGGAAAAATAAAAATTACAAACAGGAACTCCACAGCAACACCACCGACCACTGGCATTTATCACGACACGACTTCCCGCAGGTAGACCAAACACTTAGCAGGTTATGTTTGTTTACAAACAACACCCAGGGCATGGGGGCTGCCACAGCTCCTCTGGGCAACCCGTGCCAGGGCCTCGCCACCCTCCCAGCCAGGAATTTCCCCCCAGCATCCCACCTAACCCCGTCCTCTGGCAGCACACAGGTGAATAAACCCACCGACCGCAGCCCGTGCCCCGTGTGCGTCCCACGGACCAGGAGAGGGGCGGACAAAAGGGGTGAGATGAAGCCTCGCCATCCCAAAGCACAACTCGCTCCCAACTTTCTGCACCCCCAACCCCGACCCCCCGCACCCCTCACGGGCACACAGGGGTGTCCCGAGCCGGAGGCGACGATCCTCGTGGGTCCCTCTGAGATCGGGATATTCCCCGAGCCCCTGCAAGGAAAACGCACCTGGCACGGAGGGAGGGGAGGGAGGAAGGCAAGGAGCGGGGCGTGCTGGGGGGAGAGAAGGAGCAGCACAACTTCTTTACCTCCCTCCCTCCCACACACACCCCGAGGGGCACAGCCTGGTTCTCCCCACCAACCCCGGGGCGGCTTATCCAGCCGTGAACAGGATAACCCATCCCTGTCCCCTCCGCAACAAAGGGGCTGCGGGCGCGGGGAGGCGCCCCCGGCCCCGCCGGCACCAGGCCCGCACGGTGCCCCGAGGCCCGCGCAGCCCGCGGGGCAGCGACCCCCGACCCGCCACGCACCAGGACGCACCGGGAACCGCCGAGAGCCGTCTGGAAGTGCTGCTGCCCTGCCGTGTCCTGCGCTCCCGCTGCCACTACCCGGGCACCGCGGGGCCGCCGCCTCTCCCCTCAGTTCTACCCTCCTGCGCCCGCCCCCCCGGCACGCCCCGCCCCCGCCGTGAGGCGGAGAGCGCGCCCATTGGCCGCTCCTCCCGTGACTTCAAGGTCCGCGTGGCCATTGGTCGGCGCGGACGATTGGCGGTCGGGAAGACCAATGGAAGACCGGCGGCGTTAAAAAAAAAAAGATAAGGGAAGAAGGGGAGAAGAAACAGGCGCGAGGCGGGGGAGGCGGGGCGGGGCCGAGCGCTCATTGGTGGAGCCGGCGGTCACTCACGCCCGCCGCGGGCGGTTGATCGGAGAGTGTGAGGGTTTGGGTGAGCGGCAGGCGCGCAATCGCACTACGGTGCGAGCGAGTCCGTCTTCTTCCGCGGGGTGCGATCTGAAGCAAAGTAGTGCGCTGCTTCCCGGCGGGAATTCCCCCTGGACACGAGCCCAGGTGTGCCCAGATGGGCAGGAGGCCAATGGCCCCGGGGCTGTCCCAGCCGTGGTGTGGCAGCAGGGCCAGGGCAGTGCCCTCCCTGTGCTGGCACTGCTGAGGCACCTCCAGTGCTGGGGCAGTTCTGGGTCCTCAGACAAGAGAGACATTGAGGGGCTGGAGCGTGTGCAGGGAAGGGAACGGAGCTGGGGAAGGGTCTGGAGCAGCAGGAGGGACTGAGGGAACTGGGGGGGCTCATCCTGGAGAAAAGGAGGCTCAGGGGGGACCTTCTGGCTCTGCAACTACTGACAGGAGGGGGGAGCTGGGAGGGGGTCGGGTTCTGCTGCCAGGGAACAAGGGACAGGAAAAGAGGAAACGGCCTCAAACTGCATTGGGGGAGGATCAGATTGGATATTGGGAAAATTTCTTGACTGAAAGGTTTGTCCAGCCCTGGCACAGCTGCCAGGGCAGTGTTGGAGTCCCCATCCCTGGAGGGATTTAAAAGCCATGTGGATGTGGCACCTGGGGACATGGGTGAGTGGTGGCCTTGGCAGTGCTGGGGAATGGTTGGACTCAATGGTCTTGGAGGGCTTTTCCAACCTGAGCGATTCTGTGATTCCAAACGGATTTAAACTACCCAATTCTTCCTCTCCTGCAGTGGCACAGCAGCTCCAGGCCTGACGGTCCCAAGGTGGGACATGGACAGGAGGGAGCCCAAAGCCTTCCCAGCCTCCTTCTGCTGCCTGCACCCACCCCCGTACTCAGTGACACTTAAAAGAGTGGTTTCCCCCCTTATGTTTTTATTTTCTTATAGCTCCAGCCTTCAGTAGACTTGTCAAAGCTTTAACCACCTGTGGTGTGGAAATGATGTAGCACAACCAAATCCCTGTGCCTCAGTAGATGCCCAGGCTCACCACAAGTGAATTGGAGCTGTTACCTGTGACTTCACGGCCAGGGACCCATCAGCAAGTGAAACCCAGCACTGTTTTATCTGCAGGGATGCCCAGCAGATTCTCTGGGACTTTTCAAGCCTGGAGAAGAGAAGGTTGAGTGGAGACCTCGTTGCACCTTCCAGTACCTGAAGGGGAATACAGGGAAACAGGAGAGGGGCTCCTTGTCAGAAACTGTAGTGACAGGACAAGGAGTAATGGGTACAAACTGAAAGAGGGAAGATTTAGGTTAGTTATTAGGGAGAAATTCTTCTCTGTGAGGGTGGTGAGGCCATGATACAGGTTGCCCAGAGAAGCTGTGGCTGCCCCATCCCTGGAAGTGTCCCAGGCCAGGTTGGATGGGACTTGGAGAAACCTGGGATAGTGGAACATGTCCCTGCCAATGGCAGAGGGATTGGGACTGGATGATCTCTAAGGTAGCTTCCAACCCCTTAAAATTCCATGATTCTATGAGTGGGAAGCCACAGGATGAGAGTTTAAGGGGCTTTTTTTGGACGAAAAGGTCAATTCCTGCTTTGCTATAAGTCTCTTGAAGGCATTCTGTTTTCCTGCTTTTGCTTTTTTGATACTTTTCCTTATTCCTAATCATTTATCTCAACTTCAGGCCACTTTTACACCTGAGGTCATGTCTCACCACTGTAGCAGTTGTCTCTCCAGAGACATTCCCCTCTTCCAGACTGAAAGGGTTCCTGAACTCAGTGATGTAGGTGTTGTGATTCAGTGTCTTGGGCACGGATCCCATCTCAACAGGGCTGGTATTCCCAGGAGCCAGGTGAGACACCCCTCCCATCATTTGGCCCTTCTGACAAAAGCGTAGATGTGGACTTGTGGAAATCTCCCTTTTGCCTTTACGTCTGTGCTTGGATTTTCTCAGCCTGAAGCAGGCATGAGGCTGAATGAGTTTTTTTGATTGCATTTTCCCCGCTTTTCCATCATTTTGAGATTCAAGCAGTCGTGAAATAAGCAAAGAAGTGAAATGGAGAAGATTCCTGCTGCAGACAAAGCAGATTGCCATCATGTTTTTGAAAGATAAGATGTCCCAGGCATGTTGTACCTGGAAACAGATACAGGCTATTCAGCCAGTGCAGCACTTGCTTTGTTAAGGTTCCACTGCATTGAGAGAATTTTTTCTTCTATGAACAGCAAGTTAATTAAAGTCAGTTTTCATATAGTTTTGCGTCAGACATTCCCTTCACCTCTCCTCTGAAACAGTTTCATGGCTCCTTCTCCTTTCTTATCTCCAAGGCTCCTGGTACCTCCAGATCTCCTTTCTGTGCCCCAAACTGCTTTGTGTTGGCTTTTTGTCTGGGGCAGCACATGCTGTGCCTGGTTCAGGGATGTGTGTGCTCTGGCTGGCCAGCTGCCTGCTGGTTCCCTACTGCCAAGGAAGCCAAGCAGTGCTGATAAGGGCTGGGCTTTCTCTGCCTTTCTCCCCGGGCAGAAATGTGGCAACCATGTTTCTTTTCTAATGCAGCCACCGTTTTGCCATGAAATTCGAAAGACTGTGTATTTCCAGGGGCTCTACATCTCCCCTAGGTGTGGTTGAAACAGGTCAAAAGGTTGACAAGCTTAGAATGCACAACGGTGACACAAAAAGCACCAATTTATGTGTAAACCTCCTTTGTCTGGGAAAGGAAATTGCAAGCAGCAGGAGAAGAGAAGCAAATGGAAGAAGGTGGCATCAGGGCTGCAAATCACAGAGCTCAGAAGTGGTGGCTGTAGAGAAGGCAGGCAGGATGTGTATCTGCTGTAGAAGCAGTTCCAAGATGCACACCTGCACTAATTTAGGTTGGATATAAAAAAATAATGGTTTTTTATTATGGGGGTAATGAAGCACTGGCACAGGTTGCCCAGACAGGTGGTGGAAGCCTCATCCCTGGTAACTCTCAAGATAAGGTTGGACAGGGCTTTCAGAAGCTTGATCTCATTGAAGGCATCTCTTCCTTTGGCAGGGAAGTTGGACTGGATGACCTTTAAAGGTCCCTTCCAACCCAAACCATTCTATACTTCTGTGAAATAGTACTTGATTTAGTAAAAACAAACTGAAAAACTTCAGCCTTGGTACCAAAGCTGGATATTGCTAGGTTGTATTAACTAATCAGAGAACCACAGAATGGTTTGGGTTGGAAGGAACTTTAAAGACCATGTAGTTCCAACCCTCCTGCCATGGGCAGGGACACCTTCCACTAGACCAGGTTGCTCCAAGCCCTGTCCAACCTGGCCTGGGACACTTCCAGGGATGGGGCAGCCACAGCTTCCTTGGGCAACCTGTGCCAGGGTCTCACCACCCTCACAGGGAAGAATTTCTCCCTAATATCTAACCTAAATCTTCCCTCTTTTAGTTTAAAACCATTCCCCTTGGTCCTATTACTATCAGCTGTGTAAAAAATTGCTCTCCATTTCTTTTATAAGCTCCCTTTAGGTATTGAAAACCTTCAGCAAGGTGTCCCTGGAGCCTTCTCCAGGTGAACCCCCCCAGCTCTCCCAGCCTGGCTCCAGAGCAGAGGGGCTCCAGCCCTTGGAGCATCTCCATGGCCTCCCCTGGACTTGCTCCAGGTCCATGTCTTTCTCAAACCATGGAGCTCAGCACATTTTTGGACATCAGCAGTTAGGTACAAATGGTTGACAGGCCCATTTGGGTTTGAACCTGCAGAGAAGGAGCAGGAGCATTTCCCCCAAGATCTCCCAATGAGTGTGAGAGGATCAGCATCCTCACGAAGGACATCCATGTGCAGAGACTGGAACAGCTCAGTGGTAGTTCATGGTAATCTGTCTGCTAGAAAGAGCAAGGGCAATTGAGCAACTTGGTCTGGTGGAATGTGTCCCTGCCCATGGAATGAGGTGACCTCCAAGGTTCCTTCAAACCCAAACCATTCTGTGTTTCTCTGAAATAATCTAAGATCTAAAAAAAATATGCTGAAGCAGTAGCTGGCTGTGCTATGCAACAGAGAATATATGTTGACTTCCCAAAGCCTGTGACCAAATCCTCTAAGAGGTAAAAGAAGTACAACACCAATATCAGATAACTTCAAAGACACCTAGGATTTCTAAATGGCCCAACACTATCAGATATTACTGCATGGAGTGGAGGTAAATGTGGAGAGCAATGCCAGGTGGACAGGGAGTTGTGATGCAAAAAGGTCAGCCAGCATGTTCAAGACAGGAAATATTGTATGACTGGGGGAATCCTCATCAAAGTCTGCAGCTTCCTCAAAAGTGGAGGTGGAAGGGCAGCACCGATCTCTGCTCTCTGGTGACCAGTGACAAGACCCAAGGGAATGCCTGGAGCTGTGTCAGGGCAGGTTTAGGTTGGATCTCGGGAAAAGATTTCCTCCCCCAGAGTGTGGTTGGGCACTGACCAGGCTCCCCAGGGCAATGGTCATGGCCCCAAGGCTGCCAGAGCTCAAAGAGTGTTGGGACAGTGCTCTCAGGTTCAGGGTGGGATCGTTGGGGTGTCCTGGGCAGGGCCAGGAGTTGGACTGGATGATCCCTGTGGGTCCCTTCCGACTCAGGATTTGCTATATACTTCTATGTGTAAAAATGACCGCAAATCCAAGGAAAACTACTGTTAAATGCTCTCAGATTTCTCAGCTCACTCTGTTGAAGCACTATCATGTACTTCAGTAAGTGCTTTGCCTCTTGCCTCACTGGTTGCAGTGCTGTTTCCCTGCTTACTCTAAGTGCCACTCAAGCATGTTATTTTCTCTCTAAATTTATGAAAGTAACTTTCCTCCTGCACAAATTTGCCAAAGATTATGAAAGAGGGGATGGTGCTGGGTCTGGAAGCTGGGAAAGGGATGAATTCCCTTTCACTCTGCATTATTTCATGGCCAAACATGGAAACAGCCTCTCCATGCCATTGCAGGACTGCTGTGGGGGGAACAGCACAACGCTGGCAAAAGCCTCCCCTGTTGTTGGTACCAGCATGAAAAAAACTCCTGGAGGACTGAGACTGTGTCTCCCTCAGAGGGTTAAATATGGATTAAAACCCTTTTTCCTTGTATCTCATCAAGGTTGTACACAGCTCCACACCATTTCAGCTCTTGTGGCAGCACAAAGAGGGCTAAAAACAAAACCACACTCTGCTTATCCCATCCCATCAGGAGGAACATGTCAGTTGATTTTGAAGGCAACCAATGTCTGGTGTACTGTCCAAACAGGCATTGCATTGAAGTGACCAGAGGAGAGCTTTAGCATCATGAATTAAAAGAAAGCCATTGCATGAGGCATAAAAATCTCCATAATGAACAGGAACTTTACTCAGTCGTACCAGCATAGATTAAATACTCACAAAACTCATCAAACTTTAAAAAAAGTGCTGCAACTTAAAGCTGGAAATAATGGCAGAATACATTAGAAAAGGCATTGCATAATTCTATTATTCTATTCATCTTTTCAATAATGAAACTATTCATTATTTCAATAATGAAATTAATAATCTCTGAAGCCCTGAAACTCAAATCTGCTGATCGCCTCTTCTTAAATGCAGAAGTATGTTTCCAGTTTTACACAAATCACTGTCACTTCAGACTGGGCTGTTAGGACATTTAAAAAAAAAAAAAAAAAAAAGAAAAAAAAAAAGGGAGTCAGTTCCACAGTGAATAAAATATCGAGAAAAAATAAAATTTGACAGCCCCTGATGTAAGCCTGCTGTGTCTGTCCTATCCCCCTGGCAAAGCAGGCTTAAGAAATAACTACTATTCAAAATAATGTTCTAAAAGCAAGGTTCTGCCTTTCTGACCCATCACAGCATGAACTGGTTGGTGTTTGTGTTACAAAGTACATTACATTTGTCAGAGGGAATGGAGTTAGACAGTAATCCTTAGAAGTGACATCCTCCTTAAGACGTTCACAGCACAATGAGAGGACCTGTGTATCTGCTCACGTTCTTCATTTGCGCTGTATAATCCTGATCAGTAAATTATTTAACTACCTTATCTTAATTCCCAGTGCCTATGTGCACATAAACCCAGTTGCCCTGACTAACATAAAGCAGAATGATTTGAGAGACAACTTTGGCCCTGTCAGACACTTGAATTTTGAATTCCTTTGCTGCATTAACTTGCTTGAATTTGCGCTGAAATGGACAGGGAACTTTTCTGCACTGAAACTGGCCCCTCTTTCCCCAGTTGTCCTGTTTTTTATAGCTTAGAAACATTTCATGTTGCCAGCATTTCCGATTTTAACTCAGATTATCCCTCTATCCTTTCTTATTATTCCAAACACTGCACCATTCATCTTCCTACATCCTTTATTTTGGATTTGTTGATTAGAAACACATTTGTGCTAACCCCAAATAAGCCATCATTAAAGTGAAATAGACTTGTTTACAAAGAGATTTACACAAGTGTATCTTTATTGACTTAAATAAACAAGTGTGATTTGTGAGTAGGTCTGGGGGACAATAGCCTTGATTCTAAATTAATGGTAGGCCTTGGTCCAGGAAGGATTTGAGTACGTGTTTAAATCTATGAAGTGAATAAGCCAGTGGAATCAGTCATAGGAACAAAATTCAGCATAAATGCAAACATGATATGATTAAATTTTTGATCATCCTTATTTCCTTTTTCTGTTTGCTTTTTCCAGCAAGCTGAAATTAATTCATTACAGTGAAATCCACAAAATAATTAAGAAAAAAATAGTTTGTGCCTCCGTAGGAAGGATCAAAATAAACCAATTTATGCTATGATCAGTTATTGCAATACAGTCTGTTTCTTCTTTACACTGTGTAAGATGCACTATGCTAATTAAGCATATGTTTGTATAGATTAGTCTCAATGAGATTTACCCCAGTTTTCTACACCATCTGTGCAAGATTGGTAGACGAATTGGAAGTGATCTCTGTATATATTGTCTGTACTAGTTGAAGAAGTGTTTAGAACACTTAGAGGTAGAAGTTTTCTTTTTGTTATTATTGATCTAGCAAACCTCTAGTTACGGATTTTGAGTGTTGTCCTTGTGCTTTCAAAAATTAGTGATTTAAAGCAATATCAATTTAGAAGTTATGATTCAAAGTTATCATTTTAAAAGATTTATTCTGATGGACCAAATAAATCAAGCAAGCATTTAAAGAACCTGACAAATCCTTTTCTGCTTAGTTTTATTTAGAGATATGAAACATGCATTACTGCTATGCAGGTGAAGATACCACCAAGTATAAATGTTACCATAATGAAAAATTAGGCCTTAAAAATAATCTGGGACTTTATCACTACAAAACTGTCATGTTATTTATTTTAGCTCTTGGCATTTATCATGATGAATAACTGATGCATGAAAAAAAAAAAGTCTATCCTCCTGACAGTGCTTGAAGCCAACCGATGGCTTTTTCTGTGTAATCCCCAGGGAAGCCTGTGTCAGAGCCTCTACCCCTGGCACTCCATGTCACCAGGGGCTGATTTCCTCAACTGGGGGGACAGAGGAAGGAGCTCTTTGCCCTGGACAGCCCTGGCGTGATGCTGTGACAGAGGATGTTGGGAAGAATGCGAGGAGTTATCCCTGCCTGTGCTGTTCGGTGTAAGAGTTTTGTCCTGGTTTTGTCCACCCCCAGTTCAGGACCAAGTTGGTGCAAGAAGGTGTTGCTGGGCACACATCCTCTCTCAATACTGCAAAACCCACTCTGCAAAAGTAAATTGTGCACCGTTTTACACTTAGGAAGCGTCTTTCTGGCAACACAGACAAGCTCTCACCAGGAAATGGGAGGTCCTGGTGCCATGTTCTGGTTGAAAAATCAACATTTTACCAGTCTTCAAATTTATGACTAAGACAGACCATTGCAACCACCTACTGCATGTTGCTCACTTCAAAGGCCAAATAATTTCCCCCAAGGGATCCCTTTTTGGGTCCGTGGCCCTTGCAGCTCTGATCTTTTGCAGAAAAGGCAGCAAACCCGGGGTGAGAAGTTGGTGTGGTGCAACTTTTATCTTCATGCCATTAGATCTCATTATATCTTTTTTGTTGGTTTAGGTTTGTTACACTGATGTCTTCACATAGAAATCTTTATCACATGTAAGTATTTGGCGACCAAGAGAGAGTCACACCTCAGTGGGTTGGGGTTTTTTTTAAGCACACAAGCTAAACCGAGTTTCTTTGGTCTTTCACTGTAAGGAGGGTTTTCAAACTTCCATGTTTATCCCAAATCCTCTATACAACTTGCTTTTTAAAGTATGGACACTGAAACTGTGAACAGTCCTTTAATTAATTTACAGTGTTACAACACTTCTCTGCCTTCATTCAGTTGTCTTCTGTTTATGCATTCAAAGGCCCCATTTCCTCTCTGGGCCACTGTGTAAAGCTGGGAATAGATACAGTGACCTGTAAATCCTTTTTAAAGCCACTGCTTTCCAAAATGCGGCCCCTGCTCTTCAAGTTGAGATGTGCAGCCCTGATTCCTTCAGGCAGCTGTCTTAAAACCACCAATCTGAGCGACTACATTTGCTGCACTGTGCAGAGTGGCCTGTAAAAGTAATTTGTCAATATTTATGAAACATGGCAATAGGAAAAGACTCCCAGCTTCCAGCCACCGGCAACGACAGCTTCTGAATTTTCAGGCCTTCACGCTTGCAGGTGAGGAAAGGTCAGACAAAAATGAGACCTCAGATTCTTTAGAGTGGTATTGCCAGTGGAAATGGAAATGGAGAGCTGTGTCTTCTGGTAGATGTGACCAAAGTGAACCCAAAACTGCAGTCTGGCTGAGTTAGCTTCTTTATGCGAGTTTGACATGGCTGCAGGCAAACAGATTACAGATCATATAGTTTTAAGCACCAGGGATAAGGAAATCATGGCACACAGGCTGCAAAAGTCAGATTCAGAATTAATCAGCCTGTTGATATGTGTCACAGCAAGGAATGGGACCAGAACAAGCTACAAAAGATGAAAACCTTGGAAAACATGGAAGGTTCCACACCGTGGACAATAAATAGGAGCAGCACCTGAAATAGAAGCAGTAGTCTGCAAAGAGCAAGAAACAAATGAATAAGGCTAATACCCAATAATCATGTGTTCATTCCAAGATAAATCGCTTTCCAAGCCTGCATAAAGAACAATCTGCAGCAATTCGTAATCTACAGCAACTGGAGACAAACAGTAACAGCCTTCAGAAGGGGCATCTTGCTCCCTATCCTCTGGCTTTAAGATTAAAGTAAAAAAAAATCCAACCAACCAACCAAAAATGTAAACCAGTTTGCACCTCAAGCAATGTCAAGGCAAGAGGTTGTTCCAAGGACAACCTCCTTTGCAGAATGAATGCAAAGTGTCTTTCACAAACTTAAAAGCTAAATTAAGGATTTAAGTAAGGATTTAAGGCAGGTTTTTGCAGTTATTTTCACTTAAGGACCTGCCTTGTCCTCTGTGTATAATTTCAACCTTTGCTGTGTTGAGTGTAGCCACAGGCTTCTCCTTGGATAACAGAGGGAATGTTTGTGCTTTTGCAGCGCAAGGCTCAAAATTTAGCCCAAGCAGTCCTCGTGGGTGACTTTATCACAATGCAAAGCTTTGGAGGACCTTGAATAGGGTGCAATCATTTTTTTTTTCAGTTTTGTGTATGAAGTTCAGCTGACCGCTGGCCTGACAGTGAGGAAAAAAAGCCCACCTGAAGTGAAAGAAAACAGAAGAGTCATCTGGAAAGCCCCTTCCAGGATGTGTCTATAATTTAATCAGAGTTGAAAGCCTCTTGACTGAGCTGGGTAGCTCAGGGTTTGCGGGTGCTGTAACCAGAGTTCAGGGCTGGCTGCTTACCCAGGCCCTGGGTGGATTTTGCAATGGACCAAACTCGGTGTTAACGGGTGACTACACTGTTTGGGGAGGAAGAGAGTCGGGGAATGTCAGTCTGAACTCTGTCCCCTCTTAAGAAACACAGAGGAGACATGCCTCGAGCGGGTTTAGAGTCCGGGAGTCATTCTGCCCCATAAAAGTGCCCAGCACAAACCCTAATGACTCTGCTGGTGGGCACTGCCAGCTGTGGTGCTCCACGTGTGAACTGCCCTCCCCTGGAAATGCTCAGGGAAGTGACAGCCGGTGTGCTCGGGCTTCTTTCTGGTTGTCCATTCCTGACTGCTGTCTTCTCATCCTCCAGCCGATGTTCCTGCTGCTTCTCCTGCAGCTGATCCGGAGGAAAAGCTTCTGTAGTGTCTCACCTACCACGTGTCGGTGCCAGACAGCTGATTGTCATCCTGCCCGCGGGACTGTCTATACCCAGTGATGTGCTGTCAAACGCACAGAGTTAACAAAGCCATAGGGGAGAATGTTTTCCCCGTGAATCCTCTCTCAGTCATGATCTCAGAGGCTATTTGTGTCGGCGGCAGGTACAACATTTTCAGATGAAGACGCGATTTGATGAATGAACTCTGCTTCTTTAAGATGCTCCCGGTTGCCTTTTTTTTTCCCTAGTCCATCCCTTTCATCACCTTAGGCTTAAATAAATTCCCCAGGAACATGCAGTGCTGCAGTTACAGGTAGTTTGCACTTATTTAACAGCTAATGTCAGTAGATAATGGTCTCCTGCTGCTAGATAAAGTCAGAAGAAAATCTGTGACAATTTACATTTGGCATACATTTAAAAATTAGGGCTAGTAGCTTGGAAAAAAACCCTTCTATTTTTAAACAGAACATCAGTTTCTCTTATTACCTTGCTTCTCAGCAAAAGGGTGAGTACCAGCACCATTTACAGTTCCAGACAGGTAAGATTGTTCCCATTAATGAATCCCGCCGTTCCCCTCTCCGGTCTTTTTGCCCCTTTTCTGAGCATGATGACTTAATGCTGTCTGATATGGTTCAAATCACGACCCAGCTACAGTCTCATCTGGATCCATTGGCGAGGCTGTCAGGTCACTCATGAAATGCTTCACCTGGAAGATCTCTCTGCTCTGAGCCGGGAGCTGCATCGCCACGGCCACTGTCTGAGGCAAGAGCAAACCCTGGAGAGGGGAGGTCAGGGAAACAGGGCCAACCTCATTCCCATGAAAGAATATTTGTAGCACGGTTTTGTCTATTTTATATAGATGTATATATGAAAAGGCATTTGGGGGAATTAGAGGCTAGACCTGTGCTGGCATTTGAGGCTGCCTTGAGGCTACCTCCAACACCAAACCCCCACAGACAGATGGTTGGATGCACTTCACCAAATGTTAGAAGTTAGACATCAGAGTCCAAGTTACTCACCCTAAACTGTCTAGAGGAGAGTTCATGCCTATTTTAGGGGTTGTTTTAGAGTGGGATGAATAACCCCCGGGGAGTTCCTATTATTCTGCACTGACTATAAAGGAAGCCTCTTAACTTTTAGATACCTCAGGATGCTTCAAATCTGCGAGCCTGGCTCCAGACACGCAGCAGAGTATGAAGGGTCCAAACCCATGGGGTCTAAACCAGGAACTGGGCCTAAACCTGACCACAGCAGCACGACTTTCCCCCTCCTGCAGCACCGTGAGCAGGTCAGCAGTGCCTGGTGTGTGCCCCACACCAAGGGGCCGCAGCCAGAGGCTCCGGCTGGTGTGGAATGGGCAACACCCAGAGAGTACCAGACTTTCCGCTTTCAAAACAGGGCGGGCACGTGAAAAGCGCTGCTGCAAATTGTCCCTGGCCTGACCTAAATCCCAAACCATGCCCAGGACTCGTCTGGAAAAGTGCAACTGGCCCAGGGCCCAGCCTTTGCCAGGGACTGCAGCAACCAGGGAGCGTGGACAAGGGAGCTCTGTGTGCTGGGCTTTCCCATTTGCATCTACGTGGTCCTGGGATCAGACTGAGCTGCCCCAAGGCTTTGGCATACTTTCCTGCTGCAGAGCAGACCTGACATCCTTCTTGGAGTAACTTGGAACTATCCTTTGGTAGGACAGTACATACCAGGCAACAAGCTGGGGCACAGAGTGGGAGTTTTGGGGTTTTCTGAAGGTTTCGTGTTTGGGTTTGTTCTTTGGTTTGGTTTGGTTTGGGATTTTTTTTTGTTTTGATTTGACTTTTTTTTTAATGTACTGGGAAAAAAAACAGTTCCAAACATCCTCAAGACAATCACAAGATCAAACCTCAACTCTCCAAAGGCAGACAGGTACGCTGTCATGATAAAACTCAAGAATTAAAATACAGATCTGTTGACTGTGAGGATGTCTATCTGGCATGAGAATCTCTGGTGTAACACCGCAGTGCCCAGCATAGCTGGGAAAACTGTATGACAAGCTCAGGACAGGGATTGATCCGGGAGCTCTGGAATTCCCTTCCTTGCTGCTCTTGCACAACATCACTGCTTGCCAGCTGTTGCCTTTGCCTACTGTTCATCCTTTGTATTGTACATTTGCATTACAGTGTGCACTGGAAGAGAAGACTAGCAAACCTCAGTAAAATTTTTTTTCACCTTTTCATATTTTATTTCTTTCTGTTTACACAGCTTAACATCTAGATGTCAGGTATTCTCCTATGGGACTGCCAAGGGGTCCTACGAGGGGATTTAAGATTTACTTCTGGTTGTATCCAAAGTAACCCCTGTTTTGCTGCCCTTTGTGTCAGTGGGCAACCACCCACATTTGCCAGCTTTCTTCCTGACAGCATCTCCATCCTGCACGAGATGAAGGATCTGGTGTGTGGTTGCAGCTTGCACAGACGCCCCCCCTTCACAGAGAGCCAGTAATTGTTAAATAAATTATATGCTTTATTGTCCGCATGTTAATAACTCTAATCCCACCTCCAACTACCAGGTTTAGAAATGTGATTAGGGAGGATTATACCTCACCTAATGCCTAATCGGTTGTCTGTTCCTAGCTGGCCTTTTATTTCCACACACGCAACACAAAGGCTCTAATCAAACATCTCACACGCATGGAAAATGCCGAGCGAGTTAAAAATCAGTCGAGTGAGAGCAGGTAACAGCTAGAAACCAGACGTGACTGACACATCAACCAGTGTGGTTACGGCTCTGGGCAGCACCCAAACACTCCCTTCACACCCTGACCATTTATTTAGATTGATTAAAACCCAAAAGGGCAAGGGCTGGAGGTAGATCTCCACCAGACTGGTTTTCTGGTTTGGGTTTGTTTTTTTTATTTCAGACAAAAATTTATTTTTTTTTATTTTCCCCCCATGAAATTCTTGGTTTTGTCTTGCTTTACATAGGAAAATATGTATACCTTTTCCAGCCACAGTAGTGGGCAGGTTGGTGAGTGCCACCGTTCAAGAGCAGCCCTCACAGCTGATCTCTGAGCACAACTCCTTGCTCCCTGTCTTGATATGAGGCTCAGTTGCCACGATGTGGCAGCAAACACGAAGCGACATCCCAAAGCAGTCCAGGGGCTGAATTTCAGTGAGCGGAATCACAGGGTAAGGATTCCTTTCCCCCTTGACCATGCAAGCTGAAATGACCATCTACTCCACCTGACTGAGCATTCTCTTCACACAAGCACCCAGAAAGAATCACCTCTTCCCCTCACAAAGACAAGGGCAGGCAGGCAGCACCTTGTGGAATTCCCCAGGTACTTAGAACACCAAGGGAAATGGATTAATGAGAACGAGTAGTGTCTAGAAACTCTTCCAAAAAAAACCCTGAAGGACCAAGCCCCTCCCTGCCATGGGGTTCATAGCCCTTTTGAACACCATCAGCTGGTTATCCAGCTGAGGCTTAGCTCCTCTTTCTTGGAGCACCAGGACTCTCTGCTTTCCCCTCCCTTCAACACATCCACCCCCCCAGCAGCTGCTCTTGGCCAGGCAGGGCCAGAGGGAACCAGCAAGAGGTCACAGGGGTTAGAGTTCATCTCTGGTAGCACCGATCCAGGCAAGATTTGTGTACTGTGTCTGTGTACTGCAAAAAGAAAAGGATGTGTAGCTGTGAAGACCACAGAGATGCTCCAAGGACTGGAGCCCCTCTGCTCTGGAGCCAGGCTGGGAGAGCTGGGGGTGTTCACCTGGAGAAGAGAAGGCTCCACAGAGACCTGAGAGCCCCTTCCAGGGCCTAAAGAGGCTCCAGGAGAGCTGCAGAGGGACCTGGGACAAGGGATGGAGGGACAGGACAAGGGGGAATGGCTTCACACTGCCAGAGGGCAGGGTTAGATGGGATATTGGGAAGGAATTCCTCTCTGTGAGGGTGGTGAAGGCCGGGCACAGGTTTCCCAGAGAAGCTGTGGCTGCCCCATCCCTGGAAGTGCCCAAGGCCAGGTTGGATGGGGCTTGGAGCAGCCTGGTCTAGTGAAAGGTGTCCCTCCCTGCCCATAGCAGGGGTTTTGGGGTGAGATGGTCTCTAAGGTCCCTTCCAACCCAAACCACTCTGTGATTCTACACATTTGTTAAAACTAAAAAACAAAAAACAAAAAAATAAAAAAAAAAAGAAAGAAAGAAACCCCAGATTTTCAAGTGGTTTCCTGTTGTTGGTGTCTTTTCTTTCAATAAAATTAATTATAATTTGCCTTGAGGTTTATTATTACAGCACCCTGCTGAGGTCTGAAGAGTTGATAGCCCTGTGGAACTTGGGAAGAATTGGTGATGTTGGTTTGCCTACAGTGCTTGCTATCAGGAAAATAGGGGATTATGTTGGGAGGAGAAGAAAGGAACAAATATTTGGCAGAGAACTGAAATTACACCCTGAAGAGCAACATAGATGCAAATCAAAGCGTGATGATCAAGAAATACCCAAGGATTTAGCAATTCTGGATTAGAAAGAGGATTTCAGCCATGTATTTCAAATCTCTAATCTCGAGTGAGCAAGTAATCTAAATCCACCTAATAACAGTGAATGAAATTATAGCTTAGTTAAGTAATTACTCCTTTTTTTCCTTCATATCGTTCAGAATAAGTATCTTTCAGGAGCTTTCATTGAATCATTAATTTGCATTGCAATGATTTTAACTATTGAGTTTTAAATATCTGTTTTGTTGGCTGATCAAAACCAAACTTGGTCTCTATTTTTAGTTTTCAGTGTTGAAAAAAAACCCCACCACTGTACATCCTGTGGCTGATGTAACCCGAACTGCTTCCTTGCTAGACCTCTGTCTGTGAATTTACCCCCTTGGCTGCTTCAGGGAATTACAGGTGGGCACTAAGTGTTGAAGCAGACGGACACGGATGGGTTGTGGTAGAGGTTGTATCCAGTCACCTTTCTAGTGGGCACCCTGAAGTCTGATCTGACACAGTCCAGAGGTGCTGTTAAAGCAGTTTTGGCGAGGCAGCACATGGGAATTCCAGCTGAGGACCAATATAACACAGTAAAAGTTGGGAGATGCTATGCTAGCAGCTGAGCACAAGACTGACCCTGCTTATGCCTGGGCACAAACTTAGAATAAGTGCTGGAGGAGGGGAATCAAGGCATATCTTAAAATGTCCCATCCTTGGCAGTGTCCAAGGCCGGGTTGGACAGGGCTTGGAGCACCCTGGTCTAGTGGAAGGTCTCCTTGACCATGGCAGAGGGGTTGGAACAAGATGATCTCTAAGGTCACTTCCAACCCAAACTATTCTGTGATATCTAGAAGAGGGACCCAAAGGAAATGAAAGCATCTGTGGACCTACTCTGTGGCTGAGTGTGCAGAGAGAGGCACTGACCAGAGAGACCAGGTCTGAGCTTTGCTAAGGAGTGAAGGAGCCTCAGTCTACACTTACTCTGTTCTGGTATATGCTATGGTTTGCTTCATAAGTGATTTCAGTCTTAAGGAAGAAAAAATAAACCATAACCCCAAGGAGTGGTGGCTCAAGGAGTGTGGTGGTGGTGTGATGCCTCCTGTGGCCAATGCCTGCTGGGGAATCATAGGATGGTTTGGGTTGGAAGGGACTTCAAAGGTCATTTACTTCCAACCTCCCTGCCATGGGCAGAGACATCTTCCACTAGAACAGGTTGCCCCAAGCCTCATCCAGCCTGGCCTGGGACACTTCCAGAGATGGGGCAGCCACAGCTTCTCTGGGCAACCTGTGCCAGGGCCTCACCACCCTCACAGCCAAGAATTTTTTCCTAATATCCAATCTAACATTGCCCTCTGTTAGTTTGCAAGCATTCCCTGTTGTCCTGTCACTACATGCTCCTGTAAAAAGTCCCCCTACATCAAAATCTAACCCTGCAGTAAGCTACCACACCCATCCTCCTGTGAGCCTGAAACCTCTGGGTAAACCACAGCCTGCTGAGACAAAGAGAGGTGTTCACCCTTTCACCTGTGATCATCCATTCCTCCCTGTGCCCTCCAACCTGATCCCTCTCCAGCTGCACCCAGGGTGCAGAGCTTGCCTGGAGCCCATGGGAGCACAGTTATGTCAAACACTACCCAGATCTTCTTCCCGCTTCCACATCTCCCAGCTGGCTCAAAAAGTTGTGGCCTATGATTTTCAAACCAACATAAAACAGTCTTGGCTGTTCTTGTAGCCAAGGAGGGGTAGTTTTTGGAGGCAGGAGTAAGTGGGAGTTAAAAATACTGAAGGAAAAACATTGGCAAACAGCATGGATGAGATGAGCAGATCTGGGAGACAACACAGGTAGAAGTTTGGTGATCAGGCCCTGACACAAACCAAACTTTTGCCTCAAAATCTGCTTCATCAGGACAGCAGCATATTCTCCTGGAGGAGCCAGAGCCTGGGTGTTTCAATCTCTCCACACAGAAAACAGCTTTTAAGGCCACGTCCAGGAAGGCAGCAGAAACTTAGGGCTAACACACTTCAGCAGCTGCTGCATTACCTCTCCTGTCACAGAAGTTTCCAGCATAGAGACCATCTTACCAGCTGTCTGATGACTCTCAACACCGAGCAGGGGAAAATGCTGCCTACTTGTTCACTTCTCCCAGTGAAAATGACTTCCCCATCAGCCTCCAGCTCTGTCCTCTGCTTCTGATTGATCCACAGGTGGGTTGTTTGTTTGGTTTTTTTAGCTATCAGACTTTTTTCCTCCTCTCTGCCTTTGCAGGAGATGAAAATCCAGCTCTGGATGAACACTGATCTGCAAATTGGAGAAAGGGCGCGTCAAGAAGGGGGAACCTGCTTGTGCCCTCCTTGCTCTTGCAAGGAAGGAAAGCAAGACAAGCAAACCTGTACTTCAAAAAGAAAAATTAGACAACAGCAAGATTCTTTTTCCCCACCATTGTTTGTATTTTGCCTCAGCTGTATCTTGGGTATGAGGATGAGTGTTAGTAGCAGGGACCTTTGAGGACTTCAGGACACAGCTCGGGCTTGACCAGAGCACAGGAAACACACAGCAACAGACTCAGGGGCCACTCTCAGGGCAACCAGAGCGCTGCCAAATCAAGCCGCTGAATCCCTTTTTAGGTGTCCACATCCAAAATCCAAGCCCTGAATATTCATTTTCAGCCGCTGCTGATGCTTGTCATCATCTGTCAGGCCCTGACCAAACCACCTGAGTCACTGCAGTGGCACCATTCCCCACCGTCCCCTCCACGCTCAGAACTCGTGGTTTATCAAGCCTGGGTTTCCTCTGCCATCCTGTGGCCTGCTCGCTCTACACCATGAGCCTGCTGCTGCTTTTTGCGTTTAGTGACTCTGAAAAATACATATTTTGCCTGCAATTGACCATCCACCAATCCTCTATGCTCTGAAAGGACTTCCATCTATGTTGCATGGTACAGTGAACACTCTGTCACAGCTGGCGGCTTCCAGTCTGTAAGATCTGGACAACCAGCCTTCAACTCAGATTTTTTTAGAGCAATATTAGCTTCTGCAGAGGCAGACAAGGCCACAAAGATGTCCTTCTCCTCTCATCCTGTTCCCTCTTTTGTCTTTGGTTTGATACCAGAGTCCTCTCCTTCCCAGAAGTGGCAACGCTGGTATCACACAAAGGGTTCAGTCTGTCAGGGCCTCTCCAAGGCTGGACAATTCATAGGCATGTTTCTTAGTTGGTTAAAATAAATAGATTTTTCTCCTAAGACATAACAGTTTCCACTGAAAATGCCAGTGTCCCCCAAAACTGTCCTTCCTTGGATTATAAGAGAGCTATGCAAGGACGTTGCTATTCCTCTAACCATGTGTTTTACCTTCTCACTAATCAAAACCATCCCTGTTTTTCCTCTCAGAAGCTGACACGGGCTCCCATCCCAGCTTGTCTTTGAAGTTACAGATTCTGACTTTCGCTGTC
The DNA here is from genome assembly GCF_003984885.1 of Neopelma chrysocephalum. Taxonomy (NCBI): domain Eukaryota; kingdom Metazoa; phylum Chordata; class Aves; order Passeriformes; family Pipridae; genus Neopelma; species Neopelma chrysocephalum. The sequence goes on from NW_020925758.1 coordinate 2,500,562, forward strand.
TTTCCCCTCCCAGCCCCTCATTTTGAAGCAAGGGATCATCCAAGGGACACCGATGTGTGTTCGCTCGAGAGCCCTCCAGCTCTGCTCCAGAGCACGAGGCAGGCAAGACTGATGAACCAATATTCACCCTTCATCTCCGAGGCAAAGGCTTGCAAACCCATCCAATTCCAGCCTGGGAAGCAGGGCACATGCCATCAGCTCTCAGGGAGACAGGCAGGCAGCAGTGCCCACCCCAGGGGAAGAATAAATCCCAGCAACAGATCTGTCGTCTTTGGAAAAATAGATATGCAGGGATTTCCTGGGACAAAAACACTAATATTCCAGGAGTTCAACTAGATGATCCTTGTGGATCTCTTCCAACTCAGGATATTCTATGACTCCAACACTCATCAGGAGCCCACAGCCTGGGGGAAAGTCACTTTGGGAAAGAAACTGCAGCTTTCTGGCGCCCAGGGTGTCTTTCTAAAAGCTTCTCCTCCAGCTCAACTAGAAGTTATGGGTTTGACATAGAATCCCTGTCTTGGCAGATGATTTGATGAGCCATCAAAGCTGTCAAAACTGCCTCTGTAGTCAATTGTGTGTTTTATTCTGCCTTAGATATTCGTCGTAGGACAGGATGGGTTATTCCTTGGCCAAACCTCTCATTGCCACACACAGAAGCAACCTGGCTGCCAACCCTAGAGGTTGTCCAAGGCACCCCACACAGAGGAATTCTATGTTTTGTGGCACAGGAGATTGAGCAGATGATCACAATGATGGGAAGATCATAAAAACATCAGTCACACACAAGGGTTATGACTCAATCTTGCTCCCTGGACATGGAAGGAAGCAAAGCCAGTCCTTCAAATTTCAAGGTTCTGGTGAATTTACGACATAAATTATTCATTGCCCTAAACAAAGACATTCTCTTATCTACCTCATCTCTACTTGCTGGAGCAATAAATATGGCTGCAATTAATTCTGGTGCAGAAGAGCCAATAAAATGGATTCTCTCCCATAAACCTTTCCTTCAGCATCCTATTCTAAGGGCACTAATGAAAACACACTGCCAGAATCTTTTTTCAGACATACCATGATGAATTATGAAGGCACTGGAGGACATGGAAATGCAGATCCTTCTCAGGCTTTGGTCCTGCAATGGCAGAGACAACAGCAGCTCTGTCCTCCTGCCTTGACTGAGCTCCAGGCTTGCAGGGGCAGGGAGGGACAGTTTCCACTGTCCCAGGTGGCTCCAAGCCCCATCCAGCCTGGCCTTGGACACTTCCAGGGATCCAGGGCCAGCCACAGCTTCTCTGGGCAACGTGTGCCAGGGCCTCACCACCCTCACAGAGAGGAATTCCTTCCCAGTATCCCATCTAACCTTGCCCTCTAGCAGCAGAAAGCTATTCCCCCTTGTCCTGTCCCTCCATCCCCTGTTCCAAGTCCCTCTCCAGCTCTCTTGGAGCCCCTTTAGGCACTGGAAAGGACTCTCTGGAACCTTCTTTTGTTCAGGCTGAACACCTTCAGCTCTCCCAACCTGCCTCCAGAGCAGAGGGACTCCAGCCCTCGGAGCATCTTCGGGGCCTCCTCTGGACTTGTTCCAACAGATTAAGGCCACAGCAAGACACATCTCTCCTTACAGTCAGAATTCCCCATCTCTGCCTGAGCAAGCAGCTCCTTGGGCGCCAACAGGGATGAGCACGTACCTGCTCTCCCAACACTGGAACGAGCTCCCCAATCCCTCCCTCCTCTTCTCCATTCACAAATCCCTCCACATCCTCGGAGCAATTACGGCCGTAGCTGGGAAGCAGCACCCCAAACAACACAGATAAATCGTGTTCTCACACCGGGCTGCCTCACCAGGGCCCAGCAGAGTCCCAGATTAAGCGATAATCCTCGCCGCAGCCCACGAGGGTGGATCAAGTCGCCTGTTTCCATTTTACAAACAGAGGAGAGAAGGCAGAAAGATTAGCTGCCTTCCCTACAGGAGCCCAGACCTCATTCCTGGACTCAAATGGAGCTAGTTTCTGTCTAAGAAGGGAGATGAGACAGGTTACAGCCATGAACTGGAAATCACAGAGTGCCTGGTGCAGGCTGGCAGTTTACTAAATGTAAGGAGGCTTAGGCCTCTAGCTTTGTTTGAGGCCAGTACTCTAGTTTTTCTGGATAAATTGATTTTTTCAAGCCAAAAAGTAGCCTTTCAAGCATTTCCACTAACCCTTTGCAGGATTCTGGTATCCTCTCTCTCTCATCTGGGCTGGAAGAACGCAGGGAAAACCACATTCAGCCCACAGCATGGCATGAAGATGGTACAGATCCCACTCTCCTCTCCCCAGGAATGTAGGATTAACTCAGCACAGCCCAATGCTCCTTTTAAATGATTTGGGCTGAACCTGTGGAGCTTCAGCTGGTGGTGTCCCTTATTAGCCCTTCATTCAGCACACCCACGGCTGTGGGTACACACACACCCTCCTTCCCCTCTGCTCTGCTCGTCCATACAGGGAATTTGGCCTTTAGTGACATGATGTATCTCATCCTGGGTGTTTAAACGTGTTGGGATCTTCAGTGGTGACCAGTGAAAGCTTTGAATGCTGGGTGCAAAGGACCAGGAGGCTGAGAACCAAAGGGACAGGGCACGAAAAGGGCACTCAGGACATACATCCTCCATTACCTGCCACTGCAGAGCAACCAGCACCCCAAAAGTGTGATTATTTCACTCATTCCAGATGTTTGCCTGGAAAGAGACTGCTCTCCCCTTGACTACAGAAGAAGCACAGCAATGAAGCAGGGACAACAGTGTCCCTGCTGTGGGTGTCTGACCCAGATGAGCTGAATCCCTTTCCTTCATCCACTCTGTTGCTGCCACCTAGGCAGAATATGCTCCCACTGTGCAGAAACACCCAGCACCTTCTGGTTTCCAGCGTGACATTTTTCTAAGCCTGCTGGTGTCATGAAAATCCATTTCATAACAAATTTTGCAAGTGCAACCTCCTGCCTAATTGATTTAGAGAAAACAAAGGGTCGGTAGTGCCCTCCAACACCCTGTCAGCATCCTCCTGCTCAAATTTTAGCTGCTTCATATCAGGAGCCCATTGTAAAGGGTCTGTGGTGCTCGCCAACATCCCCCTAACATCCTCTAGTCCCACCTTGCTGCTGCTGGGCACAGAGACACTCACCCCATGCCTTCCTGTGCGGGCTCTCACATCTGAGCATCCTTCCCACATCTCTGGTCCTCAAGGCCTCTCTAAGCCCTACCTGCTCCCACATGCTCAGATGTCCACTCTCCTCCCCTGAAGGCCCATCGAGCACCCCCCTCCATGTGGAAGGAGCATATGGCAGGGCAGATGGGGTGTTAATGCAGCAGCTGGCGCGGGGCGGCGCAGGATTCCGCACGGCCGCAAACAAGGAGCCCACGTGTGTGACGTGGACACACCCCACGCTTTGGACATCCCTGCCTGATTTGGGGGGGTTGGTGGCAGTGGCTACGACCCCTCCCCGCTGCTGGGATTTGCTCTGATGCTGCTTGTCGGGGCACCAGGGAGGGAGTTTCCTTCCTTGTTGGCATCTGGAGTCATCTCCGTGTTTCATTCTCCCTCATTCTTGCGTGTTTTCTTCAGAGCATCACCAGGTGGAACATGGGCGTTTATCTCTGGTGGGTTTTTGTTTTTTTGTTTTGGTTGGTTTTGGTTTGTTTTTTCTTTTTTTTTGGGGAGGGGGGAAGTTGTTGGCAGCCTTCCACCCTCAGAGACAAACCCCTACCACGGACACCTCCTAATGTAGAGCACGGTCCCCTGAACCAGCCACAGCCACACATGTCCCTGACATGGCTCCTGCTGCTCTCACCAGCTCATCTCAGCATGGTCTCCTCCAAAAAAGGTCCTTTCTTTTTCCACCTTGCTCCAGATTTCTTCCTCACCAGCTGGATGGTAATCTGCACAGCGGCCAGCTGAATCAGACAGGGATGCTGGAGGCAAGGAGATGGGGTTTCCTGGGGATGCTCCCTCCTAACATGTAATTTAACAGACTGATGAAGCCATTGCCAAGGTTGACCACTCCCCAGGGATGATTTGCACCCATGCAAGGACCACGTGTAGGGGGTAGGCTGGCAGCACACACACAGGCTGCAAAAGGGCACCATCAATAAATCTCTGGCCCTCCCTGTGCCTCAGTTTCCTCCCAAAATAAGAAATAATATTGTCTTCTACGTGAAATTTGGTGAGGATAACAGCTAAATGCATATTAGATGTATGTAGGTCTGTGTATGCACTTACACATACATTAGGGTTGTTGAATCTATCTGAAAGTAGATACTTATATTATCCATCTTGGCTGTTTCTGCTCCAGGGGAGAAGGATCCCAAGTGCTTGGAGCTGCAATAACCTCTGTCCTGGGCTAAGCTGATTGAGCACAACAAGCAGGACACTGGGCAGCTGTATGAGCAGCACAGCTGCATGTGGTGACTACGCTCAGCTCACAGAACCACGGAATCATTTAGGTGGGAAAAGCCCTCTAAGATCACCGAGTCCCACCATTCCCCCAGCACTGCCAAGGCCACCAGTAATACATGTCCCCAAGTGCCACATCCACATGGCTTTAAGTCCCTCCAGGGATGGGGACTCCATCACTGCCCTGGGCAGCTGTGCCACAGCTGGACAACCCTTTCTACTAAAAGTTTTTCCCTCATTTGCCACCTAAACCTGCCCCGGTACGACTTGGGACTATTTTCTCTTGTCACTTGGGAGCAAAGCCTGACCCCCCCTCGGCTGCCCCCTCCTGTCAGGGAGTTGTAGAGCCAGAAGGTCCCCCCTGAGCCTCCTTTTCTCCAGGATGAGCCCCCCCAGCTCCCTCAGCTGCTCCTGCTGCTCCAGACCCTTCCCCAGCTCCGTTCCCTTCCCTGCACACGCTCCAGCCCCTCAATGTCTCTCTTGTCTGAGGGGCCCAGAACTGCCCCAGCACTGGAGGTGCAACCTCACTGTCTCCTTGTGGGAGATTTTCTTCCACCTCCCACAGAGCTTCCACTCACTCTTCACTCTACTCATCCAACTCCTGTCTTTAAATTTTGGTGTGTCACAGCCTGGCTCTTTCAGCCCTGCAGCGACACTCAGAGCAAATTGCTGCTCACTTTCACTTCTGATCCAAGGACCATGTCTCAGAAAGTTTGTGAGAACTTGGTATTCCCAACTGATTTTTCAAAGAATATATCATCCAAAATCCTCCAAAAACATCCCATAAAGGCTGCTTAAATGAGAACCTCATTTCTGAGAACTCAGGGGTGAAGCCTTAAATATTTCCCAAAGAATGCAAAACTCCAGATAACATTGCAGAAGTTGGTCCCACTGAGACAACCCTGTCCTGTTTGCTATGGAAACTGAGTTAACAGCTACACCTTAAAGACAGGCAGGTTCCCTACAAGGATTTGCCAGAGGTTACCCAAGAGCAGAGGAGGGTTTTAGCTGACAGACAGGGTCTGTCCTTAAAACCTCAGCCCCTGCCTGGTTTGGCTCTGCATCTCCTGCCTGCAAATTGGCTGCCTGAATTTCAGATGACCCCTGAGGCTCGAGGCACTGCATGAACTATTAGGAAGCCTGATCGGATTTGTGACATCTCAGTCAGTGTCATCCCTGCAGAAAGAAAGAAATAAAGCAAAACTTTGGGGGTTGCAGCTCGGCACTGCTGTTTGGCTTCTTCTCTGGTTATTTGCATTTATGGTTTCTAGCCTCAATTCCTAAGGAAATGAGCTTTATATAATTGCATGAGATTTATATTTGTCATCTCTACTTGATTGAACTGGGCAAAATTATTAGTGGTACCACGAGGGGAAGCAGGAAAAATCAGCTGAGGCCACACTGGGCATCAGAGGGTCCAGTCCTGGCTTACCCCCTCGGGAGTAATCTCCAAAAAAATCAGGGTTCTCATGAGGCCACTGACAGCTTTGGCATGTTCACAGCCTCTCTGGCCTAATTATTTGGTTGTGGTTAACTGAGGTGCAAAAAATTCTTACAATCATAGAAACATTTAGGTTGGAAAAGACCCTTAAGGTCATCGAGTCCATCCACTAAACTCCCTCTGGATGTGGCGGAGGTTTGTATTTCCTCTGCCTGGCAGGTAGATGTGGCCAGGGGTGATGGGAGGTGGTGGGGGATCAGTGCATGCCCTGGTGCAACTGAGACCCCAAAACAGCTCCAGGTGTGGGTACCAACCCTCTAATGTCATGGTGCTGATAACACCAAGGTTGTGGGTTCGATCCCTTCGGGTCATTCACGTAAGAGCTGGACTCGACGATCCTTGTGGGTCCTTTCCCGTTCACGTGTGTTCTGTGCAATTTCTGAGTCCCCAGCACCGCTTCAGTGGCAGAGCTGCCACCAGGCCACCACATGAGGGCAGTCCAAGTTTGAGTGTGCCGGGAGCTGCACAAAGCAGATGTGCACAGACATCGGGGTGGGAAAAAAACCCCCAATTGTACTTAAATATTATTTTTTTTCCCTGCACAATATTTCATGCCGGGGTCGGGGGCATCACCAGGGGCTGCTCCTCAGCCCATGCACCCCTGTGGTGACAGCCCAGATGCCACGTGAAGGGTCACCCAGGGGGGCCACCACAAAATGAGTCTATCACCCTTCGCACCATCGTTTGATCTCAGAATCATTTGGGTTGGAAAAGACCCCGCAGGTCATCAAGTCCAAACATTGACCTGGTGCTGTAACTTCTGCAGCCCCACAGCAGCGTTAAGGACACACGAGCCACTCAGTGCTTCAGGTAACAGTTTATTTTCTCCAGGGTGTAAGATGTGCAGCAGGTACGTGTACAGGACCGCTGTTTTCTTAGCCAAGAGGAGTCGCGACCAAACAAGAGACTGAAACAAAGAAACCTAACAGTATCCTGCCCTACAGCAAATAGTGCAAGTCATGTAAAACATCAGTTCAACACAGGAAAACAAGGAAAAATAAAAAGGTATTTCCAAGCCACAGGTATTTTCTCTCCTTCTGGAGGAGATCCCAAAGGTGGGGCTGGGAGGTGGGAAGGGGCTCAGTTCAGTTGGGCTCGGACTATGTGGGGGTTCTACAAGAAGGGGTTTTTTACTCTTTTCTTCCCTTTTTGTTTTTGGCTTGGAAAGAAACTCAGGTGCAGATCAAGGAGGTGCACACTGTCAGAGGCATCAAAAGGCAAAGGCAGACCCTAAAACCCAGCTGTGGGTGACCTGCTGCCAAACACAACATCTTAGAACAGAGATGGTTTGGGGGTCTTGCTTCATTTACTCACTTATCTTAAAACTTTCCTCTGCAACCACAAAATCCTTCAGCTTCAGGGCACTGAGACTGTAAAACAAAGCACTAATCCCCTCCAAAATGGGTGAGAAAGGATGGGGAGGCATCGCAGGTCCCAGGGGGCTGCAGGCAGAGCACGAGCAGAGAAGAGATGGGGCAGCATTTGCAGCACCACTGGTGTCACTGGGAGTCCTGCTGAGTGCCACATATTTGAGTCTAAAACATTTTAGGCTCTCCTTTCATTTTTTTTTTATGCAGGTGATTGGCAAACGGAAAAGCCTCTCACTCCCCTGGACTGCAGGCTCGCTCTTTCCTTTTTAAAATACATTTCTTTTAATTTTTTTTTCTTTTTTTTGGTATGCAATTTCTTCTGCACAACTGCAGGAAGAGGCTTTTGCAACGCTCAGCAAAGGGTTTTGAGCCAAGGGCAAGGAGCTGCCCCGTCCAGATCCCTGCCACTTGCACTCAGGAGATGCTCCTTTGGCAGCAAACCCTGGTGCAAGCAAACACTGCGTGTGCAGCATCACCCCCTGCACTGGTTCTCCCTCCACAGCCTGGATGCTCCAGCAGATAACAGCAGCTGTTCAGGGGCAAGCGTGTGGCCATATGTTGCTGCTAACAAGCATTTACTGGAGCTGGTTCCTTTCTGTGATTCCCATGTGTCTGATTAACTCACAGCTCCTCCGAGCAATTTTCAGATTTTTCACTCTCCCCCTTGCAAATCTCCCTCCTTTTTCTTTTTTTTTTTTTTTTTTGTTTTGTCGCTGTTTTGGCTTTAAAAGCAAACCAGAATATGAGCATAAAATGGGGTCAAAAGGTGCAAGATTTAAAAAAAAAAAGAAGTGTATTTAAATAGCTAAAAAGTCATTAATTTAATTTTGTAATTTTTTCATGCTCAGAAACACACCGTTTCTGGGATGACCCTGCCATGGTCGTGCAGACTCCAAGCACAGATGAGATGTTCAATAACCAACCACCTGCCCTAGGAGGGGGAATTGATATTTCCCTCTTCTCAAGACACGTTTTTGGATTCTGCCTGCAGACCTGGGCCCCTGCCTGAGCATCTGATGCTGTGGGGTCCTTCTCAGGAGCGTGAAGGAAGGAAAATAACCTGTGGCTGTAAGAACTTGAGATGTTTTTTACTGGGATTGCAGCAGGGTGTACAACCCATGGGCCTGAATCCCTGGTCCCCAGGCTTGGGAGGATGGGCTTGGATCCTTATTTACCACTGCATTCCCAGTTAAAACAGACTGGGGAGAAATCAAGCTGACTGACCTGGGTCCCTGGGCTGTGCCAGCATCCCATCCTCTTGGGAAATGTTTTTCCAGAGGCTGCCCCATCAGCTGAGCAGAGAGGAGGGCGCTGTGGTGATGGGAACATCCCTTATCTCACCGAGCTATGGGAAAGGAAAGCACCCTGGTAGGCAGCAGAGACAGGTGCTGTCAAAGGTGATTCATCCCACCCTTGGGAGGTCCAGCGTGGGTGGGGTGAATCACCCTCCTTCAGTACCTGCCTCCCTCCAGAGCCAGGACAGCTCCAGAGGAAGGCTGGAGATCACGTTGCACGTTAGGACATCCAAAACTAAAAAGTGTCAACATGTAGGTGTCTCAATATGCACAGGGTGCTTGTTACTTCACTTCCGAATGGGTGAATGACGTGGGATTAGTCCCACCATTCCTACCTGGCACCTGTTTTCCAGCTTTTGCACCTCCTTCAGAAAATAACAAGGAAATTCTGCAACTCCTGAGTGGCCACATGAATTACAGGGCTCATGTTTGCATCAGCTGTGCTCACAGAATCACAGAATCATTAAAGGATTTGGGTTGGAAGGGACCTTTAAAGGTCATCTAGTTCAATTCCCTGCCATGGGCAGGGACACCTTCCACTAAAACAGGTTGCTCCAAGCCCCATCCAAACTTGTCCTCAATATTTCCAGTGATGGGGCAGTCACCAACTCTCTGGGCAACTTGTTCCAGTGTTCTGCCACCCTCATTGTAAAAAATTTCTATCTGGTCTGAATCTCCCCTCTTTCAGTTTAAAACCATTTCCCCTTGTTCTATTGCAACAGTCCTGCTAAAAAAGTTTGTCCCAATCTTTCTTCTAAACCCCCTTCAGGCACTGAAAGGGGCTCTCAGGTCTCCCTGGATCCTTCTCTTCTCCAGGTGAACCCCCCCAGCTCTCCCAGCCTGGCTCCAGAGCAGAGGGGCTCCAGCCCTCGGAGCATCTCTGTGGCCTCCTCTGGACTCGCTCCAGCAGCTCCAGGACCTTCTGCTGTTGTTCCCCAGGGCAGCTCTACAGGGGGTCTCACCTGAGGGGGCAGAGGGGCAGAATCCCCCCTCCCCTGCTGCCCACACTGTGGGATCAGTCCTGTGCTCATCAGACCCTGCTGCAGCCAGGCCTCTGGAGCCTGGTGAGATGAATAAGAAGCCACCACACCCTGAGCTGGGAGAGAGCCCCAAGACCCTCCAGCCCAAAGCTGCTGTTCAGCACACCCATCCTGGTTGTGAAAAGGAAGCAGAGCCCCAGGAAGGCACCTCCACGCTTAGCTGGGCTCACATGTGGATACCTGTGGCCTGGACTCACCACACAACATCAAAATGGGAAGAAATAGGGTTTTCTCTAATCCCCCTCTTCCCCCCAAAACATGATCACTGCCAGCACTCGGGTCCCTCCAACCCTACCCAACCCAGCGCCAACGCGGGAAAATCAACCTTAACTCCGCAATCATCGCCAGCATCACAACGCCCACGGCCCCTCGGGGTGGAGCCCGTACCAGCTCGATGCTTCATTCAGAAGTGACTGTTTCAGCTTTCCAAAAGGTGCCTTTGGAAAGCACAGATCTGTGTGCCGGGCAAACATCCGAAAAGCTGAGGCCACGCGGGTCAGCAACTGCAGCGGCTTTGCCTTCTCACCGTGGCCACAGGCAAGAGAATCAAGTCCTGCTAATAATTTAAAAGCATCAATTAATGCAGTTTAATAAATACATAAAAGGATTTAGCCTCTCTTTTTTTTTTCCCATCCACTTTTTTAGCATCGATCAAAGTTAAGGGTGATTGTCCCGTGAGTAACTAAGGCAAATTTGTGTGTGTGTGTGTTTGTGTGTGTGTGTGTTTCTCTCTACTTTTTTGTTTTGATTTTTTTCCATCATTTTGTACATAAAGCAATCACATAAAAATAGTTATAAATAGAAAAATTGCAAAGGTTTATCCCCACTTAGACAAATAGGAAAAAAAAAAGAAAAAAAGAACCCAACCAACCTAACAAACAAACTGAGACAGAAAAAACACCTTGCTTCAAGTCCTTGCAGATTATACAGTACTCAGCATCTTTGGATATTTTACAATGACTCCAAATAGTAGACAAAAAAACACCTGAAGGAACCAGTCATCTGCAAAATGTTGCTTGTTGTAAGAAGTTGATACGGATTAAAAAGAAAAAGTTTGTTGCAGTTTTAAGAAGATTTTCTTTTCTTCTTCTTTTTTTTCTCTCCGTTGACTTTCGTTGCACGTGGAGTCTTTGTGGATTTCTTTTCTGGAGGAGGAAGCGAGTGCTGGGCAGTTCCTTGGGATCATTCTGCTGCGGGTAGTCTCAGAGCAGAAGTCCTTCAAACCCCCGTGGGGGCAGAACCCAGATCCCGTGTGTCCCCCTCCATGCTCTGGTGGGCAGATTCTCATCCAGCCACCACTTCACTGATGGACAAACCAAAAAATTCATGAACCCGCGGTCCTCTCATTCCCTTTGATTTTGCTGACGTTGAAAGGTAACAGTAAAAAGAGAAATAAAAAAGCCCCAGTTTGTACCATCTACATTTTCAAGTGCTGGTTTCATGTACAACCAGCTTCCTGGGACACTCACTGCAAGACACGTCAGCCAACGCTGAAACTGGGGTCCCACCACATCTCCCTCCCATGGCTCATCTAAGTGGAACCATGGGAGGCAGATGGTCACCAAGAGCCTTTATCCATCAGAGTAGCTCATGGTTTCAGAGCTGAAGGAGGCTGACAGGGCAATTCCAGCCAATCTGCTGCTCTTTTGGCCTCAAAAGAATCCTTAGATGGAGTGGCCAAGATGGGGTCTGCAGGGATGCTGGGGAGACACCCCAAACCTGCTGGTCACCTTCAGCTTGGAGCACCCTAAATATGTTACCCTCTTATCTTTTGAGCCAACAAAGAGTGAAGAAATAGCATTCCTGCTTGCTGGCAAGTAGACAATATAATCACCTTTAGTGAACTTCTTTTTCACAAAGGTCCCTTGAGACAAGCAGCAGGGATATTTCCACACTCAATTTTTTTCCCAACAACATTGCACGTTCTGTAAATTTTTGTCATCAAAATATACATATAGGAATTCGAGGGAACTAAGGACAGAACCCCAGACTTTTCAGAATGGTCAGTGGCGGCGAATTCTGACTCTTTGGTTTGAAACGACTTTTTCATTTCGAAATTCCCACGTGGTTCATTTTCGCAAAGCAAGGGTTTAATGAAAGCTCAATATTGAAACATTTCTGATTCTTCCAAAACTTTTCCTTCACCTTTTCAAGCAACTGAAGTTAAAATACTCAAAATAGGCTTTGGTTCTCCTTTTGAAATTTTGAAATAGCTAAAGAACCAAAATAAGTAAATCCCCCTTTTACACCCAGCTTTGCAGCTGGGTGATTTTTTATCTCCTTTTTTTTTTTTTTTTTTTTTTTATGTTTTTAGGGTCCCAACTCATGCTGCAGATCAGGGCTTTCACCAGCCCTGTAAATCTGATATACTGCTGAGAAAGTCAAAGGCCAGGATCCTCCCTCTCCCAACATGGCTGCTTGACCCTCCCCTTTATCCCTTGTAGGATAAATATTGTTGCCAGACATGGGAATCAATTAAAAAACAAAAAAACCAAACCGAACCAACCAACCAAACAAAAACAAAACCAAAAAAAGAATACAAAAAAAAAAACATGGAAAAGAGAAAAGTCCTTTTGACCAAAAAGGCCAAGGAATGTAACAGAACAAAACCAAGTCTGGACGGCTTGTTGGTGTCCAATGGGCTCTGCAGGTGGAAAATGGGGAGTATTTCCCCCAGAAGAGCCATCTCGAAGTGATGGCTGCGCCCTGGACTAAGGCAAGTGACATTTTCGGGAGCATTGAAGAGAGCAGCAGTCCTGGCCTGGCCTTCCCACACGGAGCCATGAGTGGTGGGTGGCTGGGTGGGACAGCGAGTGCCTGATGGCCCCAAAGCCAAGTGCATCCAGAGTCTAAAGTGCCAGTGGCCAGGGGGCACAGCACCTGCCCACTCCTTGCTCTCCCCAGGGACAACCCAGTGCCCCAAAGCCCCATGGCAGCAAGGGGACGAAGAGTTTCTCAGGAGTCCAGTGATGCAGAAGGGCAGGTGGAAGGCCCCGAGGGAGCTGGCTGCCTTGCTGGGAGGGGAGCAGGCGCATGGTGGGACCGGGAGCGGGTTTAGTTGCTTGCCTCTGAGATGGGAGCCACATGGCCCAGCCCCGCCAGGCCGCTGAAGCCTGTGCTCCAAGGGTCGGGGAGCGGGAAGAAGGGCTGGGCGGCGAGGTTTTCATTGTGGCCCAGGGCGAAGGCGAAGATCCCCGCGTTCCTCTCCATGTCCATCTGGGCCCGCCTGAAGAGCTTCCTCTGGGTCTCCTCGAACTGGCTCTCCAGCTCCTGCAGGCTGAAGGAGGCCTTGGCCCCGCTCAGGAAGTGCTTGGGGCTGGGGCCGGGAAGGCACATGGCCGTGCTGCCGAGGTGGCCGCTCATCTCCTCCAGCGCCGGCGGCACCACGAAGCCGCTCTCCACGGGCGGGCCGCCGGGGGCGAAGAGCAGGCCGGCCGCCCGCCAGGCCGCCGGCTTTCGGCCGCGCCGGGGCCGCGCGATCCGGCAGCTCTGCCGCTTGATGTGGCGGTGCAGGTGGTCGGAGCGGGTGAAGCTCTTGTAGCAGAACTCGCACTGGTAGGGCCGGATGCCCGTGTGGATGCGCATGTGGTTCTTCAGGTCGTAGTTGTGCACGAACTTGGCGTTGCAGTGGATGCACAGGTACGGCCGCTCCCCCGTGTGCTTCCGCATGTGGATCTTGAGCTTGTCCTGCCTGCGGGAGGAAAAAAAAAAAAAAGGCACTTTTGGTCAGGGCGGCGTGGGCTGGAAGGGGTGGGGTTGGGGTTGCTCTTTGGGTCAGGGGAGGAAAGGTGGGAAGCTTGTCTCGGGGCTTCCCCCAGCGCGTGGATGCTCTTGCAGGTTTGACCTCTGCATTCGCCTTCTCTTTCCTGGGCACCTAAACATCACACACACACACGTCAGGAGTTTGCAGCCCATCCCAGAGAGGTCAAAACTGGCTTAAATTGGAGGAAAAAAGCCCTCTGGAATAAACCCCAAAAGCAGGGAAACATAGAATCATTAAGGCTGGAGAAGACCCCTAAGATCATCAAGTCCAACCATTCCCCCAGCACTGCCAAGGCCACCACTCACCCATGTCCCCAGGTGCCACATCCACAGGGCTTTTACATCCCTCCAGAGATGGGGAGTCCACCACTGCCATGGGCAGCCTGTGCCAGGGATGGACAACCCTTTCAGGGAAGAAATTTTCCGTAGTATCCAATCTAAACCTCCCCTGGTGCAACCTGAGGTCATTTCCCCTTCCCTGGGGAGCAGAGCCTGACCCCCACCTGGCTCCACTCTCCTGTCAGGGAGTTACAGAAAGCGAGTACCTAAACATGGGAATATATCTACCTATGTATATCTAAATAAGGGAATAGCTAATTTAGTACAGCTCTATTCCTGCTTGCAAGTAAAGAAATTTGTTCAGATTCAAGAGTCTGGCACCGTGGGCTGAAAATACTGCTTAATTTAAGTCCCTCTTGGATTTTCCTTTCATTTTATCCTTGCACTGACCACACGGTGTCTCAGGAGGCTTTCATTTGCAGCAGGAGCATCACAGAGGGTGGTGCTGGCAGAGGTGCAGCTCCCAGGCACTCAATCCTTCGCTGCCATGGTCTCCAAGGCCAGCACACATCCAGACTCACTCAACAGTATGGAGAAGGTTTTTAAATCCAGCCTTGGAACAGTGTAATATCCATCTCAATGGCACTTATTTACAAATTTATATATATATATACATAGAATTTTTTTTTTAAGGCAAATATCTAAAAGCAAGAATATTTTCTCACTCTGGCAGTCCAATCACTATTTCCTCCCCCCTGCAATAAATGTTTCCTTCTGCAATCAAAAAAAAAAAAATCACAGCTAAAGCGTATGATTATAAAACTGTAAAGCTGTCTGTAGCTGAACTGAGCCAAGCACTGCTCAGCTAGGTTGCACCAGTGGAGTTCAAGTAAAGAGCAAAGTGTGAAAATTCATATTGTTTTACAAAATGCTTTTTGGTATGAACCCTCCAAAGTGCTAATACTGGGGCTATATGTAGAACACATGGAGTCATGTCAGTATGATATATAAAACCTATATATTATAGATATCTCACATAAAACTGCATTACATATTTTAGATAAACATTAAACAGTATATAATATTGTTTATTATGGCTTAAAAATATAATTGCATTCTAAATTATATAATACATAACATAAGTACATGTTATGATATTTTGATTTTTGTAAAAACCACCCCCGAAAAAAATCTGTTTATTCTGCCAGGTCAAGCCCTCAAAACATGCAAGGTGCTACCTTTGCACTAATTTGTGCCACCCTGCCTGTGTGCACACTGAAGTAGTTTTTGGTGACATGCCTGGCAGCACACTGGTGTCAGCCAGTCCATGAGGAGTGCAGCCCTGGTCTGGCCACCCCTGTGCACCAATCCCTCAGGATCAAGGATGCAGAGAAGTATCCCTAGGAGGAGAAGCACTTCTTCACCAGATGATGCTTTATTGACTTTGGGAAACTGGTCCCAGCCTTGTCCTGCACCTAGAGATTTTTAGGGAGACAGGAAAAAAAAAGCATCTCCCGGTCCCTGCGCCAAGCTCAGGGCCAGACCCCAACTTCCCACTCTGACATTTTTAAAGCTGCTGTTTTCCCCAGGATTTTTCGCAGGGATGCACTCCCCCCGAAAGGGCTCAGCAGAAGACAAAGCAGCACGGAAAATTTCACCCCGAGCAGATAAAACGTGGCGAAATCGCACACACGGATGAAGGCAGGGGGCTCGTACTGCGAGGTGGTGGGAAGCGTTAATAAAAAGCAGAGCCACCAGCCCCACCTATAATTTAATTTAAACCTCTATATGTAATGTTTAACCTAGCGGGATCGCTTTTCCTAATAAACACGCCGCGTGCCAGGACTGCATAATGTAAACACAGGCAAAGCTCTTTTCAGGCTGTTACCCATCTCCGGCAGCAGACAGGGAGAAACTCAATCCCCCCACGCCCTGGGGGGATGTAAGAGAAGGTTTATGGCTGTACCTGGAGCAGCTCAGAGGCTGGGGGCGGGGTGGGATGCTCCGGTTGTGGCGGAGCACCCCGGGGAGGATGTGGCGTGGGGGACACAGGCTTTGTGAGCCGGGAGCTGGGCTCACAGGCTCTCCAACGGAGATCCACACTCCGTGTGTGTGAATAACCTTAATGCAATTGCATTAGGAGAGCGATTAGGGCTCTGCGAGCTGTCACAACACAAATAATAGGAACAAATAATGTTAACCTTTCCGGCTGGAACAGTTTCTCCTTGAGCACTCTGGGGCTGTCTTGGTGGAAAAGCTGAAATATTTGCAGTTTTCTCCAGCGTTCTAGCAGGGTGAAACAGCAGACTAGAGGCTGAGCAGCCTTTGTTTAAGGAAAAAAATTAATGAGCTATTAAATGAAGTCCTGCTTCCTGCGATCAGATGTCCCTGGGCGGCGGGAGTGGCAGATCCAGGTGCATGGGGGGGTTCCTCACATCCTACTGATGTGAAGGGGAAGGGATCTGATGGGGAGGTTGGTGGACTCCCCACCCAGGAAAATATATTTTCTCTATTTTCCCCGGTAGATTTGCTCATACACAATTCTTTAAAAGGCAGAAATAACGCAAAGGACTGATTCACTCAGAAATCCCATTTGGGAACCTCTGCTTCCCTGCACCTCATTCCCAGGGGACCCCAAAAGGGACCATCTGGGCTTGCATCTCCCCAGTGAAGGCACTGTGGGGCACAAGTCTGATGCTTTCAGGAAGCACGAGATTTCCCCCCTGAGAGCAAAACACTAATGTAAGTGTCAGCATTGAGGAAATCCCGACAGAAATCTCTTCCTACATCTCAATCACTCCACTTTGCTTAAAAACACACTTTTTCCTAAAGGGGAGTTCTCACACCAGAGTAATGCTGCAAATGGCTAAAAAAACCCACCTCAAACAAAACCAAATAGCTGTTTGCTATTCAAAATCCTTCCAAACACATTTAAAAACAAACCAGTGTTTTGAGATTTCCACTTAGCTCAGGGTGTTAGAGAAGGAAAAATCCCTCCTGCGCTCAGCTCAGTGCCAGGTGACCCACACGAACAACTTTGCTTTCATCAGTGATGATGGGAGACTGCACCACTGGGTCCGTCCCAATTTTGTCATTTTTTCACTCAGTTAAAGTCCCACTACCCCTGTGCTCTGTATTTAGAAGCTGTTGAGCATATGGGGGATGTCAAAGCTGTTGGGTTTCACAATGGGCCATGCTAGCCCAGCTCTGCATGGAGCTTTTAACCTCCATGATGCTGATTTAAGCTGCCTGGCTTAGGGGTCAGGATGCCTGAACTCTCACCTGAACCCTCCTACTGACCTTCAAAGTGAGCCAGTACCAGCATTTCTCTGTGCCTCGGTTTCCCCAAACTAAGCCCTTGCATGTAAAGGACTTTGGGAGCCCTCTGGAAGGGCTTGGACCTATTATGCCCCTTACAGGGAAGGTGTCAGTGATGGGTCAAGCCAAGCTATTCCCTCATCAGCAATCAGCACCACATGCAGGAGAGTAACACGGGCTGGCCAGGTGGTCCCTCCAGCCTGGGATGCCACCACAACCACCGGGGTGAACCACCTGTCTGGAAGCAACAACCTAGTGCTAACCTGGGGATGCAGCACCAGCAGGAGCCGGATCCGAATTCCTGCAGGCAGGAATTATCACCGTGCAGTGGCCCTTCCCCTAAAAATAGCAGGGTGAGCCAGGCTCACGTCGCATGTGCCTGCCCGAGGCATGATGCTCCCCGCATCATAATGCGGTGTCTGCTGCGTTAATGGAGGGGAGCATGGAAATTTATTTTCAGGTCAAATCCTCATCATCTGCATATCTTCCATTCGAATATTATCATAGGACAGGAGAAGAAAAGGCAGGCTGAATGCAGGAGCACCCCAGGTGTCTGGCCATTGTCAGGAGCTCGCCTCTGCCTACTGCGCAGATTATTTTCCTCTGGTTTTCCCGCCCCAGCTTAATAGGGCTCTCTCTCTCACACACAGCCAGGAGCTGAAATACCATGCTCTTGTCAGAAAGCTTTATTATTATGGTAAAGATTGTCCTCAATAGATATTAATTATACTCAGCAAAAGCAGGTCCAGGAATCTATTTGTCTCTGCTCACCGATTAAATTTGCCCAGCTTTGCAGGGAAGGGTTTCAAGCTGGAGCATTAGATTTGTATAGCCTGCTCCAATTGCTGCCCAGAGAAGTTGTGGCTGCCCCATCCCTGCAAGTCTCCAAGGCCAGTCTGGATGAGACTCTGATAAACCAGGTCTAGGGGAAGGTGTCCCTGCCCATGGCAGGGGCGTTAGAACAAGACAATCTTTAAGGTGCCTTCCAACCCAAACCATTCTGGGATTCTATGAGTCTTACTGTTCCCCCAGCACTACCAAGTCCACCAAGCCATGTCCCCAGGTGCCACAACAACACATTTTTTAAATCCCCCCAGGGATGGAGACTCCACCACTGCCCTGGGCAGCCTCTGCCAGTGCTTGACAATCCCTTCTATGATGAAATTTTTCCCAGTATCCAATATAAACCTCTCCTCATGCAACCTGAGGCAGTTTCCCCTTTGTCCTGTTGCCTGTTATTCTGGAGAAGAGACTGACTCCCACCGCACTGTAACATATAATAATTAGGACTGCTCCAGCCTCAGAAAACCCAGATACTGTCATGTCCAAACATGTGCAACTTAGTTGTGGTCTATACTGGTGCCAAAATGTGCAAACCCAAACTAATTACATCCTGTGGCTAAATGGCCCTCCCAACTCAATGCATGTCCCAGCACACTAGAGATGAAGCCTCCTTGGCTGTTTGACCATCTGTTTTCCAGCTCACTCTGGTCCCACTGTGGTGAACTATTGTGGGGTTGAAAATATCCTGTTACTTATTTAAGCTTTTGTCCAGTGAGGGGATGGATCCAGTGAGTTGTGGATGTCATCCAAAACCCACAAAAATCAGTAGGTTCATTTTTCTTCCTCCACCCTCCTCACTCTCCTCCCTTACTCCCTTTTTTTTTCTTTTTTTTTCTGAAGGGATAGAGATCGTGCTCTGCTTTCTTTCCTACTTTTTTATGGGGTGAAAAAAAAAAAAGTGTAGCTCAGGAATCAGCCACGGGTCACGACATGGCCCCTCCAACCACCACCACCCCCCTTCCCACACATGGCAGAGGTACCCAATGCACACCTGGTAAAGCGAACTTCACAGATATTGCACATATAGGGCTTCTCCCCCGTGTGGGTCCTCATGTGCCTGGGCAGCTTGCCGGCTCCCATGATGACTTTGTTGCAGATGGGGCACTGCTGGGACGCCTTGGGCTTTATTTTCCTCTCTTCCTCCAGGGGCCATGGAGGAAAAACTCCTCCGAACTGGGTAGCGCTTAAGAAATTGAGATAAGCACTATAGTCAGTCTCTGCCTTAATATGCCCTAAGGGAGCTGCTGCGGTGTTGGCAAACATGTCCTTGAAGAAGTCATTAGGGAAAGGAGGCGGAGGCAGGTCTTCCTTCTCCTCCTCTTCCTTGATCTTCCTCTTTTTGATCACCAGATCCAAGGGGCTGTTGTCTACTTGCGGTTCCTCCAGCTGGGAGAAGGAGCTAAAGTCTCCGTTCCATAGGTGGGGGAAGAAGCTGGGGGCGAAGGGAGAGAGAGCTGGCCTTCTTTCCGGGATGTTTGGCTTAGGGTACAGGTTTTCACTTAACAAGGACTCGATGGAGAAGTCTCGTATCATGCCCAGGTGTCCAGAGGAGTTACTGGCTGGGAAGTGATTTGGAAAATCTTTAGGTGCTTCTGGATATGCTTCTTCGGTAAGATCAGACTCAGAAGGGCTTTGGTGGCAGCTTACTTCTTGTACATCGGTTAGGTTCTCCTGATTGACGAAATCTTCCACTTCCTCCTCCTCCTCTTCCTCCTCATCTTCGTCTTCATCTTCGTCATCATCTTCGTCCTCTTTGTCGTCTTCCTCTTCGGCCTCTCTGTCGGGCTCCATGATTTCAAGGCATACGTTGATAATGCTCTGGATCTCCAGCATCTTGGCAGCGCTGAGGATGTGCTTGACGTTTGAGGTGGTGATGGTGAGCGTTGAGGTGTAGGCGAACTCGAGGATGGCAGAAAGTGCTTCAGGCTTGACAAAGTCAATCTCGTAAACATAGGGCTGGTCTGTTAAAGTGCCGGTAGTGAAGAGTTTTTTGAAGTACTTGCTGCAGGCAGCCAGGACGGAGCGGTGGGTGCGGTACTCCTGGTCCTGCACGATGAGGATGACATCGCAGAGGAGCCCGTCGTGCCGCTGCTCGTTCAGGCCACACAACACCTCGCTGCTGTGGTTCGGGAATGGGATCCCGATAAGATCTTCAATGCCATTGGCCATATTCTCATTTAGTGCCCTAGGACAAAGCACAGGCAGCGGAGTGTTAGCAGGGGATTCCCAATCTGTGACGCCAAAATGATGCTGCCTTGTCTCGCTGTCCTTCTCTCCCCCACCTCACTTGGACCCCTGTAACCACCTCCCACTTGCATGGCCCCACTGTGTCTCCATTCCACCTTCAACTCCTTCCAGGTCCTCTGTGATCTAACCTCTGCTTCCCTCCACATCTTTTCATCTCCTTCTTTGTCTCCATCTTCATCTACTCAATTCCCACCCTATTCATCTTTTCATAACCACCACAGGCTCCCTCTTCTCTTTCACATCCCTCCCCCAGGAACCTTGTGCAATGACTCCCTCCCATCAGGTTTCTTCTACGTCCTCCCAGAGACAACATTGTCCCAGGCACATGTTGGATATGCCCTGCCAGGAGCCATGTGGGGAAAGTGTGATTCTGTATTGCTTCACACTGCCAAGTCCCAGCACCCACACAGCTTAAATCAGGAGAGCCAGGGAGTGCCCATCCCATCTACACCATTGTTCTTGGGACTGGTACAACTGGATGTCCCAAATAGGAGGGTCATGGCTGCTTGCTGCAGTAGGAGAGTGATCCTTATGGACAAGTAGGTATCCACTTCTGCTACATCATGCCTGGAATTTATCCCATGTCACCTCAGCATGTGGACAACCCGCATAGGGGTGTCTTGCTGAGGGATCTGGGAATGGGGAGGCAAGCAAGGATTTGTGTCACGGTGTACCTAAATGCTCAGAGGAAGAAAAAGAGGGAGCAAGGACCTGGCCAGACACAGATTGCTGTCTGCCATCTTCTCCCATGAGCTGAGCTTGCCTCATTCCCAGTCCTGCTTGGACTTGTCAGCATGGTATCAAATGCCCTGTGCATCTGGCAGACATCTTCCCCTGCTGGAGCAGTTTTAGCTTCAAAGGAAACCTCGGAAGCAAAAAGCCCACACCCAAGAGGAAAACCTGATTTCTTTTTGCCATTTTTTAATCTGTAAGATGTTTCCTTTTTCACATGGCTCCAGCAGCCCTTGCACATGAGAAATCCCAGGAAAGGAGAGTGATTTCCTCCAGCAGGCGACGAATACATTAATCCCCTCACACACAGAATACATCAAACAGACAGAATAACTTTGAATACACTAACCCTTTGGAAACCCCCAGGACACAGAGCATGTGTTCATGCAGTGTCACCTCTACCAGCCCCAGCTTGTGGCCCTGCTGCAGGTAGACACCCAGTTCAGAGCCGAGCAGTTCATCCCCGAGAGAACTCAGGGTGCCTGTAAGTGAAACTGCAGCCCCCCTCTGCCCCCTTTCACATGGCTGAGACCATCAGGTTCCCAATCCCACCCCCTGCACCTCTGTCAGGTTCCCAATTCCATCCCACACCACCTCGGCATCTGTCCTGGGATCTATTGCTGTGCCCTGGGTGTCCCTCCCTGCTCAGTGTCTGGCTGCACTCACTCCAAACCTCCTTCACACCAGTTGTGGGACCTGGACTACCTCATGGTGAGGGGCTGGCTCCCACCCTCCCACCTGCCACCAGCCCTCAGGGGTGGAAAGAGCCTGGCCTGATGGAGGTTGTCCACAAAAATCCATCCTTCACCTTGTCCAGGAAGCCGGCGACCCTTGGCGAAGCCTGGGGGGCCCCTAGAGGGGATCAGACTCAGCAGCGAACATTCCCGTGGGAAAAGGAACGCTGTCTCCCTTCTCCTCCCTCCGCAGGGCCGTTCTCCAGCTGAGAACTCGCAGATATCTCCCCCATACCTAACCAGCACTGCCAAAAACTCGCACGTGGGAGCCAGCGAGCAAAGGCCTTGGGGAGATGGTGCAACACAGACGGAGCCCACCTGGGGGCAGGTGATGGACCACAAGCCTGGTGGGAGCCACACGGGGAGCAGGCACAGCTGTCCCTGAGCAATGAAGCCTCCCAGGGGGCTGGCACCATGGGAAGCCCTCTGCAGCCACCTCCCCATGCCCAGAGTTGGGGGGAGGAACCGGGAATTACAGCCCCCCCCGAGCCCCCTCAGCCCCAGACACCGGCACTTTCGGTGGAAGGAGGATGCTCCAGCCCCCCGTCCCGCGGTGTGCCCATTACCTCCACGCTAATTACGGCTGTTGTCTGAAACAAATTGATTCATTACAGTGTGCTCTGCTTAACCACATTAACCAGCTACACTCCTCTACGAGCCCCACCAGCCCCGTATCAAATCCCCCTTGAAAATCGCCGATAAATGACAGCAAATCCAATGTGTTCTCCAAGTGGAGTGTAAGATAATAAATAACCCCTGAGCCAGGGAGGAAAAGACAACTTCCTTTTTCAGGGCTTTGTATCCCGAATAATAAGCATGAGCAATTAAATTTCTATTGCTGTTTTCATCTTCTACTCATTTATTTTTGTTTGGAAGGAGCATTAGTGTTAAAGGAGCTCCTTGCATGAAGGAACATGTCTTCCTACAAGCCTATTTTGATCTTTTACTGCCAGTTCACCCCAAGTGCCAAAGATCAGAAAATCAGAATATTAGACTACCTTGAGAAATGTTTTTATAGAGGGTTTTTTTCTGGACATTAAACTTCATTATCCCTAATTATTGAATTGTTCACTGCACAGCAAGAAAAAATTGAATTGGGAGATCGGGGGGGTATGTGATTATATATATATTTATATACATTTTTTATATATAAAATATATTAAAAATGATGTTGCTTTTGATGGAAATTGATTGGCTTTCCTTTCTTTTCCCTTCCCGGTCCTCTTGAGAAGTGGTTCTGTTAACCACAGTGCTTAGGCAAGCCGATAACTTTACAGGATGCTGGCAAAATTGAAGGTGATTCATGTCATTTAAATGGGGGGGGGGAGGCAGAGGGAGAGAAGCAGCCCGCTCATTTGCATACATTTGCATTTTTTAAACTCGCAGGGTGGTTTGACAGCTCTGGAGCTCAGTGAGCTTGAGAAATGACCTTATGGTTCCCATGCCCCCGGGGAGGTTGATGGCCAGAGGCTGGAAGTGTGCTGAGCCTGACGTTTTCCTTCCTCCCCCTCCCTCCTCTCCCTCCTCCTGCACTCCCCCCTTCCCCTCCCCAAGCCAAGGGTGGGGTCCTCAATAATAACAGGCATAAAAATAGCATCTGATGGTGACAAATGTCACCAGTGCACGCACACACACACACACACACACACACACACACACACATTCAAAAGCTGAGCAGACGACACGGAGTTAAAGAGAAAAATCCCATTTTATAATAGAAAATTACAGCATTGTTAAAATAAACTGGAGGGAGATGGTGGAAAGGGTGGAGGGCACCTAAAATAAATGTATTCTGCGAATGACATCGCGAAACATTGCATTTATGGTCATGCTTAAAACTCATTCACTACTTTCTTGCCAGGAAAAGCACGATTTATAAAAAAAAAAAAAAATTATGCTGGGAGATGCTATTTGGGTGTCAGACTGCTTCTCCCCACATTCTGCCAACAGATTTAGTCACTTGAGGCTGCAACAGGAGAAAAAGGGGGCAGGGGGAGCTAAGCATCGTACTCTTTATGGATGAAAAAACCCAAATACAAGCCGGGGACCACAGAAATATTATAAACCACCTGCAACGTGTGCTCCCTGGGTGACCCAAAACTCATCCAGGCACTCCTCTGCTCAGAAACCCCTTCTATTTTTTTAAAAAAGATTTTTTTTTAAATCTTTTTACTTCAAGCTCCTCCAGTATAATACAGCACCTGCAAGCCAGTAATGTAAAATTGAAATATCAGAGGGAGAGGCGAAATGCTCATTTAGCATCGTGGTAAATTAAAAAACCCCAGAAGTATACTCAATAGATTCTAGAGATATGTGCACTGAAAATAGATAAAACAAACTAATATCGCCCACATTCATTTGTATGGGTGGAAATGGAGGATGCAGCTCGGAGGAGCCCCGGGGAAGGTGGGACAGGATACTGCCTCTGGATCTCAGTGTTGCTCAATGCCAGGAGCAGGAGACCTGTGACCTGCGAGGGCTCCTCACCAGCACTTCCCTTTCCCATCTCCTTCCTCATCCCCAGGGACAAAGACCTGGGAAGCTGAGCCCTTGGAGGAGAGAGCCCAGGCTTGTGCAAGGTGTGGCTCCTGGTTCAGGGCTCCGGCAGGGACGGGGATGCCCCCTTCCCAACTGCTCCATCCGTGAGGATAACGCTTCCCAACCCCAGTCTTAGCTGGGAGATGGCAATTTTGGCCTTTAATTGTATGCTGGCATGTAACATAATTGCTATAATGTGCAGCATTTCAATATTTCAGTATTTTAATAGTCTAACATTTTAATATATTAATATCACAACACATTAATATTTTATTGTTTGTATGTTGTACATATTTAAAAATTTACATTAGTGTTGTACATATTTATATTTTATGTGGGTTTATTTTATATTTTGATATCTGTATAGAGATTTTTGGAGCAACTCACCTTGAAATGTGCATTGATTGGACTTCTCTTTGCTATGATTTTCCCCTCAGGAAGCTGCTGGCTCCTGACTACCTTTCTTTTTGGTGTGCCTATAGTCAGTCTCCATGGGATTGCCACCCCAAAGATATGGGGGTGCCCCAGGGTAAGCTGGGGATGCAAACAAGCTGCCCCCCCATGCTGGGCTCATTCTGCATTCAGCACAGCGGGGGAAGGAGCCTGAGGCTCTGGCTGATCTCTGCCTGCTACTGGTATCAAAATGTCATTTTTCCAGGCAAAACAAGGTGTCTCTAGTTCTTCTCTTCTTCACCCCCCACTCCCGTATATGCACTGGGTTTTGGGGTGCAAGCCCAGGGGTAAGTCTGGGGTTGGACATCCCTGGACACTGCTCCCCCATCCCATCCAGATCCTGCCCCCCACTCCCCAGTCAGTCCTTGCTGACACAAAACCCCTGGAGGAATTTGAGCTTTACATCTGAAGCATGAGGCCACCCAGCAAAGCACCCCAGAGGTGGCAATACCAGGATTCCGGGTGCTGAGCACCCCAGGCCACCCCAGCCTGCTGCCTGTGTCAGGAGAGGGAGTCAGAGAATCACAGAATGAATCCCAGAATGGTTTGAGTTGGCCTTAAAGCCCATTTCATTCCAAATCTCTGTCATAGGCAGGGACACCTTCCACTAGACCAGGCTGCTCAGGGTCCCATCCAACCTGGCCTTGGACACTTCCAGGGATGGGAGAGTCATCGGGAGATCTCATCATCTTTCCCCATCCTGATTTATTTTCCACCACCACCTCCCCTGCCCAGGGCACTGAGCAACCTGAGGCACAGATGCTTTGGCTCTGCTGCTTTGCTATCTACTCCACTTTCCCAATCCCTGCTCTAGGCTGCAGGAACAGAGGCAGCAGCCAGGGTGGGCTGGCTGCTCTGCCTCTGCATCCACCCGTGGTCCTGTCTGTGTAGACCTGCCTGCTACATCCATCAGCCCATAAATATATGTGGGTTATTTTTCTCCCCCCCCAGTTTTATTTGTGCCTCTTCATAATGAGGCAATTAAGATGTGCATGTGAGATCACCCTAATCTGTCAAAATATTACAGCTACTTTCTATGGAATACTCTGGCCAGTGATGGATACCTCCTGCTCCTGTTATTTGGTGGAAAAACACCGGCACAGGTTTCCCAGAGAAGCTGCGGCTGCCCCATCCCTGGAAGTGTGCAAGGCCAGGTTGGATGGGGCTTGGAGCAACCTGGTCTAGTGGAAGGTGTCCCTGCCTATGGAAGAAGGTTTAAACTGGACAGTCTTTAAAGGTCTCTTACAACCTAAACCATTCAATGATTTTGTTTTGGGGGCGTAGGGATGTTGGGGTTCTGTTCCTGCATCCACTGATTGCTCCATGACCTTGAGCAAGTCCCTTGTGCAAACATCCCTGAGCAAAGCCACCCACATTGACACCCTACTCGAAGTTGGCCCCACAGGGACACCACCACTGCCTCAGCCAAGCACTTCACTCCACTCTGGAAGACCAAGAATGAGTTGGGATCCCTAAAAGCCTATTTGAAGGCAGGCAGAGAGGCATTTTTTTTTATTTTATTTTTAATTAAAAAAAAATAAAAATAGGAAAGTGAAAAACCTAAAATAGGCAAGTATTTCCTCAAGCACACCAGCCCTCTGAACATCTTGTCTCCAGGAGAACATGTTATTAAGCCACCCACCCCAGCACCAAGCGTTTCTCCCCTCCGGCGGGAAGGTGGGGCAGAGCACTCCTCACCTTTCAATCACTTCCCGGCGAGGTGCCTGAAACGATGAGGAAAACGTGGCGACACCAACCGCTGCCTCCCTCGCAAGGAAGTGATTGGGTTTTTAGAGGACAGGAGCCACTCTGCAGACCCAAAGATGGTGCTGTGGGAGGGGAACCGCCTCGTAGCAACAGCACCAGGTTTTTACTGCCGGGCTGGGCACCCGCCCCAGCCTCCCATAACCGGGACCAGCCTTCCCCTTGGGACCAGCCTCGCTCGGGAAACGCGGGGTTGAGCTGGGAAAGTTGGGGGTGTTTGGTTTTTAAGAGGTACACAGTCAGATCATCCACCCAAAGCTGAGGATCTCGCCAAAAAATTCATGGATTTCGCTTAGGTCTGGACAAAGGAGAAAAGGGCGGAGGTTTCCAAAGTGATGCTTTGGGGAGGAAGGATGTAGAGAAGGTCACATCTGCCATGGAAGATGCTCGTTTGCAGCAAGGATAGGGAGGAAGCCCCGTAGGTGGCTGCAGAGGTGGCATCACCCCACATATCTCCTGGCAAGGGAACACCTCTGTAAATGGAACAGGTCAGTACAATTTAGGGGCATGATCCATAGGGCACCAATGTAAAGGCCAACCAGAGCCCCAGCAATGCTGGCACAGATGGAGACCTCTCACTGGTGCTGGGAAAAGAGGAATGGTCAGGGAGCCATGGAGGGGACAGCCCAACCCCACAGGTTGGTCAGGCCCCACAGAGCCAAGGATGTGTGAGATGGAAGAGCCCAGAAGCCGAGCGTGGTTTGATCACACAATTAAATTTTTTAGGCTTCGGGGATTGAGATCACACGGGTGACCTTCACCCTGGTATTTTTCCATTACCTACTGGACTCTTCAATATTCATACTAATCTCTGAATAAAATCCTTGGGCATACAAGGATTCATCCGTGTCAACATCTGGCTGGAAAGTTGAGCCCATGTGAACTACGTATATTTGCACATACTATATAAAACTGAATTTTTTTGGCTGGAACCATTAGTTTCCTATAAGCAGGCCACCAAAAAGCCATCTTCACTTAAGTCTCATGAGGGGAATCCAAAATAGAAGGTGTTCTAGAACCACCTCCACGGTTTCCAGTGATCCCAACAACATCATATTTCACCCCTTCTCTTCCCGGTTCCCAAAGTCCATGCAGAAGTTTAGTCAGCCAAGCAGACCTGGGGCACATCAACACTGGAGATCTGCTGGATGCTACAGCATTACTTGGGAAGGACTATTTGCTTAAGGAGGTAAATAGTGATTACAGGTGCCACTCATTTGCTCGTCAAGGTGTGGAAGCCTAAGTATCTCCTGTGCCCTTTGTGAATCCATCCCGGTGAATTTTTAAAGACTGATTATACAGCACAGCAAATATTATGCATCTCCCAACAAATCCATCCCTGCAGGTTAACTCCAGCCTCCCAGAGCCTACACGAAGCACTCCGTACCTCAACAACTTAGTTTAGATCGTACAGATATGATCTGGCAAAATCACAAATTGTGAATCAGATCATCCCTCAGTGACCTGAACAGTTGGATGCTACTGGTTGTATTGGGGATTTGCTGCTGCCCCATGACCACCAGGATCCAACCCCAGTTCATGGGGTATTTTAAGATAAGGCCGTATTTTCTGTCCTCAGTTCCTCTACGGGCTTGCTCAGGCTGAGCTCTCGATTGGCGTGTGGTGATGAACAGGTTGAGTTCATGGCAGGGGGTTGGAACTACATGATCTTTAAGGTCCCCTCCAACCCAAACCATTCTGTGATTTCTATGATCACATCACCAGGACCATGCCCCAGGGCTCTCCTATTTCCTTGGAAACAGCTCTTGGCCCCCAGATAGATGCCAACAGGAGCCCTGGCACGGCCAGAATAGAGTTCAATGCCTCCTATAATTGAAGGGCCACGTTTTCACTTCGGTTTCCTCTTTCCGGCCCGTTTAAATCACCCAGCACACCTCCCAGTTCCAGAGTTTATATAAAGCTCCAAAAACCCAGCAGCTCTGGGTCACTTCTGGGTGGCAGCTTGATGAAGTCTGCATGCTGCATGACAAGTGCCATCTGATGCGCTGAGCAGGTTTTGGCAAAGGGGGATCCTGGTGATAAATGGTCAAATAAACGTAAACAATTAGCAGAGCTACATCAAAGGCACCGCCTGGCTCCAGATGGTGTTTTGAGGGCTTCATCTACGCACAGAGCAGGGGCAAATTAATTAACCACAGGCAGGCAGGTACCAGACAGGAGACTCTATAGGATGGTCACACCTGACCACAGACTTTTCTTTCAGCCTTATCCCCCCACCCCCATTCAAGCAGCACCTTGGAGGTCTGGAGCTTGAGGGGTTGCTCTGGGCACCATCTCCCTTCTACTCCTCTCTGCTGAGGTTTCAGAAGATGCTGCAAGGCTGGAGATGCTCAATACCCCTTTTTTTTCCTTGAAACCCTCAGAGGTCCCTGTCTACAGGACTACATAGCCTTGATGCTCTCCTGACCACGCTCCAGATGATGTTGCTGGTGAATATCTCCCCTCCATATGTATCTACATGCACACACACACACACATATACACCTCAAACATGTGTGGGAGGGGGGGAATATGTTAAATGAAACAGATCAGTTTCCAGTCATCTTCTGCAACCACCCCAGTCTCATGCAAACTCATTCACACTTCAAGTGACACAATCCCCCTCCCACGCCACCAAAAGGAGGGGGAAAAAAAAAGAAAGCAGGAGGAAAACCCCCAGATTTCCCCAGACATCCACACCAGAGCTGGCCTGGCTGAGCACCAGGTTGCTGGTCCCTCCAGCAGCTCTGGCATGAGATGGATGAGGGGCCATGAGGTATGTGACATTGCTGGTGGCTTTTCTGCCCATATGTTTGCAGCTGCTCTCCTCCACCACCTTCCCCTTGTGCAAGATGCCCAGATCCTGCTGTAGGGAGTGATATAGGATAACTATATATATATATGATATATCCCTATGGACACACGACATTGCAACCCAATGAGCACGTCAGTGGTGGGTACCTCCTTCCAGCACGGCCCTAAAAATATCCAAAAAAGCCATTTCCTTCCATTCTGAGCTCCCCTGGGAGAACAGGCCAGCCCCTTCCCTCTCTCCCGTCCTGTTCTTCTTCAGAGCCAGAAAAAGGAAAAGAAATTAAAAAAAGGCTCCCATTGAACGGCGCGCACACACTGGGTGGGTTCGCTTCCTGACGCAAAAAAAAAAAAAAAAAAAACCAAAAAAAAAACCAAAACCAAAAAACCAACAAAAAAACACAACCAACCACGGCGGAAAAATGTGCCCAGCTTAACCATGGAAAACTGGTTTGGCTGCCATCCCTCCGGAGTGGACGGGGTTGCGAGGGACTTGGATGCGGATCCGGGTGAGGCTGTCACCAGCCTGCGCGAAAACACCGCTCCAAAATAAAACACTTTTTTTTTTTTTTTTTGAGGGCTCCAAAAAAGCACAGAGCGAAGGACGGGGATCCAGCCTCCCCCTCCTCTCCTCTCCTCTCCTCTCCCC
Organism: Neopelma chrysocephalum; assembly: GCF_003984885.1. Taxonomy (NCBI): domain Eukaryota; kingdom Metazoa; phylum Chordata; class Aves; order Passeriformes; family Pipridae; genus Neopelma; species Neopelma chrysocephalum. The sequence goes on from NW_020925758.1 coordinate 2,530,322, forward strand.
TCGCCCCCAGAGAGAAAGCCACCGGCGGGAGGACTTTGGGAATAGAAATAAAAGGGTCAGAGCGCTCGCACATTAAATGAGAAGCAGATGTGTGCCTGCTCGCCAGCCTGAGTCACCGCGGGAGGGTGGGGAAGGGGGGGGTTATCGCTATTTTGGTGCTGGGTGTGGGGTACAGAAAACAATGTGAGGAGAAGGCGGTGCAGTGTTTGAGCAGGCTTAATATCGGCTTGGGAGCAGGTACAGGCAGGCTCCAGGAGCGGTGGGGTGGGAGGCTCAGCTCGGCGGTGGCATTGGCAGCAGCTGCACTCCATCCCCTGCCTGGGCAGGACTGCTCCTCCAGACCCTCCCCAGCCTCCCCCACAGCGTCTCAGGTTATCCCCAGTGGCACACATCCCTGTTAGGGCGGGTTTCTTGCTGGTCCCCATTATATCTCCCAGTATCATCCATCCAGGAGGAGCCCCCAACCATCCCCAGGCGTTGGCCAAGACCTGAGGTGTCTCCAGACTCACACCAGATTTGTCCTACCTCTCACAAGGCCATCTCAGGAGCTAGCATCTCTCCAAAGCCCAGTTTGCTCTGGGCCAAGCCCCATAACACAAGCTCAGCCTCACCTTTCAGTTCCCACCATGCCCTGTGCTGCTGACACCGTGTTGCCATTCATTAGGCTCATAATCCCACAGGTATTTAGGAGAGAGGTACCTCAGATTGGTCTATTTAACTCTGGCATAACCCAAAATATTATATTCCTGCTTGACTCTCGTGAGAGCCTTTGCAGCCTCATTGATTTGTAATTGCCATTTCAGTCCTGGAGCTCTAAGCACACGAGCCCTCATGCTACGTCTGGGCCAGAACAGCTCCCACACAGCCAGGAGGTGGCTTTTGGATACACATGTTCATGGATGGTGCCTCTGCAGAGCATCTCATCCTGCAAACCCAGCCTGCAAAGACAAGGCCCTTCCAGCACCACCCCCCCATTGTCTGTACCACGGGCAGAAGGCTCATCCTGGGCTTGACCCATGCTGCAGCAGTCAACCCCCACACAGGATGAAAATTCAAGACCCTGCTGCACAGAAGAGACCAAATCCACCCAGATTTTACCTGAGAGTGTCTCCTCCAAGTGACCTACAGCCCCTGCCCCATAGAAGAGGGGAGTTAGGCAGAATGGGTGAATATTGCGTCTCCCCATCCTTTGCTGTGCTGAGGAGGACTTTCACGGATGCTCCATCCCTGGAAGCAAGGGGCAATGGCTTTGAACTACATCAGGCTAGACAGAAGGGAGAAATTTTTCATGACAGAGGTTGTGAGACACTGCCACAAGTTGCCCATACAGGTGGTGGATGCCGCATCCCCGGAAACATTCAGGGTCAGGTTGGGTGGGGCCCTGAGCCCTGGAAGGTGAAAGGTGTCCCTGCCCACAGCAGGGTGTTGGAATGAGATGACCTTCAAAAGTCACTTCCAACCCAGACTATTTGACGATTCTGTGATTTCATGACCATTTTTTCTGCAAGCCAACATTTCTCTGAATCATATGTCCTGACCATGCTGAAACCCCAGCGAGATGCCATCACGTCTCCAACCCTTGAGCTGGGCCTTTCTCATGGAATTACTGCCAGGTTTCAGCACAGGATGGTCAGGGAAGGGGGATGAGAGTTTCATCCAGATTTTTTATATGTAAACCAACCAGCTAATGAGCTCTCTGAAGACCACAGGTAATATATGAGCATAACCTTAAAGTGTGGCCCAAGCACTGAATATCCAGAGGCAACTCCCCGTCTTCCGGGGATGATTTAATCCATCTCTCAAGGTTGCAGAGCAGTTTAACTGAAGATCAGGAGTCAGATTCAGATTTCATTTGTGCCTCAGCTCCTTCTGTGTGAGAAGTCCCTGGTTTCTCTGCCAACCTGCTCATAAGCTAAACAGCAGCTGAGTCCTCAGCTCAGCCCTGATCCTGCAAAGCCTCACCCGCCTGAGCAATCCGTGCGATCCGGTGGGGCCCACCCATGCCCAGCTTGGTAAATATAGTCAAAGCTGGTGGAGAACCAACAGAAAAAAAAAATTAAAAAAAAAAATTGAACTCTCCCTGGAAGAAGAAAAAGAAAAATATCCACCGCTTAGATGTTTCAGCTCAAACACACGGAAAAAAAAAAATTGAAAATCAATAGGATTAACTTTTCAACCAATGCTTCTGCAGGCAACCAGGGGGTCTGAGGGAGCAGGTCCCTAAGCAAAGCAAGCCCTACGTCCCAGCTGACTTCGTGCACATGCCAACTCACAGCCTGATCTGATTTAAACCAGCTGAGTTGTAAATGAGGCTTATAATGGAATTGGCAAATGACCCTTCAATACAGCATCGCAAACCGACAGCACTCAAAAATAACCAGGGGTCGAGTCAGGACTCAGCTCTCGGCCCGGGGTGAGTGCAGGATCTGGGGGGCATCACGCCTCAGGCTACAGAAACAGCCCAAGCAAGCAGGGAGAACCCCCAGCCTGTCCCCTATTTAGAGGGATGACCCTTCAAAAAAAAAACAACAACCAAAAAGAAATAGGAAAAAGGAGGAGAAAATGCAGCCCTGCCATGCAGAGAGAGACAGTCTCTCCTGTTTGTGTTGGCCTATCCTGAACTCCAGGCAGCTTCCAACTGGAACCCAGAAATGCTGATGGTGTTTGGAGTCTGTCTGCATCCCTCCCATGACGTGAAGAGGCATTCAGGATGATGGGCTAGGATGCTGGTATTTTTTTTTCCCCTAACAACTATATTTACTGTTACATTTTGAACTCCCCATGCTGTCATTACAATGTCAGATGAAATTACATGTGTGATAACCATAACATCGACGCATGCACAAGTTCACAAAGGCTTTACAAGGAAATATTTTTAAGGGAAGAGGGAAACTGCTCACATGCCTGAACTCAAAGGGGATGTCCAAAGGAGTCTCTGAATTACAGGGCACTGGCTACAGCCTGAACTTGGCCTTGCTGGAACTGAACAGATGGATTTTACGCTTTTTTTGGGCTTTGCTGGGCAAAACGTATTTTTATTTATCCTGGTGTAATTCTGGATTGACTTCAGGGATTTAACTGATGCTATTCTGGATTTGCACCAGGGCAAAGAGGATGAGGATGTTGCACTGGTCTGCAGGACAGAATTGCAGAGTGTTCTGAATTCCACTGAGCTTCTGTGCTGGAACCACCATGACAATCACAGAATCCCAGAATGCTCTGGGTTGGAAGAGACCTAAAAGCTCATCCAGTTTCACCCCTACCAAGGGCAGGGACACCTTCCACTAAATCAGGTTGCTCCAAGCCCCATCCAACCCAGCCTTGAACATTTCCAGGGATGGGATGGGGAAGCACAGTTGGTTTGTGACTTACAGGAAGACCTTTGTGGGCCCGAGAGCTGGAACAGAAACAGCTACACCACTGCAGAAGCATCTTATATCAAGGTGGCTGACTCCCTTTCACATGTATGCCCCTAAACAGCACTTCAAGTCTGAGGGCAGATGCTCTTTCCCGATCCAATATGTGCTAGAGTCATAAGAAAGGAACCCCAGCTTCTCATCCACTACCAGACCAGAGGCAACTGCTCCACGCAGCTCAGCCAGCCTTCGAGGTTGTTATGAAAATCCCAATTTCTGCTGGGGAAAAAGCAGCAATCAGATTTCTTCCAACTGCAGTGGGCAGCTGGGTGAAGGGAACTCGGCTGGTGCTCCTGTAGCATGGTTCCAGCAGCACAGTCACAGAGGCAGCAGCCTCCAGGAGAGAGGCATCATCTTCCACTGGCAGAGCTGGATGCATAAAAGGCAGCATCCGTACAGCTCTGATTGCATCTTCTTATGGGAAAGTGTTACAAGTGTAACTAGACCAGCCTAGTTAAAGTGCTACAACTTCCTGACAAACCTACAGGATGTTACAGATCAACCTGGCAGTGCAGTGTGGCAAACGGAGCCAGGCTGAGAGAGAGAGGGTTGTTCAGCCTGGAGAAGAGAAGGTTCCAGGGAGACCTTAGAGCCCTTTCCAGTGCCTAAAGGATCTCCAGGAGAGTTGGAGAGGGACTTGGGACAAGAGTCTGGAGTGACAGGACAGGGGGGAATGGTTTCACATTGACAGAGGACAGGGTAAATTTGAATATTTGGAAGGAATTCTCCCCTGTGAGGGTGGTGAGGCCCTGGCACAGGTTGCCCAGAGAAGCTGTGGCTGCCCCATCCCTGGAAGTGTCCAAGGCCAGGGTGGATGGGCCTTGGAGTAACTTGGTCTAGTGGAAGGTGTCCCTGCTTATGACAGGGGGCTTGGAATCAGATCATCTTTAAGGTCCCTCCAGCTCAAACTGCTCAATTATATCCACACCTATGGGTGTTTTTGTTCTTACACCAAAAAAAAAAAGAAATGGAAACATCTAACACAACAGCAACCCCAAGGATTTGAGGAGTGGGAAAGGGCATTGCACGTGCATAGAGAACACATGGCTGCCTCCCCATACTCTTCCCAGGGAACAGGCTTGATCCACCTCCTGAGTGAAGGACTGGAGGATGCTCTGGGTGTGTTTGTGTTTGGGCAACAACCCGAAGAGCACCAGCAGACATGCAGAATCACTCACAGTATCCCAGGACCTACTTTTTGTCTTGGGTGGGAAAGCACCAGCATTTCACCCCACTCTCCCCACCATTTCCCTGCCTGCATTTTGCATTTCCTTCCACAGCACAAACACGCCAGCCTTTGGTTTAAATGCGTTACAGCGATTTCTCTCTCAAGGAGAGGAAAATTCACCAATTAAGGAGCTACAACAAAAGCAGACACTTGGAAACATCTACCTCTCCATCCACCCACCTCGCCTCCCACCTCTGGGCCCTTCTAATCCACATTATGCTGTTTCATGCGTGCAATACACGAACAAAATGCCCCTTTGAAGCGTATTAATTTCTCTTCCCCGTTTGTCCGTGGAGACACATGGCAAAAAGGAGTGTAAATGCAATCTCTTGCATTTCATAGGGGTTTATACGCATATATATATATATATATTATTTTTTTTCTTCATTCAGCCCTTCCTAGGCATGGGCAGGACCCCAGCAGCTTGCCAACAACGCGCTTCAAAGCCGCACGCCAGCGCTGGATGAAACACCACCACCGCAGCAGGCCGGGGACTTTCCTCTTCCAAGCCGGTACTTCATAATATTTATAAATGCACTTAAGCCCCGCTCTGACCACTGCCTCTATTTGCAAACCCTGCCCCGAGATTCATGTCGGGTCGCGGGGAGTTCCGCTCGCATTGTTGGCATACCTGAGGAGAGGCAGAGGGACTCGCTCCCTGCACACAGAACAAAGCCCCGAGTTATTGCAGAGCTTTGCCCTCCACCGAGTGCAATTATGGTTAGAGAAAACCCTTGTTTATAGCAGAATCCTTCCAGTCGGGGAAAAAGAGATTTAATTATAAGGTAATGGTGCCGTGGGCATGTGTGTGCAAGCGGAGCGCAGATGTGGCCACGAGCAGGGCTGCTCCCCCTGCCCAGGTGGTTGCTGAATGGCTCCGGCTCTTGTGGATGGTGAAAACAGGGATTTGGAGTCTTCCTCCATGGCTGCTGAAGGTTGAGCACGGAATCAGGGGATGCAAAGCACGAAGAATTAAAATAATAATAATAATAAAAAAAAAGCCAGGGGAGACACCTGCATCACCTGACTAGGAGTGACAGGAGGGGAGATGGATGGCCAAATTACCCAAACCTTTCCTCTTTCCCTGAGTTATGGCCTTAGAGAAAAGTTTGCTCAGGTAGGTCATGAGAATCCTAGAATGGTTTGGGTTGGAGGGACCATAAAGCTCATCTTGTTCCACTCCCCTGCCATGGGCAGGGACACCTTCCACTATCCCAGGTTGCTCCAAGCCCCATTCAACCTGACCTTGGACACTTCCAGGGATGGGGCAGCCACAGCTTCTCTGGGCAACTTGTGCCAGGCCCTCACCACCCTCCCAGCCTAGAATTTCTTCCCAATGTCCAATCTAACCCTGCCCTCTGTCAGTTTTAAGCCATTCCCCCTCATCCTATCACTATCTGCCTGCGTAAAAAGTTGTCTTCCATCTTTTTTGTAAGTTCCCTGTAAGTACAGAAAGGCTGAGGTTTGGTTTGAGCTGGGTTTGGTTTCCACTCTCCCTTCCAAATGGTATTGCAGAATCAGAGCTCAACGAGAGCTGTTGTAGACACAGAGATGGGCCCAAGATAAGCCCAAGAGGTCAATCAGACTCTTATAAAAAACACCTTTAGACAAAAAAGTACCTTCCAATGACATCCAGAGCTCCTTGATGCTGCCTATGCCAAAGTACATGCTCATCAACTGCGTGCAGCAGAGAATATTTTTCTAGCCCTGTCTTTTCTTCCACTTATTTTAAGGAATAGAGTGTGGTTTCCCCTCCTGTGTTTCTCATATTTTGCTTAAAAATAAAATTTGAACCTATATCAAACCAAACAGCTTCTTGCCCAAGGTGGTAAGAAAAAAAAAAACAACAAAAAAAGAAAAGGCTCTTCTATGGTGAACCCATCAGGGAAAGGGAATATAAATCCCCCCGCGGATTTATTCCACCAGAAGCACCCAGCCCCCAAAAACCAGCGCAAAATCTGCAGTAGATCCTTCCTACCATGGCACATGACTTCTTGGAAACATATAAAGCATCTAATAGAGCGTGGTCTGATTTATACTCGGAGCAGGGCATCTTTAATGGCAGCAGGAGTGCGGGTGTAAATCTCCAGGCACGGAAAAATCAGACGCATCGCCCCAGTCCTCTGGATTCGCTCTGCTCTGAATGCCACTGAATAAAAATGAGGCTTTATGGTAAAAAAGAGGGACATGTCCTTCTGCTGGATAGGAGAGATTTCTAAGGGCACAGTGCTATAAATAATCATTCAAGTCAGTTTGCAAGTGTCTCATGTAACCCATGATAAGCCATAGAACAGGTATTGAGAATACCACAAAAATAATCAGAGGGCTGGAGCCCCTCTGCTCTGGAGCCAGGCTGGGAGAGCTGGGGGGGGGTTCACCTGGAGAAGAGAAGGCTCCAGGGAGACCTGAGAGCCCCTTCCAGTGCCTAAAGGGGCTCCAAGAGAGTTGGAGAGGGACTTTGGACAAGGGCATGGAGTGACAGGACAAGAGTTGCTTCCCAGGGAAGCAACCCCAGGGGATTCCACTTAGATAGAATGAAGAAATTGCTTATGCTGAAGGTTGTGAGGCCCTGGCACAGGTTTCCCAGAGAAGCTGTGGCTGCCTCATCCCTGAAAGTGTCCAAGGTCAGGTTAGAAGGGGCTTGGGGCTTGGAGCAATCTGGGATAGTGGAAGGTGTCCCTGCCTGTGGTGGGGGATTGGACTCAATTTAAAGCCCCCTTCCAGCCCAAACCATTCTGTGATCCTATGAAGACTCAGTGGGTTGAATTAGAAGTGGAGCTGTGGTGCCCCCTCATCAATCACACCTTTCCAAAACTGTAAGCTTGCCCTTGTTCATGTGCACAACCAGACACCTACAGATCCCCCTGGATGTACACAAACCCCCTGCCATCCCAACCTGCACATGGAGGGACTGTGCACCCCAAAGCAGCCTCCTCTCCCTGCCCTTTCCACTGGTGGATCACGGGGACATGTTGATGTACGAAAAGGGACAATGCCATGCTCACTCCTCCACCCTGCAGACAACCCATCCCTAAGATCTTATGCCCATCCTGACTCCAGAACAACACAAATAAATACGAATATCCTTGGGAGTAAGCAGGGATAGTTGGCAGCGAAGCACATGTGTGCCTCCAAAATCCAATTTAGTAATTTCTCTTTATTGCAAACTGCTGCTCTTCAGACAGTGTCTGTCCTGTCTGCAGAGTAGAAACCCACCCACAGCAGGCTGCTCAAGTCCTAAGTGACCTTCTTTATCCTTTGACCTTCATCAAGGGCAGGTTGCACCTCTGCTCTTTAGGTGCATTTGAGTGTGAAGACATTGGATAAAGACCTATGAGAGAACAAAGAGGAAGCTGCTTGTGAAAACACACACTGAAATGAGAAAACAAAATAAACAGCCAGTCCTAAAAGAGAAAACTCCTGCCATAAAGCAGATTTTGAGAGGGAAAAAAAAAAAAAGAAACGGTCATGCACTGCCCTGCTTTGCTAAACAGGCAGATGGGACTTGTATTTCTCTTCTGAAACTTTAATGGAGGGATATGATTCTGCTGCAAGCATATTTTATATGCCTGGTGATTAAAGAGGAAGGGAAGGGTATAATTTATAGATTTGTGAAACACAGAGGATAGCTTTCTGGCTGCAATGTTTCATTATTTTCTTGTTATTCCTTTTATTCTCCCTTTTGCTCCCAGGCTTGATGGATGGGCAGCAGTGGAGACAGAAATCTTCCTGTTATACTCACAGGGCAGGTACTGAATCAGCAACCATGGTGGCTACACAAGCTGCACCTCTCTGAACAAGCCTGAGACAAAAAAGAAGTGTTTCAGTGTGTCCCTCAGCCTCTACAGCACTTCCCAGCTCCTACAGCCACCTCACCTCTCGCTGGTTAACAGGCTTCACTCTTTCAAAGAAGAAGGTTGAGCCTTCATTGGTTCTTGATGCAGATGGGAATATGACTTGGCCAAGCTCTTGCCCCACCTGATCCTCCAGGCCCTGCATTTTCAGGGGCAATCTGCTCCTCTGCCAATATCCTGGCACTCCCCACCCATCCCACCTCAGGAGGAAGCAAGAACCACCTACGTTTGCCTAGAGAGCCACCCTGTAGGCAAAGGCTTGGTGGTCCTGGTGGCCAGGAAGGTAGCCAAGAATCAGTGGCATGGCCTTGCAGTGAAGACGCCCAAACATACACTCAGTAGAATTAACAAAAGTGCTGCCCAGAGGTCAAGGGGAGTGATCTCTCTGCTCTGTTCATCACTTGTGAGACCACAGATGGAGCACTGTGTCTAATTTGGGGTCTCCAGACAGACATTGTCACTGTGGAGGCACACAGAGGGGATGAGGGAGCTGGAGCACATGAAGTGAGAAGAGAGGTTTGTTCAGCCCAGAGATGAGGGTATGAAGGGGGAATGTCACTTTTTCATCTAACTACCTAATGATTAATTATAGAGAAGAAGGGAGTTAGACTCTTCTCAGTGCACAAGAAACCATGGACAGAAGTTACAGCAAAGCAAGTTTAGATCAGATGTAAGAAGAACATTTTCAGTAAGAGGCTGGTCAAGCCTTGAATCATGAAGCCAGAGAGATGCTGGGATCTGTGTCCTTGGAGATACTCAAAACTCAACCACACAAAGGCATCAGCCTGTCCAAGAGTGGGAACTTGAATCAGGAGTTTTCAAAGGTCCCTGCCACCAAAACCATTCCCTGAATCCATGCTCTAGTTGTGCAGATATGGAGCCAAGGCACAGAGGAGATGAAATAATACAACCACAGGTATGCAGGGGACCTCTACCTGAGGTAGAGGCCATGTCTCCAGAGAGCAACCTAAACCCCTACCCTCGTTGCTCTTGGGTAAATTAAACCCATCACTACAGTTGTGTCTGTGTGTGCTGGGGTTTCTGGGGTCATCTGCTCCCCTGGTAGGAAGCTGCACTTCTCCTCCTGCAAAAATTCTTTCAATTTTTAATTTTTTTCCAACTTCAGGGCCAATTCTGCAACTCCATCTTTGTGCTAGGACTGTCAGTGAAAGTGTCAACTGCGTGGCTGGTTTCTGTGATGTGGAATCATGCCCACCAAGACTTGGACCAGGACTGTGCAGCCCATTTCACATAAGCCACCAACCAGCCCACACTTGGCAAAAGACTGAAGACAGTATCAGCCATGCCTGCATGACTCCTGGCTTTGGGCCATTTTTCTCCAGCCCTCCGAGCAGCCACGATATAAATCTTGCTGTCCTTCCACTGGTCTTTGCTGTGACAACACAATCACTTGGCTGCCCATGCCAGCCCCCATTGGGTGTTTGTCAGGGATGCGTCAGTGGAAAAATGAACTCTGTACCCTGGAGAGCAAGGAGAGCAGTTCTTCATGAAACCAACCACTGCTGCCCTTTCCCAGCTCACACATTTGCTGCGGGAGGAATCCGAGTCCTTGTCAAATCACTCTGAATATTTACCTCCGCCAGGAGCAAATCCGTATTCCTCCCTCCAGGTGAATAAGCAGGAGAACCTTGCCCAGATAAATGCAGGGTAAGGGTTTTGCTTCCTCTCCAATGCCAGCACTCCCATGCCTAAATATCTCCATTAAATATGTGTGTGCATGTGTACACATCCTTTATTCAGAACTATATTTGCTCTTTAGAAAGAGGACTGCTTGTCCCACTGAAGCCAGAAAGGAGGAAGAAATTCTTTACACTGAGGGTGGTGAGGCCCTGGCACAGGTTGCCCAGAAAAGCTGTGGCTGTCCCATCCCTGGAAGTGTTCAGGGGCAGGTTGGATAGGACTATAAGCAACCTGGGCTAGTGGAACCTGTCCCTGCCCATGGCAGAGGGTTGGACTGGATGAGATTTAAAGGTCTCTTCCAAACCATTCTGTGATAAGTCAGCTGAGTCCTCCTCTACACCCCAGCAAAGCTACAACTCCTGACAAAACAAAGAAAACCATTCCCTGCATTGCTAAAATTTAGGTTCTGTAGCAATTTTTATATACTAGTTAAATGATCTTTTTTTCACTGGCTGAAACCCCTTTGATTGACTTACTCCAAACTGAGTTTAGAGATTCACTGGAGCCTGGTGATGGGACCCCACGGCGTGCTGGAGACTGTGGGAACATGCAATTCCAATAACCACCCATGGGGAGACCCTGGGGCCAACAGAGAAGTCAGCAGGGCTGGACACAATGTGGATTCAGCTCAGGAAGCTCACACAGTTACAAAAGACTATTAGCACGGGAGGGTGGAGACCTGCTTGTGTCCGGAGAGAGGGAAGAGAGCCCATCCCCTGCTGAAAGCCGTGGGTGGACGTATTGCACTTGGCCGGCCAGAACATTAAGGCAGGTCCCCTAATTTAACACTTCCCAATGGGAGTGAGATGAAAAAAAGCAAATCGGGGGGGGTCGAGAGAGCCCAGGTAAAACACCATCTGGAGAAAACAGGGCGGGCAGGAGAGGCTCCTCGCAGAGGGGAGCGGGAGGGAGGCTTGGTGGGGGGAAGAGGAGGATGCCGGCTGCACCAGCCACCGAGTGCTTCAAACACGGGGCGCAGACGAGTGGGCTCACGGGGCAGGGTGGGAGGAGGTGAAGGAAGCAGGCAGGAGAGAAGATTACAGGAGTGCAAGGAACAACAAAGAGGAGGAAAACGGAGAAGACAAAATTATGCGGGGCCTCGGAGGTCAGAAGAGTCAACTTCAAAAGGATTCCTTAAAGACATAAAGCAAATGCCTTCATATTCAATTATTTAGTTTCCACACAAATCTAAGTAGTATACAGTGGATTTTTGAGGGGTTTTTTTGGGGTTTTTGGTTTTTTTTGGGTTTTTTTTGCCTTCCAATACTATTTGGCACAAAGGGAAGATAAAGTGGAGGGACGATGAGAGAAGTCTGGGACTCTTTGTTTTCCTAATGGACCAGACAGGGCTCGAGTCTGCACGACCCCCTTGCAAAGCATACGAGGAGGACAGAGGAGGCTTTTCAGGAGAAGAAGGGTGGGAATGAGCAAGACTTCTCCTTTCTGGAACTGAAAAGCATTAAAAAAATTACTCGTTCAGCCTGAAACAAAATGTTTTCCCAAATTCTGGGTGTCTGTTTAATCAAAAACACAGCAAATGTTGAGTTAAACAAATCACGCTGCCTCTGAAAGTCAGGACTTCCACTCTGCAGATGCTGAAATGAAACGCTTCCCTTTTTCACAGTTCTTCCATTAATCTGGCAAAACTGACCCAGACACACAGTAGTTCTTTTGTCACCAAAAAACTCTGTACTAAAACATGTTTAGCTGAATTATCTCTCCCCACTGTACTTAAGGAAGCTAAAGTGAAGCACAAAGCCAAAAGAGCCGGCTCCTCTATCCTGGGGCGTTCAACCCATCAGCAGAGTTAAAATCACTGACAAGCTATGGCAAGCTAATGTCAGTAAAATGGTACCCAACAGGAGGTTTGAAGCCGGCACAGTGAACTCTACAATAAGTTCCAGTCCATTAAACACCAGGCTTAAGTAAAATATTACAGCAGGTCATGTTTTAAAGCGGGCAAGAGTAGGTGAGGGAATCACCGAGGACCCATGAGGATCCTCTTGGAGGAGAGCAGAAACTCTGCCGTAGACTTTTCCATCTCGCTGCCCTTATCACCGTCACTTTCCTGCTGACTGCGTGTGCTTCCTTCCGCCCCACGCAATTTTTTCCATGTGCTCCTCCAGCAGGGCATTGAGCCACTGAGGCAAAGCCATGGTGCTGTCACACGAAGCATCTGCAGGGCTACCACGTTGCCCAACAGGGTGATGATCAGCCACATCAGAAAAAAACACAAGAAGGAAGTGCCTCGGTGAAGGCCTTGTAACAGGTCAGTAGCGGAGCCAAGAGTGGAAATCATGTCCTCCTGTTTCTGCCCACCTGGATCCCAAGTGTTTAGTACTTTTCTCTGTTCAGCTTTGACCTTATGAGTTCCCTTAACCTTCTCCTGGCAGTTTCCTAATGGGCAAATAAATCTCTGGAGAGTATCTTAAATTCTTTTTTATCACAGACTGTATCAGTGTGATAATAAGATCAGCCTTCAGACTCCCCATTAAGTCACAGAAGGTGTGGTCATCAGTCATGCTTTTCCCAGACTTAATTGCCAGACAGACACTTTAAGTGGAAAGTCCATCTAATGAGCCCAATCATTAAAACATCCCTGGTTCCTATTTGAGATGGAAAATTATATTACTCTAATAAGGGGGTTGCATCTTTGCCCCCCTATTCAATCATGTGGCACGGAGAAAGGTGAGACTTCTCTGTGAGTTTGCCTTGAATGTGTTTCATTTAAACACAGCCCACTACTTCAGGCAAGAAAAAGTAATTCACTGAATTAAAAACCCTTCACTGAAGGAAAACTGGGTGGTTGGAGAAGGTGGCAGAGTCCTAGAAGTGAGCAAAGGGGTCACCATTGATGGTGGGGTCATCACTGACACCACGGATGCTCCTGAGGGCTGGTCAGGTGGAGATGGTGGAAGAATCACCCACGGTGGCCATGCCAGGGTTGAGAAGATGTGCAGACACCAAGTGACATATGGGATATATGAAGTGGGGTCTTCAATGGGACATCTCTTTCCTACACCGTTCGCAAGAAAAGGCTCCATTTGGAGAAAGAATTGGTTATATTGTCCAATATAACCTGCACCAGGCGGGAGAAGCAGTTGGGTAGTTGCCAGGAGGTTGGAAAACCGAAGAAGAGCAACTCACAAATTCAAAAGCCCTTTCATGGGGCAACTCCAGCCCAAGTCCCTAAAATAGGGCTCAGGCTACAAGTCCTCACTGATGGGGTAATTCTCTCCTGCCCTGTCTGATCCCAGCAGAAATACTCATCTTTCCCACCTCTGCATCTCCTACTGCTGCTCATCACAGAAAGCTCCATCCAGGCCAGCGCCGCCTCGGAGCTCAGCCTAGCTAAAATCAGCCTAAGCCCCTGCTCCAGTTGTGCCAGACACCAGTGTGCCCATCCAGCTGCCCCAGTTGGCCCACTCCCACCACAAAGCATCGGCGGTGAGAGCTCCTCCGCAGGGAATCCCGGCGGGAAGCCCAGGCAAGCCCGGGTTACGAGCTCCACATCCAGCGGCGGGCTCTGCCAGGTGCTCGGGAGCGCCGGCTCGGAGCGATCCCTAATAAAAACAACGAAGCACGGAAGGGCGTGTTGCTTTTGGGTAATAATACATCTTAGAACTGCACGGTGAGGCAAAGACAACGCCGCACCCTAAGCCACCCGAAAGGGTGTGGGCATTATACAATGATTCGCCCACACCCAGAACCTCCGACGACAATTAACATCCAGCGCCGCCTAAGAATCAGTAAATACCGTATCTCAAACCAGGAAACGTCGACATTTTCCATGTGCATTAAAAAAAAAAAAAACAAACAAAAAAAGCCCCAAACCAAACCGAAGATGTGTCTCAACACGAACATCACCCTGGGCAGACCCAGGTGAACATTTTCTGCCCTTCGCCTGGAAGAAGCCAGCGCAAAGTCAATGGCCATCGCACTTCAAGCTATATTAAGCGTGAATTTTGGAGTTTTCATCATGAATTTTGGAGTTTTCATCATGAATTTTGGAGTTTTCATCGTTAATTTTGGAGCTTTCATCATGAATTTTGGAGTCTTCATCGTTAATTTTGGAGTTTTCATCATTTCCCTCTCAAAAAAACCCAACCGACCAAACAAAAAAAAACACAAAAAAACCAAAAACCCTAAAACCAAACCGACAACAAACAAACCAACAAACAGAGACGACGGGAGTATTTAAATGCATAATTGCGTTTCGATAACGACGAAGTCATGCGAGGCACTTTATAAATAATAAAACGAGATCTCATCACGCCCAAGCTTATTTTCAAAGCTGTAAATCTACTTCTGGTACAGTCGCCGGGAAAAGATTTTACTATTGAGTAATAATGGAAACAAAATAGCACTTACTAAAGGGAAATGGGAGCAAGAACCCATCAGATGTTGAAAGACAACAGAGAAAATCAGCTTGTTATTAGGAGCAGAAGTAATGCAGTTTTGTTGGTTTGAGATAGCAGCAGCAAGATGTGTTGGTTATTAACAGAGATGCCACTTTTTTTTTTTTCCCTAAACCACAGTGCAGTTGTTGTGATGCTCATGAAAACAGCAATTAAAGATGCAGCTCTGGGGTTGCACCCCCGGCCAGCAATGCATCTTAGAGGAAAAACAAACAAACAAAAAAAAGAAAGCACCAAAATGAAAGTGTTTCCAGATCTATTCCTAAAAATTTCTGAGGTCAGGAAATTCAAGTAGCTTTTCCAGGAAAAATTCACCTGTTCATGGGGGAGGGGGAGAGGGGGGAGAGGGGGGAGAGAAAAAGAAAAAGAAGAGATGATGATTATCATAATACTACTTTCTGGACAATCCCAGGAAAAAGGCAGAGCTGACACTTGCAGGAAGGATAGAGCTTACAGAGTTATCATATACCTGCCTAAAAAAGGGAGGCTCAAAGCCCTCCCAAGGGACAGGTGGGGATCCCAGGGAGGCATGTTTGCTGCAGTATTAATGAGGGAGGAGACAGGATATCCCACCAGGGATAAATGAAATATATATCCCTGGCTGGCACAGCAGAGACAGTTTGGACAGCTCAGGAACAGGAGGCTCACGCTGGACGTGGCTACTTCCTTTCAGGGCAGCCAGCTGGGGAAGATCAGGAGTTGTTTGCATGGATAAGGAAGTCCTGATTGAATTTCTGAATCCTGATTGTGGACAGGAGAAGGGATGGATTTTAATTCTCCAGCTGTAGAACTGAGTAACAGGAGGGAAGCTCAGTCCTACCAGTGCATGCAGAAGCAAGGAAATAAAAATATCCAATATTATTGTTTACTGATGTTAGCTCAGAGCATCTTCAGATCTGACTAAACTTCTACTGGGCAAGTTTTTATTATTATTGTTGTTGTTGTTGTTATTATTACTATTACTACAATGACTATTGTTATTACTATTACTATTAATTGTAGTGACCATTTGTAATGCACCAGTGTCTTATAGCTACAAGTGGGATGATCATTCCCTTGCAGGCACTGTATAAGTGAGAACAAAGAAGAAGCAGTCCATTCTTAAATGCTTGTGCTCCAAATAAACAGTGTGAGGAAAAAAAAAAGAGATTACCTGTTTTGTACAGATAAGGAACAGAGAAATCTGGTGATTTGCAAAGGCAATGCATGAAGCCCTTGGCAGAGCCAAAATTTGGTGTTAGCTTTTCCAAATCCCAGCTCACCCCTTTATCTAGACCATCAGCCTGAACTAGCTGTCACCTAAGGCTCAGCTTTATCCCAAGGCTAGAGGAAGCCTAGAGCTCAGAGGGGCTCCAGGTCAGGGCCACCACATGGGCTTTAATGGGGACAAATCTTTCAGAATGGCTGTTGCAACAGGACAAGGGGCAAAGGTCTTAAACTAAAAGAGGAGAGGTTTAGTTTGGATATAAGGAAGAAGTTTTTCACAATGAGAGGGTGGTGAGGCCCTGGCACAGGTTGCCCAGAGAAGCAGTGGCTGCCCCTGGATCCCTGGAAGTGTCCAAGGCCAGGTTGGACGGGGCTTGGAGCAACCTGGGCCAGTGGAAGGTGTCCCTGCCCATGGCAGGGGAGGTTGGAATGAGATGATCTTTAAGATTCTTCCAACCCAAACCATTCTGCGAATCCCATATGCCAGGTGGTTGCCACATGCTGAACCTTGTGCCCACACCTCATGGTTGCAGCCCAGCAGCCAACTGGCTCAGCCCACCACTGGCAGGCACTGTTCTGGCCTCTGGCAAAGCCAGAGGATGTTGGTTTGCACCAGGACAGTGTAAATCATCCAAAAGGAGCTGTGATGGCAGGGTTTGGGCTGGTAGCATCACTTGGCAGTCCCGCAGCTCAGCTGGGATTTTCACTGAAAAAGAAACATCTGGGCATAAAGGAAGAGTGAGATTCCAGGGAGGAACAGAGGAGAGCTCCCAAGGGAAAAGCAGGGATAGTCAGAGAAATTGGGAATGACACCCTGTTGCATTCTCCACCCAGCTTGGCAGGGCACTGGGGAAAGGGCAGGGAGGGTTTTGCAGGCGACAAGGGACACTCAGAAAAAGCACCACCAGCAACAAAGTGAGGCTTTTCAAAATATAAACAGTTTTGGGGAACAAACACGATCGGCGTGCAAGCTAAAAATAAGCAGCAGCAAGTGAGAAAAGGATTAAAGGAGCCCGAAAGAAATAGCAAGCAGCAAATTGCAGGGAATTGTTCAGCGAACAATAAAAGGCTCCTCGCCACCTCCCCGCAACAGGCAGATGGCACTGGGAGAAAGCAGCCCCCGAACAAATGATGGCTGCAAAAGGGGCGATGGAGGGGGGGAGAAAATTTCAGACCTGGCAGATTTGTTAAGTGGTAATTTTCCCTCTGTCTGTGCAGAAGACAAAGGGGAGGGAAAGCTCCCCAAGACAGGGATTGTATTTCACTCCGCGGTTGAGAAGGCTTTCGAGTGTCTGCAGATAGCGGCGAGAAATGGTCCTAAAAAGATTAGAGCTCTTAAGGTAGGGCAAAATACTATATCCAGACAACACACTCGAGTTTTAATGACAGTGGGGAGAGAATTGAGTGAAGCATTGTCTGCTGCCTCTAGGAAACTGAAAACTTAATATGAAGCCGCACAGACTCAAGCCGGACTTTTCTCATGGAAAGGTTTTACTCCTGCCCTTTAAGCATCACTTTTTATCCTTGACATATATTTTCCATCCATCGCTTTCCTGCAACCGACACAAATTCAGGAAGGGTCTTCTGTGTTTCTAGAGTGAGTTGGGTAGCTCATCTTTGAGCATCTCCCTGGCTGGAATGTATTTCTTCTTGATGCATTCCTCTTGTCAGGCTATTATCCGTGTTTATGGATACCCACATGGGGGGCAAAGAAGGAAAGTGGCTTCCTACAGATGCATAGGGAATGTGCTGGAAAAGAAACTCACTGTGCATTCCCCATATCTCAATCCCCAGCCCATCCCCACCTCAGTGATTCCCACGTGGGCTTGCTAAGGTGGACAGGCCAATTCCCACTGGGTGCAAACCACCAGAGCTTCCATACAGCACATTTTACACTTGGAGCGAGACCAAGCATCACATCCAGTCTTAAATCATAGAATCACAGAAGTGTTTAGGGTGGGAAAGCCCTCCAAGATCAAGTCTAACTGCTAACCCAGCACTGCCAAGGCCACCACTAAACTTTTTGACCGGATTGGGAATTTCGCGCCTTCCCCAAAAACGAGGCTGATTGCTATGGACTCCACAGTGGCCAGTGTTCCCCGTGGGGGTCACCAGGACTCCCCTTGCACCACTTGGCCTGGGACAAGGACAAAACAGGGCACTGGTTTGCTGCCAGCCCCACGGCTGCATCTGCCAGGGCAGGGGGGACATCGCTCCTGTGCTGTCCCCACCAACCCCATCGCTGGTGGGTGACACTGAGGCGGCTCTGCCACCCCCATCTCAGCTCCTGCATCCCCAAGCCAGGGACTTTTGGCTGCAGGGAGACCCCTCCCCTGACCTTGCCCGGGGCTCTGTTACTAAGAATAAAGCACAGAGGGCTGTGCTGTGCTGGCGCGCGGTGGGATAATTGCAGGGAAGCGGCTGCTGTAGCCCAGCGACCGCAGTAATTGGGTACAGGCCATCCTGCAGCCAGGTTTCCCGTGCTATTATCCCCTTATTAATAGAAACCAAATCTACCTTTGCAGAGGGAGCACCACGAGCCTGGAATTATGCGGTGCAGGGCTGCAGGGGAGGCATGTGCGGCATCTCCGCAACAGCCTCAGTCCTTCGCCACCCAAAGGGACGGACCCACAGGATGCTCCCGCCCAGGCTGTGTCAAAACCCCAGCCAAAGTCCCCTGTGGTCACTGGAAAGGTGAATGCTAGGCTCAGCCACAAGACAATTGCCTTCACAGAGGCAGGCGGGCGAGATTTGGTCTATTAACTAATTAATCCCAGCAGCATCCCTTCAAGGTATGGCAGGGAGTTATAATTTCGTCTCCCAGGGAGGAAAACTGAAGGTCAAAAAAGGCTTGAATTTCCCCCCTGCCAACCCGGATGGGGTATGGTGGGGGGCCAGAAGCTGAGCATCGCTGGATTTAGGGCTGGAAAATAATGTGTAGCATCTCAGCTGGGATGTCCCTGCCTGGGTGCCACAGGGTGTCAAATGCAAAACATAAAGGTAGAAGTGAGAGCATAATTTTAAGGATAATCAGCCCACAGTGCCAGAGCCCTCTTTGCTGGAATGTGTGAAAGCAAAGGGCTGATTTCTGAGAAACCCAAGGACAAGGTGTTAGTCTCTGCAGGGGCTCCCAGGACAGGACTTACATGTCAATAGGGTAACGTGGCTTTCTATGGCCAGGACTAACACAGGTCCCTCTCCCCACCTCTGTCTTATTCAAGGCTAACTTCCTCTCTGAAGCTCAACTTGGAAACAGTTCTGGATAAAATGTGCCCCTGACCATTACTTTTTATGTGTTTTGGAAAGCAGGTAACGAGCTGTGAGTCAGTATTAAAACCGGAAAGTGGATTAAAAGTAGATTAAGTGCCTCTATCTGAAATGCAGTCGACAATACAGACAATAGGATCTGGTTTGGTACACTACTTGCAGTTTTAGGAAGGTCTTCAGGACTATTTGAATTTCATCTCAAATTTGGAATTTGCTTTGAAACTTGTGAAAGGTCTGGAGTGTGTGCAGGAGTGGCTGAGGGAGCTGGGGGGGCTCAGCCTGGAAAAAAGGAGGCTCAGGGGGGACCTTCTGGCTCTGCAACTCCCTGACAGGAGGGGGGAGCTGGTGGGGGTCAGGCTCTGCTCCCAGGGAACAAGGGACAGGATGGGAGGAAATGGCCTTGAGTTGCAGAAGGAGAGACTTAGATTGGGTATTAGGGAAAATTTCTTCACTGAAAGGGTTGTCCAGCCCTGGCACAGCTGCCCAGGGCAGTGGTGGAGTCCCCACCCCTGGAGGGATTTAAAAACTGTGTGAATGTGGCACTTGGGGACATGGGTTAGTGGTGACCTTGGCAGTGCTGGGGGAACTGTTGGACTCGATGGCCTGGGGGTGTTTTTCCAGCCTAAATGATTCTGTGATTGCACAGTGATGCTCACTTCCCCATCCACGGTAGGCAAAGCCCAGCAGACCATCTCCTACGGTAACAGCCTTACATGCAAGGTGGACAAGAAAGAATTATCAGCCCGGGGTATTTCCATGCTTCCCTGTTTCTCTCCACCTCTTCTTCACCCAGCTTTTAGCGTTTCCCATTTCATCAACTAACCCCAGCCTTTCTGAAGATGAATCCTACAGGCTTGAAACCAAGCCCTCGCAGAGCCAAATCAGCACAGATGTGCCAGAGAGTATATGCAGATGGTTTTTTCCTGCCCCTGAAACTCGAGACTTTGCTTGTGCTCAGCTCTGCTGTGTTTTGCAGACTGGGGACGTCAGGAGCACGTCCTTTCCCCATATGGCAAGCGAGGAGTCATCCCGGAAAGATTAAAGGAGAGAGAGGAGACCTGCGTTGCCTCCTGCATTTTTCAGCCCTTCTCCAGCCCTTTGTGAAAGGCTGTTGCTGTTAAAAGCAACTACACAAGAGATTAAAAGAGTCAGGGAAAATAAATAATACATAAATGTTGAAGTGTGTTGCCAAGGCCACCTCCAGGATGGATCTGCACCTTCCGGACAGCTGCCTGCTCCTGGCCTGGGGAGATGTCACTGGGAGTGAAATGGAGCTCCTGGGCAAGACGTTGCTTCAGAGTGATGCATCGAAAAACCTTGCAGGTGACAGAAACTGTAATTGCTGTGCTTAAACTTCCCTGGACCATTTCAGCCCCAAGAAACCCAGCTTCGCTGCTGATTTCAGCAGAACAGGGATGGATGTGTCCCTACCAGGGGAGAGGATGGGATTGCTAGGGATACCTCTCCCCTGCTTCCTGAGCCTCCTGCCATCTTGTACCCCTGGGGCCTCATGGATGCTCTGGCTTCCATGAGGACTTGAGCAATGTTCTCCATCATCCCCCAAAAGCAGTCCAAACCAGGTGCAGAGACCCAGCAGCCTGAAAACAACCAGGTCTTAGACCCAGTGTGAGATGCCACAGATGGCTTCTTGGGGTCCAGGGCAGCAAGGACCTGGGCAGGAGCAGAGTGCTGTCCCAAGGGTACAGATCCATCCTGGAGCTGGCCTTGGCAACCTAGGCCTTGTGCCCAGAGGCTGCAGAGACCCCAGGGCAACTACACTGCATCCCACCAGCTCCATCCCCACATCCTTATTTCAACAGCAGCTTGGCCACCTCTGCCTCTGCCTCTGCCTCTTGTTTTTCTCAGCAAACCCCCAAGAGCTCTATGGCTCCACAGCAGTAAGAGAGAGAGTATTTCTCTCTTCAAACACATGATATGAACGTAAAATAAAAGGTACATGGTGTGGCTGGATGCAGCCATGACTGTGATGTGAGCTGCCCTGACTCAGGACACGGACAGCTGGCTGTGTCAGCATCAGCCCACTGTAAGGGATCCTCTCCCCAGTCTGTCCTTTCCACGGGTTAGGAGGTAGGACATCATCCCAGGAGCAGGATGCCTGTGCCCCATCAGGGATACAGAAGCATCCAGCCCTGATGCAGAGGGACACCAGGGGCACAGGGTGCTGGGGGGTGATGGTGAGGAGTGTGGTCCTTGGGGTGGCTGTTTCCAACCTTTCAGTGATGGACAAGCCCAGACACACCCCTGCCTCATTGCTGTTGCCTGGAAAACAGATTAAATGTCCCCAGAAAAGCACTCTGCCACCCACTAAACCCCCCTGCTGCAGAGGGCAGCTGCAGGGGCTCAGGAGACACAGCACACAGATGAGCACGCAGGGATGCTGCAGGGGTTCCTAAAATTAGATGCACACAGTCTAATGCCTCTGCAAAAAAACCCCAGCCATATCTGCTAGGATCACAACTGGCTACAAAGACTGAAAATGCTGTTTGAGAAATATTACTTATAGCTGTTTACGTGTATTTGCCTTATGAGTTTTCTGTGGTGGGAGGTGACAAAGCGACTGGGGAAAGCGGGGGAAAATGCTCTTCTTGTTTAGCACGAAAATACAGGTAACAATGATGAGGCAATAATTGATTCATCCGGTAGTTTATTAACTGGAGTTGGGGTGTGCAAGTGACAGGTTCTGCAGCCAGCCTTTCATGTGACACGTTATTAAAGGCTCTTTTTCTGGCTCCGAAAGGCAGTGGCTGGCAGATCAAAGGTCAGACATTTCAAGAAGTAAATTGGTTTAATGTGGCTGCAGATAGCCTCACAAAAACCTAATAAATATGCAGTGAAATGTAAGGAGGGAAAATTGTGGACAAGAGAGACAATTACTTTGAAACCAGGATAAGAGCAGCGCAGGCTCAAATTAATCAGCGTTCGGGCTCCTTCTCTCTGCCTCGGGATTTAGTATTCAGAGCAGGAGCCTGGCTGATGGTGGGATGCACTGTGGGGAGCACTGGCACCCCACACCAAAAGCTGCTGGGGGAAGATGCTCAGCCCCGAGCCGCAGTCGGGATGGGGGTGTGAGCCTTTCCACAGGTACACAGGGAAGCCACCTGACACCCACAGCAAAGGGTGTTCGTGAGCACTGTGGGATTTTTTGGTGCCTGGTGAACAGATTATCACTCCATGGATGAATATTCTCCTACGAAGACAGGCTGAGAGAGCTGGGGGTGTTCACCTGGAGAAGAGAAGGCTCCAGGGAGACCTGAGAGCCTCTTCCAGTGCCTAAAGGGGCTCCAGGAGAGCTGGAGAGGGATTTTGGACAAGCGGTGGAGGGACAGGACAAGGGGAATGGCTTCCCATTGCCAGAGGGCAGGGATAGATGGGATATCGGGAAGGAATTGTTGTGAGGGTAGTGAGGGTAGTAAGACCCTGGCACAGGTTTCCCAGAGAAACTGTGGCTTCCCCATCCCTGGAAGTGTCCAAGGCCAGGTTGGACAGGGCTTGGAGCAACCTGGGATAGTGGAAGGTGTCCCTGCCCACAGTAGGGGAGGTTGGAAGCAGGTGATCTTTAATGTCCCTTCCAACCCACACCATTCTGTGGTTCTATGCCTCTATTTTATGATCTGTGGGGAGCCCTTGGTGTGTCCCAGTAGGCTCATGGCAGCATCAGAAAACAACTGATGGCCCAAACCCCAGTAAAAAATAAACACAGGAGGGTTTAATTATAAGAATTGATGCTTTAAACTCATCCCATTTTTCGCTTGATCTCGTGATGTTTTCAGAAGCACCCCTCACTTATTTTTGAACTCCAGACAGTGATATCTGAATAATCTGGGGGATTTCGTTTGCATTTCCTGAAATGCACTAACTCAGATAACCTCCAAACACTCACAAGGCAGGATTTCTTCGCTAAAACGTCACTCCTTTTAATTAAAGGTGAGAAAACAGCCATTCTAGTTCTCTAATCTGGAAAGGGACATCCTGCATGAAAACAAAGCGCAATATTCCCAGTACAGCAGGAAACAGGAGCAGAGGAAACAAATGCGTTAAATAAAAATGCCTGGTACCCCTCAGAGAAGCAGATAATGGGCACAACCTCTTTGTATTCCTTTTGCAGGTCACACTCCCCAGCTGAGTGACCTGGTGTGGTTTACTATGGCCCCACCAGACAGACTGAGAAGGACTATGCAGCAGAGTCTGTCTGTCAGAGTCTGTCTGATTTAGCAATGCCAAGCTTTGCCTGTTCACCCTCATGGGGACTTCCTGCAAAGATTGGGACCCAAGGGCTAAACTTGCATAGAATCACAGAACCATTAGGGTTGGAAATGTCCTCTAAGACCATCAAGTCCAACCATTCCCCAGCACTGCCGAGGCCACCACTAACCCATGTCCCCAAGTGCCACATCCACACAGCTTTTAAATCCCTCCGGGGGTGGGGACTCCATCAGTGCCCTGGGCAGCCTGTGCCAGGGCTGGGCAACTCTTTCAGTGAAGAAATTTTCCCTAATATCCAATCTAAGTCTCTCTTTGTGCAACTCAAGGCCATTTCCTCTCATCCTGTCCCTTGTTCCCTGGGAGCAGAGCCTGACTCCCCCCTGCCTCCCCTCTCCTGTCAGGGAGTTGCAGAGAGTGAGAAGGTCCCCCCTGAGCCTCCTTTTTTCCAGGCTGAGCCTCTCCAGCTCTCTCAGCCACTCCTGGTGCTCCAGACCCGTCCCCAGCTCCATTCTCCTTCTCCAGCATCACCAGCCACATCATCCCACAGGTTGGACCACCACGGATGAACGAGATCCCATCTCCCTGTTGGTGGCTATATCCCTCTGCCCGGAATGGAGCTGCATCCAGAACTGCCCTGAGAGTTCCCTGGTGAGGAAACCTCTTGGGAAGGCTTGGGGATGAGGCAGAGAGGGACACCTGGCCATGGGACAGTTCAAGGAGCACCCACACTTCAAGGGTCACCCCCACGGAGAACCGACGGGACACGGACCTCTGCACCTGCAACCCACGCAGGGAGGTCTTGCCCTGAGTTATCTGTGCTTGTATTGCTCTGCCATAAATCAGGAGCCCTGACACGGTAATTTGTATCTGGGGAACTTGGAGCAATTACAAAATCAGCCCAAACACCATTTGTTTCACAAGATTTTGCCCTTAGTTAGCACTGTCGCTCTGCTTTAATTGCACTGTAATTAATTGCAACAAAACTGTTTGGAAAGTGCATGTGCACAGTGGAAAGGCTGGAATATTGCAACCTGACTCCTCTGTTGCAGCCACAAAATCTGCATAAAATCTGTCATCCTCTGTCCATACAACACCTGGCATTCATTTTACCACCCTCCAACTCCTCTCAAAGCCAGACCAAGACTCATGGAAGGCAACTACTGACTAAGTTTACATCCAGGTAAATTAAGACTCAGAGAAGGTAATCTCCTTAATTTCTCTTCAGATAAGACTAAGAGGGCAGAGGTTGCCAGAAGTCAACAAAGCCTGAGCCTGGATGTAAATCACAACCTTGCAATCCTCAGAGGTTCTTGTGTTCCCTGGCAGCTCCCAAAACCACCCAGCACCTTGATGAGGCTGAGACCTGCCTCCTGTCCATGGAGAAGGTTGCCTCATCCATAAATTCAACATGAAACAACACCTCCCTAAAGACAGAAGGCAGAGAGATTCAGAACTGATGATGTCCTATCCCTGGAAGTGTCCAAGGCCAGGCTGGACTTACAACAACCTGGTCTAGTGGAAGATGTCCCATGGCAGGGGGTGGAACGAGAGGAGCTTTAAGGTCCCTTCCAACCCAAATCATTCCAGAGCCCCATCTAAGCCAGCATTCACTCTCTCAGCATAGACTATAAGCAATCCCTGGGCAGCCTTTTAGGAAAATAAGAAGCCACCAAATGCATCCAGGGCTGCCTCCAGTTTCATTCCCTGAGCAATTATTTCTGTGCAGGGAAGGCAGCTGTACCAGAAGTCTGCATCCCTGCAAGGCTGGGGAAAAGGTCTGGAAGGGACACTGGGGACAGGAGAGAGGGATGACTCATGTGGCTCATCTCCTTTCACACACCCCCGGTGAGTGGCCAGGGCAATGACTTGACAGTAGTGCAGAAAGGGAAATTTCCCATTTTGTAATTGCTCAACACTGATAATAAAAACTCTTTTTTTTTCAGCTAAATACCTTGCAGAAAAAAATATGCACTTAATTGTTTTTTGTCTTTGATGTTCTGATGTTTTCTTTTTCTTCTCTTCTCTTCTCTTCTCTTCTCTTCTCTTCTCTTCTCTTCTC